>NW_006921626.1:7564586-7604448 GCF_000298275.1 Orycteropus afer afer | reverse complement strand
TTTTCTGCATCAATTGATATGATCATGTGGTTCTTCTCCTTTGTTTTATTTATGTGGTGGATTACATTGATTGTTTTTCTAATGTTGAACCATCCTTTAGATGCAATGTTTTTAATTAATTTCCTATTAAGAGAAAATGCTGGTAAGACCTGTATGTCTCCTCTTCAAATACAGAGGCTAAATAGTTACAAAAATTGGCTTCAATTTAGTCTATGATAGCATTGCTTACCTTGGGATCTGTCCTTGTAATGTATCAGTCCATTTGAAATTTTGTATATATCGCAACTTGCTTTCTTGGGTAGAGTCATCCAGTGAATTTATAAAACCTGAAAAAAAGGTAGAAAACATTTTAGTTTTACAAGAAACATCAAATGTTCTGTTTAGAAAAATTTTCAGATAATGATTTTTCCAGGTTCCTGAATAAAAGTCCTAGCCTCTCCCTACCCTTCCATGTCCCACGCCATCTCCTGAGGTAAAATAATATGAAATATGTACGTATTTAATTTTTCAAACATTAGAAAGATTATATACCACCCTTATATTCTTACATATTTTAAACTCAAGTATACCAAAGTATATAGCCTAGAAGACCAAACAATTCAAATTTGAAAAATCTAAGAATTAAATGTGAATTTCTATAGTACTTTTAAAAAATTCTAGAAGTTCATATAAATTACCTTGTAAAAGTGAAAAATACAAATCTGCTGCATTCTTTATCATTTCTGGATTACAGCTCAAATCAGTGAACAGTTCAAGCAGCCGTGTCCTGGATGATCGCAAGTCACTTAAATGAGAAAGATAGAAAAGTTAAATAAGTTGTATTACTAGGATCTGTGTAAAAGAGGCTTAAAAGTTTCAATAGAAGAGCTTTAAAACACAAAACACACACACAAACTACCCCACATCTCCAAGGTATTACCTATGACACAGAAAATAATGTAATTATAACTAACACTAGAGCTAAAGGAAATTTCTAATAATAATTGTTTAAAAAATTGGACTAAAATAAATAAAGTCTAATTAAAGGGGCAAATCATGGATAAAATTACACAATGAATATATACAAGTTTTGAATTCAAATAATAATAATAATAATAATAAAAGAATCAAACAAATGCATACATTTAAGATTTGAGAGGAAATTAAGGATGAGTAACTTAACCTGATCATCTCACAAAAGCATTTTTAAAAACAAATTTAACATGTTTGTGTATTTTAGTATCTCCTCCAAATTTCTGAAACTGACATTACATATACATTATTGAAATATTTTACTAGGAAAATCTTAAAAGTAAACTTGCATTCTACAGTACACATACCAAGAATATGTAAAAACATGTGGCTTTCCTTGTTTTAAAACTGCTTCCCAAATCCACTCACCTCTACTCTGTAACAGTAATGTTGCTGATCCACATTATCCTTCCTGAAGTTCTTTACTTCTTTGACTTAGTAACTCTAAACTTTCTAGGTTATTCTTTTACGTCTGCAACCTACTTGTATACTTTTTCCTATGTTCCCTTCTTATTCCCACCTCCTAAAAAGTTCAGTCTTCAGCTTTCTGGTTTTTTTTCTTTTGCAATCTTATTAGTGCAACTTCATCTATATCTGTTCCTAGATCTACATCCACAATTTTGAACTTGGTCCAGTTCCATACGTAATTCCAGGAGGCAATCAGATCAGCGAGGGTTGCAGAAAGCACATTACATGAACAATGAATGAAGACATTTGTAATGCATGTATCTTATCTAGTTATCTAGTGCTGCTTAACAGAAATACCACAAATGGACAGCTTTTACAAACAGAAATTTATTCTCTCAATTTAGGAGGTTAGAAGTCTGAATTCAGGGTGCTGTCTCTAGGGGAAGGATCTCTCTCTCTCACTGATAGCTCTAAGGAAAAGTCTTTATCTTCTTTCAACATGTGTATGCACAGCATTCCCTGGAGATCTCCAGGTGTCTTGGCATCTGCTCCCCTGGGTCTAGGTGATTCTCAGTGCAGGGACCTCAGGTCCAAAGGATGAATTCTTTTCCTGGCTATTCTTAGTGGTAATAAGGTCCCTCAATCTCTGCTCTTTCTTTTATCTCTTATAAGATAAAAGGTGATGCAAGCCATACCCCAGAAAAACTCCTTTTACATGGGATCAGGTCTGTGAACTGAGTAAGGGTGGGAACTTAAGTAAAGGTAATATACCCCACTCTAATCCTCCCTCATTAATATAACAAATATAACTTAATACTCTTTAACATAACTTAATTCTGCATCAGTAACAACAGATAGAGATTAGGATTTTGAACGTATCACAAAATGGAGGATAATCACATAATACTGAGAATAATGGCCTAGACAAATTAACATATTTTCTGGGGACACAATCCATGACAACGTTTAAATGACTAAAGATTAAATTTAAGTTGTAAGCACCAAGAGACTGTGTATCCAGAACTTAATAGGTACCTGGCACAAAATATGTACTCAGAAATTACTTGTTCAGTGAAGAATAAACATTCAAAATATTTTAAGATTTAGGAGGGCTGTAATACAGAAGTGATATTTAGAAGAGTAGACTTAATCATGAATGGAGGCTTATTCCAAGAAAAGTACATGTCAACAATAACATACAGCTGGCTGAAAATGGGATGGGCTACCTCATGAATATGCCATTGTTGGAAGTATTTAAGTAGAAAGTGGGAGGAGTGATTTCTGGAATAAAAATTAGAATCCTTAATTCTATTCTACACTCAAATAGTCTATTAGTTATTTTCTCTTTGGTGCTCAACTACCACCTACAGCCCCAATTTGTGTGAAGCTACAGTCATCTCAAAATTACAAATTTGATAAAAATGTGCCTTTGAAATATCTAATTCCTGATGTACATTTTTATAGATAATTAAGCCCAAAGAAAGGATCTGCCAACGATATAGATAAAACAGCTAGACTGGGACCAGCCTTTAGGAGTCTAAACTAAGGGTTGGCTATCTACAATCTATAACTTGCTTTTCTATGGACCGTGGCCTCTTTCTTTTATAGCCCTCAACTAGGAATGGTTTTCACGTTTTTAAAGGATTGTAAAAATAAAGAATATGCAACAGAGACTGTATATGGCCCACAAGGCCTAAAATATTTACTATCTAGCTCATTACATAAAAAAGTTTGCTGATATTTGGTCTAGGTTAATAAAAAGACTGTTTTCTTACCCTTTGCACCGAACACTTCTTTCTAAAAAAGTCAGCAACTTTCCTGATTTTCCTTTACGGGTAGTACTGTGTGTTGACTATCTAGGTTCTATATCTCAAGTAGAAGGAATTCTTTTCAACCAGCCAGAACAAATTAGTCAATTAGGCCAGCTGATTCCATCTCTGAAATCATCTCTTGTATCTTTCTTCTTTTGTTCTAGCCAAACTGCTCTACTCACTATCCCTAGAGCAAAGGTTTTGTGGACATAAATGACTTTTTCCTTTCACAATCTAATAAATCAAGGTCCAATAAAGGGTCAGATAGTAAAACTTTTAGGCTTTGCTGGAAGTAAGGTCTCTGTGGGGACTACTTGACGCTGCTGTTGTAGGGAAAGAAACCAGAGGCAGCCATAAACAGTATGTAAATTAAGAGTGTCTGTGTTTATTTACACAAACGGCCAAATCTATGGGCCACAGTTTGCCTACCACTGATCTAAGCCATACAATTTATTTATACCTTAGCTCAAGTCCTTCCCTCCTATACAGGTATTTTCAAGGCCATTTTAGGTCGTGGGGACCTCTCCTTGCTCTGAACTCAATGAATTTCCTATTTGGCCAAATAAAAATATGCATATACTACTTTGTGGAATCTCTTGTAGTGTTATAATATACTTAACTCCTTCATTGTGACTGCTTTAGTTTCTTTGGGGCTCAGTTTACTGATCTGAAAATAAGTATCTTGGCCTACATGACAACTGAAATTTAAAGACTCTATAATTTAACTCTTCACATGTCATTTGTAAGTTTCCAAGGAGTCTAAGGGTTGGGATAGTGTGTTACATTATTTCTGTACTGCTCATGGAACCTAAAAAAGTACCCTGTACTCAAGAGTGTTTTAATCAATACTTGAGACTGACCGTTCCGGTTACCTAGTGCCGCTCTGACAAGAATATACCACAAATGGAATGGCCTTAGCAAATAGGAGTTTATTCTTACAATTTGGAGGTTTTAAGTCCAAGTTCAAAGTGCCAGGCTCTAGGAGCTGGGTGAAAGCCCTTCAACCTTTGGTTGTAGCTCTGTCTCCTGCTCCCGGCCCACTGAAGCTAGAGGCTTTTCTTCACTCAGCTGCTGGCTGCTGAGGCTAACAAACCAAGGTTGACAAGTAAAAAGGCACAGTCTCAATGTTACCAAACCACACAGCAGGCCACTTATTCAAGTCCATTGAAAGTCCCAAGGTTGGCAGAGCATGACAGGCTGCTGATCAACGACAGGGCTACACACAGGGTTCAAGCCTGCGATAAGCTAGAGACCATTCCCAAAGCTGCTACTTATATACGAGAAGCAGGCCACACCCCTAAAGCAGCTACTCAGCTGCTTGTGGTAGATCCCACCATGGAGTTGATTACCAGTCTCATCATGGGGAATACTACACCCAGCTGTCCAACCACTCAACCAGGCCTAGCCAAATTGATACACAAACTTAACTGCCACACTGACTAAAACTTACTTGCAAATTTTTGAAGCAGCAGGGCCAGTGACTACACCATAGTAGTTAAAGGATACAGGAGCTGTGGCTTTTAACGGGTTCCTATGAAACCAATGGGTCATTTTCCCCAAATATTTTCTAGACAAAAAAAGAAATGTATAAAAGTTAAAGATAAAACATTTAGTGAACAATGTAGGCAGTATAAAAATAATGATTTTTTTAAAACATAAAATACTATAGAACATACATGCATATAATCTATTATAGCTGTCTATTTATTGGTGCTCTGGTGGCACAGTGGTTAAGGTATTTGGCTGCTAATGAAAAAGTCAGTGTTTCAAACTGACCAGCTGGTCCTCACGAGAAAGACGAGGCAGTCTGCTTCCATAAACATTTACAGCCTTAGAAACCCTATGGGGAGTTCTACTCTGTCCTATAACGTTGATGGCAGTAGGTTTGGGTTTTTTTATCTATCGATCTATCTATCGATCTATTGATCTACCTATCGATCTATCGATCTACCTAAAATACTTCATTGCTACAAGTAAAACTTGATTTAACTGGTTGTCTATTTAAGGGAGTCTATATGGTATAGTGCCTAAGGCACCTGACTGCTAACCAGAAGGCTGGTGGTTCAAACCCACCAGTCACTCTACTGGTCAGGCACTACTTCCATAGTGATACTGCCTCAGAAGTCCAAGGAGGGGTCGCTATGAGTTGGGTCAGACTCGATGGCACATAACAACAACAACATATTTAGATGAGAGTCCTGGTGGTGCAGTGGTTAAGCGCTTGACTCCTAATGAAAAGGTAAGACGCTCGAACCTACCAGCTGCCCTACAGAAGAAAGAAGGTGTGGCAATCTGCTTCTGTAAAGAGTACAGTTTTGGAAACCCTTTGGGGCAGTTCCACTCTGTTCTTTAGGGTAGCTATGAGTCAGAATAAACTTAACAGCAATTTTTTTTTTTTGCAATATTTAGATCAGAAGTCCCTGAGGGTGGAAACTGAAAGGTTAGAGGTTCAAGTCTACCTAGAGATGCCTTTGAAGAAAAGGTGAGTAATCCAGTCTGAAAATCAGTCACTGAAAATCTTATGAAACACCGTTCTACACTGACATACATAAGGTCAGCATGAATCAGGATCAACCTAAAGGCAGCTAGTTTATATCTGTATCAGGCTTAAATAAAGAGAAAAAAAGCATTGGGAAACTTGCCCACAGTAACATTAATGCTAAATACCGAAGAGAAATGATTTTTAAACTTCAAAGTGCAAAAAAATCACCTGGAAGTTGATTTATGAGGTTCTAATTCAACAGTCTGAGGCGGGGCCTGAGAGTCTGCATTTCTAATAAGCTGCTCCCCAAAAACTTACTGCTGTCAAGTTGATTTAACTCAACTCCTCCTTGGGTTTCTGAGGCAGTATCTCTATGCAAGTAGATTGCCCAGTCTTCCTTCTGAGGAGTGGCTGGTGGGTTTGAACTGCCAGCCTCTGGTTAGCAGTCAAATCCCAGAGGATGCTAGTATTCCTGTTCTCCAGACTACATTTCTGAGAAGCAAAATACTGGACTTTGCAAGTGAGAAGGGTAGAAGGCCAGATGAATGTAATTTCCAAAATGGGTTCAAATGGTAACCATCTTTCTAGATGGTTAAAGCTACTTAGAAATACTCCTTAAATTAATTGTATTTCCTGAATTATACTGCTGTTGCCAACCAAGTATACCTTTTGTTCCATGATAATGCATTTTCCATAAAATAGCTAAAAGAACCAGTATTTTCACAATAAAAATTAACACTTCAATAAATTCAAAAAGTTATTCTTCAGTAACTTCTTTACCAAAAATGAAAACATCTGAAAATAACTACCTACGTGAAATGCCAACTTGAAAAAAATAAATTCCATACCTTTTAGTCTTAAAAAGAAGCAGTATACCACATGTGTAAATAAGTCCCTTGGGAGGTAGTGCAAAAAACACAGGAAGGCCTAGCTGAAGACCTAAACACAGCAATTAATAAAGAAAAAATACTGATCGTTTACTTAATTTGAAAACATTATACAAAGTTGTCAATTGATTTTTTTTCTTATTAGAATAAACGTAGGCTTAACACAGTGTATGAAATGCCTACTTTAAGCACCTCCTTTATATTTACTTACTCATGATACAAATGGTTTTTGGTGCATCAATGTACCAATGAAAAATTGACTCAAACACTAAAGAACTCCTTATAAAAAAAACTTCTTAAAAAAACATCTTCCATGTAAACATTATAGCATATAAATCAAGCATTTGATTTTATGAAAGCAAAAATTCTACAAATACTTCATATTAAGGCAGCATCCACTTCCTGGACAAAAATGCCTCAAGTTTTGTGCAGCTTTACTGCAGGAATGAAGCCGGTAAGGAACCAAGTATTGTATTCTCTGCCTCATCTTTCTCCTTCTGCGAGCTCGCATTCTTGTCTTCAGGAATTCGGAGGAAGGAGTGGAAGAACTACACACCCACCCAGAGTACCGGGATGCCTTTGGAGCCACCAGTACAACATTCGAATATAGAAGCCCACCTAACGCCCTTCCACTGGAGGACTCCGATTCCTGAGCAGGGGCCCTTATTCCAGATGCCTAGTCCCCCAAAGACCTACCTGAACGTCCACTTCCTGTTTACCTTCCAGCCTCTTCCCGTCCCAGTGCCCAGATCCGGTCCCGAGGCCGCTGGCGGCAATTATGCGCAAGCGTCAACTCGAGCGCCGTTCTTTCCGAACAGACGTTTTTGTAGAAAGCCGACACTATCGACCAGGAGAAGCGAGTAGACAACAGCCGAACAAATCCTTTACTTAGATTTAAAGACCTTCAACTACCGGGGAAGACGCCGAGGCAAGGGAATTCGGAAAATCTAGCTGTTAATACCATTGATTCGTGATCAATGTGGATTTTCTTCCGTTTGTTTCAAAACAATAGAAGGGGACTTTTAGATTTTGTCCAGCAGGGTCTACGGAGATTGGTGTAAAAAGGGGTGACCTATTGCTTGAAACTCTGGGGAGGAATATATCTGGGTAACGCCCACCTTATGACATACTTACTGGATTTTTCAGAGTTTGTACAGCAGTTCTCTCCAGGGAAGAAGGGCAATGTCCGAGCCCGCAAGCAAGCAAAGGAAGGAATCGGAGAATCGGGGCTACTAAGCTATAGCAACAGGAAATCAGGCCAGACAAGAGGCCGAGTCACGTGGGTCTGGCGCCATGATAGTTACCGAGGCGGCAGTTCGCGCCGTTTAGGGGCGGAGGCTGCTGGGTTTTCGCAGCCCCTTCAGAACACTCCGTTCTTCAGCCCTTTTCTTAACTTCCCCTTTCTGGTTTCTTCTCTAGAGCTGTGGTCCCTCCTCAGAGCGGAAGGACAAGAACAGGACAGGCCTCCTAAGCCGAGAAAGATGTCCTAAAACTGATGGCGACCGCTCGGTGGAGTGGGGCGGCCTCAACCTAACGCAGGGGCAGGGCCTCGGGGGCGGGGCTTCCGCGGGGCGGCCACTTCAGAGCTGCAAGTTTGGCTGTGGCGGCAAATGGGCTTGGGCGGCTCCTTGGCGGGTGGCGGTGGTGACCGTAGTGGTTCCTCCTGGCCCTGTTAATGTCGAGGCCAGGCCTGGGGGGGATGGCGCCCTAGAGCCGGACCTTGGGTGGGGTAGGGGCGGGAGGGTACAGGGTGGGGACCGGCCATGTCGGAGGTGACCCGGAGTCTGCTGCAGCGCTGGGGCGCCAGTTTTAGGAGAGGCGCCGACTTCGACTCTTGGGGCCAGCTGGTGGAGGCGATAGACGAATATCAGATGTGAGTGACTAACCGCGGGAGCGGGCCGGCCTGGCTCCAGTCGGCTGCCTCCCCGTTTTTTTGTGGGTATCTCTCATAACTTTTCTGCAGCCAAGGCTTCTCAGGGTGGGGCCCCGCAGGCACTAGCGTTGAGATCCCACTGGCCCTGGAGAGGCTGCTCTGGAGACCACGGGTCCGCTCCCTGTGGTACCTTGCCTTTCTTCCCTCTCTGTCTCGGTAGGGCCAGTTCTGTTCAACAGGTAGAGGTTCTTTCCTGGGGTGCTGGCCCTAACAGGTTCCCAATTTAGTTCCTTCTCACTATCTCACGGGTCCCCTACCCTACAGCCAGTTTCCTTTTCTCTTTTCCTCCGCCTCTCTTTGGTTGCCGCCCCTCAATTTCTCTTTTGAAATCTCTGAGGAATAGTTCTGTGTTCTCCGCCCACGTTCCCAGGATGAGTGGCCCTGCCCTGTGAGTGTCTTCCTCCCTACATGTGTAGGACCGGAGGGAGCTGGTTGTGACTCAAGAGGCGGGGGTACCCCCAAGGAGGAAGCGAGGCCAAGGATGCCTCTCTTGTCTTCTAAAGAAGAGTCCCCCTCGGGCCCCTTCTCCACCTCTGTCTGGTGAACTGTGTTTTTAAGGTTCACCTCAATTCGGTTTCGCTTTCTGGAACTGTTATTTGCTAGGCTGTGAGTCCCACCCACCCCCTCGCAAAGTTGCTTTGGGTGGAGCCCGCGCAGGATGTGAGCAGAAGAGAGCAAAATGTGAATTAATAGACTGGGCACAGGAGCCACCACTCCCTCCTTGGGTCCCTCCTCCTTTTCCTGTGTATAATGTATAGCTGCGGGGTACGTGTGAGTACCAGTTTCCTTACTCAACCTAAGTCCCAGTTCTTTCCCTTTCTGGTTTCCCGAAACAAAACAAAACAGAACTTCCCTGGGATGTTTTTAGAATTAAAAGACAAGATTTGTGTATGTAAAAATCTCTCTTGGTTTCTTGCACATTTTAGTGAAAATATAAATGTTTACAAAAATGGTATTGTTTGCAGATTGATGCCTTTAATTGTTGGTTTAAAATAAGTTATTGTTTGAGGTTTAACTAAGTATGGAACATGAGTGAGAAAAATCTTTTTTTTCCACAGTGTCTTCTGGAAAGAATACAGAATTGGTACTTGGAAGATTTAAATTCTTATCTTCTCCCTACAATAGTTATTTGTTTTTAGCTGCCCATAAAATAATTTAAATGCATAGATGTTCTCTACCCAATCCTGCTGACTTTGAATCTCCTGGAGTTTCAAAAAGGCCTGAAAGCACTAACTGTGCTGTGGGCCATTTTGCCATGTGTATCAACTACTAGAATTTGTTTTGTACTTTCATATCGTTTTACTTGTTCTTGCAGTTACCCAGTGAGAATATTATTCACCTTTTACTAAATGAGGAAACTGAAGCTCTAGTTAAACAGATTACCCTCAGGTCACAAAACTGTACTGTTAAAATTTGGGATTCCCCTCCCCCCCCAAATCCTGCCTTCTCTATTACATAGTACTTAAAATACTCTAACCTGCATTGAAAAGATAATTCTGTAAGTAAGTTGGACAATTAGAGGATTTCCTTTGTTACCAGAAATCATAGCCTTCTATACTGTAGCTGGTTAGAAAGTGAGCACCTATAAGTGACAGTCTATATGTCAATTTAAAATTGCATACTCTGAAGTAATACCTCTCACTTGTGATGTGAGACCTAGCAGCTGTTGGCACTCCTGAAACAGCCCTCATAATGGAAAGTGAAGAATACCATGTCAAATTGAAATTACAAAGGAGAATTGAATATGCAAACTGTTAGTTGGAATTTCTAGAAACGTGGTTGAAGGTAATAGGCGCATACAAAACCCATTGAACTTCATGATACAGAATAGTCCACTAATTAATATAAAAACCGCCAGTGTCAAATTTGAAGAGACATTTAAATGGTTGACTTAAATTATGTAAACATACAGGCTGCGTATAAAATAAGATCGAAAATTAAAAATTAGTATATATAGAAATGAAGGCAAGTTGGCCTCTTGATTTGAATTACCTGTTTAGGAAGAAAGACTGGGGCAAAAAAGACCATTTTGGGCCCCCTGTAATAATGAAAAGGATCTCTGGTGATGTAGTGCCTGAGGCATGTGACTGCTAAACAGAAGTTGGTGGTTCAAACCCACTAGCCACTCCTGAAGGAAAACAGTAATCTATTTCTGTGAAGATTTGTTGCCTTAGAAACCCAAAGGGGGTTGTTATGAGTCAAAATTGACTCAATGGCAGTGGGTTTGGTTTTGGTTTTTGGTAATGATGAAAAAGCAGCTTTGGTGGTATAGTGGTTAAGGCATTTGGCTGCTAATGAAAAGGTCGGTGGTTTGAACCCACCAGCTGCTCCATGGAAGAACAATGAAGCAGTATGCTTCGGTGAAGATGTGCAACCTTGGAAACCCAGTGAGGGTTGCTATGAGTCAGAATTGACTCAGTGGCATTGAGTTTGGTTTGGTTTGGATAATGAAAAGGAGCCCTGGTGCCACAGTGTTTAAGTGCTCGGATACTAACCAAACAATCGACAGTTAAAACCCACCAGCCGCTCGATGAGAGAAAGATGTGGCAGTCTGGTTCTGTAAAGATTTACAGCTTTGGAAACCCGATGGACCAGCTTTACTCTTTCCTATTGGGTCACTATAAGGAGCTTTCTTGGCACAGTGCCTAAGGCATTTGACTGCTCACCGGAAGGCTAGTAGTTCAAATGCACCATCCACTCTATGGAAGGAAGACCGGGTTGGTTTGGTTTCATATAGGGTCACCATGAGTTAGAATTGACTTGAACGGTAGTGGTTTTTGTTTTTTTTCCTGGTTTGATGATGAAAATAAATTGACACTATTTAGTCACTGACTGAATGAATAGTGAGAGTGAAGACAAGAAGAAGAGGCTAGAGTGATTGCGATGTCTAATTGGGTAAGCAGCAGTGTTTTATAATCAAGCAACATACCAAACCAAATCACACTGCCATCCAGTCTATTCCCACTTACAGTGACCCTTTTAGGACAGAGTTGAACTGCCCCATAGGATTTCCAAGGCTGTAAATCTTTGCCGAAGCAAACTGCCTCATCTTTCTCCTGTAGAATGGCTGATAGGTTCGAAGCACTGACCTTTGGGTAGCAGCTAAATGCTTTAACCACTACACTACCAGAGCTCCTATATACATCATGCAGAGGTGGGTTTGTTAGATGAGAGAAGGAGGTCTCGTAGCAATAGTAAGGCATTTGGCAGCTAACCAGATCAGCATTTCAAACCCATCAGCTGCTCTGCGAGAGGAAGATGAGGCAATCTACTTCCGTAAAGATTTACAGCCTTTGGAAGCCAGTGGGGGTCACTGTGAGTTAGAATCAACTTGACAGTGAGTTTGATTTTGGTTTGGTTATTGGGTGAGGGAGTGCACATGTTTGTACTATCATGTAATACAAAATACTATGTAGCCCAAACTATTTCATCAGTCAATAGTAAGGGCTGGGGATACAAAGATGAAGAAGATGTGATTTCTGTCCTCAAAACACTGAGAGTCTAATGGAGGATTTTACTATAATTATGAAATGTTAATGTTGAGGTGTGAAACTAGTAAGTGCTACCACATTCCTTCTAAGGAGCTCTGGTGGTGCAATAGGTTAAGTGATCTTGCTGCTAACCAGAAGGTTGATGGTTCAGACCCACCCAGCAGCTCTGCAAGTGAAAGACCTGGAGATCTACTTCTGTAAAGATTTTAAAAAACAAAAACCCACTGCCATGAAGTTGGTTCTGATTCATTGTGAGGCTGGAGTACAGTGTAGAACTGCCCCATAGGGTTTCCAAGGCTGTAAATCTTTTTGAAAGAAGACTGCTTCATCTTTGTCCTGCAGAGTGCTGGTGACCCACTGACTTCTTTGTTACTGGCAATATGCTTTAACCATAACACCTCCAGTTGTTGTTGTTGTTATTTGCCGTGGAGTCAGCTCTGACTCAGAGCGACCCCTCCTTGGGTTTCCAAGGCAGTATCACTACGGAAGTAGGATTGCCCGACCTTCCTTCGAGGAGTGGCTGGTGGGTTTGAACCAGAAGGTTAGCAGTCAAGTGCCTTAGGCACTATGCTACCAGAGCTCCTTCAGAGCTGCTCCATAAAGACTGCAACCTAGAAAACCTTATGAGACAGTTCTACTCTGTCACATGGGATCAATGTGAGTTGAAATCAGCTGGACTTGACTGCTAACCAGAAGGCTGGCGGTTCAAACCCACCAGCCACTCCCCGGAAGGAAGATTGGGCAATCTACTTCTGTAATGATACTGCCTTGGAAACCCAAGGAGGGGTCGCTATGAGTGGCATCCAACTCGAGGGCAGTGAGTGAGACAGCACCTAATACCACTATACTCCTGTCCTGAAGCATGGCTTTAGCCTGGGGCTTTGCACTTTTTTCTCTGTGAAGGACATTCTCAGCCTCATTATTTGGGTTGTTTGGTCACCTACTTCAGATTTTTGTTCAAATGTTACTTCTCAATAAGGCCTTCTCTGGCCACCCTATTTAAAAGTACAGGCATAACTTGCTTTATTGCACCTTGCAGATACCGCATGTTTTACAAATTCAAGTTTTGTAGTAACCCTGCATCAAGCATAAAGGAGTTGTTGCTAAAATACTTTTGGAAGATTTAAACAAATTATGTCAGAATTAAAATTGTTAGCTAAAGTATCCATGGTCAATTAAAAATAACTCCATTTAGCAAGCCACCTCTTTTCAGCTACCTGGGTATACATGGCCCCTAACTTATGGCTGAGTCGTGCAAAAACTGTTCCTCAGAATCAGAAATTTCATAGGATCACTCCTGAGGTAATTATCTAATACACTGATGCACAATAAATATTTCTTAAATGAATGGATGAGTTTGAAGACTGAATAATACTTATTTTAGTCATCTTTACCATGCTTTATATCAGTGCTACCCAAGGTATAAGAAGCCCTGGTGGCGCAGCGGTTAAAGTGCTTGGCTGCTAACGGAAAGGTCAGTGGTTTGCATTCACCAACTGCTCTGTAGGAGAAAGATGCGGCAGTCTGCTTCCATAAAGATTACAGCTTTTCCCTTATTTAAAAAGTTAGAGATACGTATGATCTAGCAATCCCACTGTTAGGTATAAACTAAAACAACTAAACTCCCTGCTGTGGAGTCAGATCCGACTCATAGCGACCCCTCCTTGGATTTCTGAGGCGGTGTCACTATGGAAGTAGATTGCCTAATCTTCCTTCTGAGGAGTGGCTTATGGGTTTGAAACGCCAGCCTCTGGGTAGCCGTCAAATGCCTTAGGCACTATGCCACCAGAAAAATAAGAGCAACGACAGGAATAGATGTATGCACACCCATGTTTGCCCTAGCGCTGTTCATAATAGCAAAAAGTTGGAAATGCTGTAAGTACCTATCAAAATAAATTGGTACATACAATGAAATACTGTGCAATGTAAAAGAGTAAGGATGAGTCTGACACATGTCAACATAGATGAACCTGGAGGACATTATGCTGAGTGAAATAAGTCAATTGCAAGAGGACAGATACTGTATGAGACCACTATTATAAAAAGATAAGGTTTATGCACAGAAAGAAGCATTCTTTAATGGTTACCAGAGATGGGGGGAGGAGAGAAGAAAAATCACTGGATAGTAGACGTTAACGGGTGAAAGGAAAGGCAATACAGAATAAGGGGGAGGTCAGCACATCATGATCAAAGGTAAGGAAAATGCTAGAAAGTACTGAAAAGAAAACAATGCTATTAAATGCACAATCCTTTAATAATTTACGAGTGGGTCCATAAATACATAAGTATATGTGAGATGGCACATAGGAGCATACCATGAACATATTTAAGTTTGGCAGGGCATATTTCTACACAGACAGGTGTGTATGCTCCAAAGATAGTCAGGTATATAATAGAGCATACAGGGAAAAAAGTTAAGTAAACTTATTCATAACCATACATCTTGAGGGACTGAGTCACTGGGCTTGAGCACTTTGGACCATAGTTTCTGGGGATATTTAGGTCAGTTGGCATAACATAGCCCATAAAGGAGCTCTGGTGGTATAGTGGTTAAGACATTTGGCTGCTAACCAGAGGAATTGGCTTGATTGCAGTGAGTTTGGTTTGATTTTGGAGTCCATAAAGATAGTGTTCTACATCCTACTTTGGTTAGTAGTGAGTGGGGCCTTAAAGTCTTGTGAGCTGCCTTCGAATATACAATTATTGGTCTCTTCCTGCTTTCCTGGAGCAAAGAAGAGTGATGAAAAAGACTCAAGGAAACAGTCCAAAGGACTAATGGACAACGTGAACCACAGCCTCCACGACTCTGAGATTAGACAAACTAGATGGTAACCAGCTATTACTACCACCCATTCTGATCAGGATCACAGTCGAAGATCTTGGACAGAGTGGGAAAAAAATAACAAAATCCAAAATCATGAAAAAAACTACACCTCTTTTTTCTTTTTCCTATGAATTTTTTTTCCCTCAAATTGTGGTTTGGGTGAAAGTTTGCAGGACAAACAGATTTTCATTCAACAATTCATACACATTTTGTTTCATGACATTAATTGCAGTCCTCACAATGTAACAACACTCTTTCCACATCCTCCCTGTATTTCCCGTTTCCATTCATCCTTCTTTCTGTCCCTTCCTACTTTCTGAGCTTTATCACTGGACAAATGCTGCCCTTTTGAACTCATATGGTTGATTGTTCAAAGGGATGTGTACTTCCTTGATATTATTGTTCACCTTATAGGCCTGGCTATTGTTTGGCCGAAAGTTAAGCCATAGGATTGAGTTCAGTTTCAGGCTTGAAGGGTCACTGAGGACCATAGTCTCGTGGGTTCTACCAGTAAATCTGGTCTTTATTATTATTATTATTTTGAATTTTGTTCCACATTTTTCTCCCACTCTACCAGGACCTATTCTGATCCCCTTCATAGTGGTTGACAGTAGTAGCTGGGCCCTTTCTGGTGGTTGTGGTCTCAGTATCATGGAAGCTAAAGTTCATGTGATGCATTTGTCCTTCGGACTAATTATTTTCATGCATTTTTTATTTTCTTTACTTCTTTGCTTTGGATGGGGAGAGACCAATAGTTGTACCTTAGATGGCCACTCATAAGCTTTTAAGACCCCAATGGCTACTCACCGAAGTAGGATGTAGAACATTGTCTTTGTGGACTGTATTATGCCAATTGACATTGCTGTCCCCTGAAACTATAGTCCTGGGCCCCAGGCTCAGCAACTCATTCTTCAAACTGTTTGGTAATGGCTAAATAAAATGTAGAAATATTCTGTCAAACTTATATATAATCGTGGGTGTAGTCCCATTTGTCTTCTCACCCCTGTTCAGTTTGTGTATCAATGTATTCACTTGTAGATTATTGTTATCACTATTAGTGTAGGGTTGTACATATAATAGTATTTACTTTTATTGGCTTTAACTCTTGTGTTCCTCCCAAGGTCTTCCTTGATCATTTTGTGCTGATCTTTTTATTGTGTATTGCCTTTCCCTTCACCCAAGTTAATATATGTCTGCCCTCTAGTTAGTGATTTATCCTACTTTCTCCTAGCAACCCTGGTAATCTTCAAAGAATGTTTCTGTGTATAAACCTTTTCTTGACATTTTATAGCAGTAGTCTCATACAGTATTTGTCCTTTCGTGGTTGATTAATTTCACTCAGCATAATGTCCTCCAAGTTCATCTATGTTATGAGGTGTTTCAAGATTCATTATTCTTTAATATTGCATAGTATTCCATTGTGTATGTATCATAGTTTATCCATTGATGGGTACTTAAGTTGTTTCCATCTAAAAAAGACTGGACTTACTGGTCTGATAAGACTGGTGGAACCTCCCATCTATCGTCCTTAGACATCCCTCAAACCTAGAACTGAACCCACTCTTGAGATCACCTTTCAAACGATCCAAAAAACCAGACTCACTGCCATCAAGTCGATTCCAACTCATAACAAACCCCATTAGGTTTCTGAGGCTATAAATCTTTACTGAAGTAGATTGCTCCATCTTCCTTCTATGGAGTGGCTGGTGGGTTTGAACTGCCAACCTTCTGATTAGCAGTCAGATGCCTTAGGCACTCGGCCCCCAAAACTCCTTAGTCAAACAATACCCTCCCCCCCCCAAAAAAAAACAAAAAACCAGCTGCCGTCGTTGATTCTGACTCATATCACAATGACCCCTCCTTGGGTTTCCAAGGTGGTATCTCTACGGAAGTAGATTGCGGTCTTCCTTCCAAGGAGTGGCTGGTGAGTTTGAACTGCCAACCTTCTAGTTAGCAATCAAGTGCCTTAGGCACTATGCCATCAGAGTTCCTAGTCAACAATGTTGTTGTTGTTGTTATGTGTCGTCAAGTCAGACACGATGTATAGTAACCCCTCTTTGGGTTTCCAAGGCAGTATAACTATGGAAGTAGATTGCCCAACCTTCCTTCTGAGGAGTGGCTGGTGATGGGTTTGAACCACCAGCCTTCTGGTTAGCAGTCAAGTGCCTTAGGCACTATGCTACAAAAAGTGAAAATACCACCCATGAGGAATGTGCTCCTCAAAACAATTAACCATAAAACCAAAAGAGCACGATTTGGAGAAAAAAAAAAATTCAGAAGGCATGAAGGGGCAGGAAAGACGGGCAAATGAATATGGAGAACCGGTGGAGGAAGTGGGAAGAGTGCTATTACATTGAGGGGATTATATCTAATGTCACAAACAAAATACATATAAATTGTTGAATGAGAAACTAATTTGTGCTGTAAACTTTGACCCAAACCACAATACAATGTTCAGGAAAAAAAAAAAGAACACCAGAATCAACTCAACTTTGAATCCCTATGGGGCAATTTTACTCTGTCCTGTAGGGTTGCTGGAGGAGCTCTGGTGGTGTGGTGAATAAGGCATTTGGCTGCTAACCAGAAGGTCAGCGGTTCAAGCCCACCAGCCACTCCTGAGAAGAAAGATGAAGCAATTTGTTTCCATAAAGATTTACAGCCTCCAAAACTCAGTGGGGGTCACTATGAGTCGGAATTGACTCTGATAGTTCTAGGGTTGCTGTGAGTCGGAATCTATTAAGTGGCCTTTGGTTTTGATACAAAGTGTGGTCCACAATCAGTGCTGGTCTGCAAATAGTTACTAGTGTACAATGAGATAAATAAACCAAGAAGAGTAAGTTTTAGAAATTTAAGAGCAATTTTACATCTTCAATGCAATTTTTCTTGTGTTTTACAAAAGAGTCTAGGACAGATTAGGAGAAAAAGACTAGTCTTTCACTGTTCATCAGTACTTTGTTCTTTTTTTATTACTATGGACTTTTACATTGTATTATATACCACATTTTGTGTATATGTTTACCAGTTGATGGGCTGGTTTCCACTTTTTTTTTCTTTGCTATTAATGAATTACGTTGCTATGGACATACACACTCAAGTCTTTCTATAGATACATCTTTTCACTGCTCTTATGTAGATACCAAGGAGCTCTGGTGATGTTATGGTTAAGGTATTTGTCTGCTAACTTGAAGGTTTGAAACCCACCAGCTGCTCCATGGGAGGAAGATGAGGCAGTCTACTTCCATATAGATATACAGCCTTGGAAACCCAGTGGGGGTCACTCTGAGTGGGAATCAACTCGATGGCAGTGGTTGTGTGGGTGGGTGTGTGTGTGTGGGTGTGTGTGTGTGTGTTTGCATATACTTAGGAGTGGAATTGCTGGGTCATGTGGTAATTTCGTAGGAGACGCTGATGGTTCAGTGGTAGAATTCTCACCATCCATACAGGAGACCGGGGTTTGAATCCCAGCCAGTGTACCTCAAGAGTGGCCACCACCCATCTGTCAGTGGAGGAGTGCTTATTGCTATGGTCCTGAACAGTTTTCAGCAGAGCTTCCAGACTAAGATGAGCTGGGAAGAAAGACCTGATGATCTCCTTAAAAAATACCAACCAATAAAAAGCCTGTGGATCACAGGGTCCCATCCCTTTGCAGATGGGTTTGCTGTGAGTCAGGGGCCAGCTCGTTGGCAGGTCATAGCAACAGCATGGTCAATTAATGTGTAACTTTTTCAAGAAACTGCCAAAGGATTTTCCAAAGTGGTTTTTACCATTTTACATTTCCACCAGGCAAAGTATGAGTTCTGTTTCTCCATAGCCTTTGTTGTCTGTCTTTTTGATTATAGCCATTTTAGTGACTGTGTGGTATATCTTTTGATTTTAATTTGTGTTTCCCAAATGATGAATGATGTTGCGCACTTTTCATGTGCTCATTTGCTATCCATATCAATCTTGTTTGGTGAAATATTTGCTCAAATCTTTTGCCCATTTTTAAAATTGTGTTATCATTTACCTGTTCAGTTGTAAGAGTTCTTAATATACTCTACATAAAAGCCTTTTATTAGGCATATGATTTGCACATATTTTCAGTTTGTTGCGTAGTTTTTTTAAAAATAGAGTTCTCTGTTTGAATTTAGCATCTTTATCTGTTGACTATTAACATTTGAGCAGGAGTTCAGAGCTACATAGCCTTCTTTTTGACAGTGATGCTGCTTAGGTTAATACCTGCCATTAGCAAGTTATGTGTAAAATAAAGGAATTTTGGGACACTCTAACTTTGAGTTTTGAAATGTATTATTGACATTGTTAAGGATACAGACTTTGATTCCCAGTGAATGCCGCATATAAGTTGTAGGCCAGCAAGAGTTAGAAAAGAAACCAAGTATGGAACAGGACGGTGGCTACATCTCTTTCTATTTGTACACTTACCTGTTGAGAATCCATGAAAAGTTGATCCATGAATGACATTTTAGGGAAAAATACAGGGTTTCCAGCTTTGGAGAAAAATAAATGAATGGAAGAAATTTGATTAAGTAATGTAGTGGATCTGTGTGACAAATGTTAGGTATTTTTTGTAGGAGTTTCTTGCTTTATGATGAGAAGGATACAAATTTGAGTTGGGTCCATTAATCCGTCCCACTTCTTTGACACCAACAAAATTGAAATTAAATTCCAGTTCTCTTCTGTTCTTGTTCTACTTCCAATTGCCTGTGCACTACTTCTTCCTCTAATCCTAAACTCCAGAGCTAGGTCAGATCTCTCAAGTTAAAAAGCATAGTCCTCCAGACTGCTAAGTCTGTCCAAGACTTCAGACCCTCTACCTCCTGTGGATGTCATCTGCAAGTTTGGAGGTGCCCAGTGTTCCCCCTGACTTCTGACCTGCTATGTCTGGTTCTGGGATGCCCAAGAATGACATGTAGAACTCAGGAAAATGCTATACTTACTATTAACATTTTGTTATAGCAAAAAGGATAGAAATAAAGAGACAGATAGGTCATGGTCTTAGAAGAGCTTCTATGTCTCAAAAAGGAATGTACTACCCTCCCATGTGCATGGATGTCTTTCACCAACCAGGAAGCCCTTGGAGCTTCAAAGACTATTGATACCTTATTATGTATTATGTAGGATCCGTGGTGGTAACAGTAGTCATGTGCTTGCCAGCTAAGTGAAAGGTCAGCAGTTCTAATCCACCAGCTGCTCTGCATGCAAAAGATACGGTAATCTGCTACCATAGAAATTTACAGCCTTGGAAGCCTGATGGGACAGTTGTGCCCAGTCTCGTAGGGTTGCTGTTGCTATGAATTAGAATTGACTTGATGGCAGTGGATATTATGTAGGTATGATTGATTGAATCATGCCTGCTTCTCAGTGATCAACTGATAGTACATGATGGGTCTTTGTGGCATGACCAGCTCCCACCTAAGTCCTGTCATTAGCAGAACCTGTTAAGTAGGTATGGTCCGGAGGCCTCATCAGAGACCCTCAAACACTGGGGACGTTGCACGGTTTTAGAGCGTATCTCTCAGGAACTAAGGACAAATACCAATTGTGTTTGGGTAAATTTAATTGTAAACTCCACAAAATCTTTCTTAGATTTGATAGAGGCCACTGAATACACTGAACTTTATTCCTGATCTTTAAAGACATGATTGGGAGCTCTGGTGGCATAGTGCCTAAGGCATTTGACTGCTAACTGGAAGGTTGGCGGTTTAAACCCACCAGCCACTCCTCTCCTCGGAAGGAAGATTGGGTTGATCTACTTCCGTAGTGATACTGCCTCAGAAACCCAAGGAGGGGTCGCTGAGTCAGATCAAACTTGACGGCAGTGAGTTTGGTTTGGTTTTTTGAAAGACATGATTACGTAGAACAGAACTCTTACCTGGTACCATTTTTGGAAACATGAGCTATTTCTTCAATTGGCTTGGTAGAAAATCAAGCACTTGCTACCCTTCATATTCCTGCCCCCCACCCAGCATAGTATAGTGTGCTTGGGAATGATATTATCATATTCTTTTGTGAGTTAGAAAATGTACTACCAAAGGATCCTTTCAGTCCTTTTGGGTTGTTCCCCCCATCCCTGCGAACATTTTGTTGAGTTAAATTTCACTTAAGATTTGCCAGTTTAAAGTCTAAAGTTCTGTGTTTTTTGGTATATTAACAGTGTTGTGCAACCATCACAACTTACTTACAGAACATTTCTATCACCCTAAAATGAAACCCTTTTCT
Organism: Orycteropus afer afer; assembly: GCF_000298275.1. Classification (NCBI taxonomy): domain Eukaryota; kingdom Metazoa; phylum Chordata; class Mammalia; order Tubulidentata; family Orycteropodidae; genus Orycteropus; species Orycteropus afer. Next base: position 7,583,382 of record NW_006921626.1, on the reverse strand, counting down.
TGTTAGTAGTCTCTCCCAATTTGCCTGTTTTCTCATTCCCTGACAACCTTTCTGTCTCTATGGATTTCCCTGTTGTGAACAGTATGTGGCCTTTTGTGTCTGGCATTTCTCACTTAGCATAATATTTTCAAGATTCATGCATGTAGCATGTATCAGTACTTCATTCCTTTTTATGGCTGAATCAAATTCTGTTGTATGAATGTACCACATTTTGTTTATCCATCGTCAGTTGATGGACATTTGGGTTATTTTCCCTTTTGGGCCATAATGTTGCTGTGAACACTCGAATACAAGCTTTTGTGTGAACTTAGGTTTTCAGTTCTCTTGGATATGTATCTGGAAGTGGAACTGCTGTGTCATATGGTAACTCCATGTTCAATTTTTGAGGAACTGCCAGATTGTTTTTCAAAGCAGGTATACCATTTTACCTCCCCACTAGTAATATATGAGAGATCCTATTTCTCCATATTCTCAACCACTTTTAAATTAATAATGATAGCCAGCCTAGTGAGTGTGAAGTGGTATATTATTGTGGTTGTGATTTGTATTTCCCTAAAGGAGCTCTGGGGGCACTGTAGTAAGGCATTCAGCTGCTAACCAAAAGGTCAGTGGTTTGAACCCACCAACTGCTCCACGGGAGAAAGATGAGACAGTCTGCTTTCATAAAGATTTACAGACTTGGAAACCAATGGGGGTCACTCTGAGTTGGAATCAACTTGATGGCAGTGGGTTCGGTTTGGTTTTGGGAATGACTAATGAGTGGTTCGGTGATAGAATTCTTGTGTTCCATGTGGGAGACCCAGGTTTGATTCCCGATCAAAGTTGTCTCGTATGCAGCCACCACCATCTGTCATTGGAGGCTTGCATGTTGCTATGATGCTGAACAGGTTTCAGCAAAGCTTCCAGACTAAGAAGGACTAGCAATCTCCTTACGAATAATCAGCCAGTGGAAGCCCTATGGATCACAATAGTCTGATCCACAACCAATCATGGGGATGGCACAAGACTAGGCAGTGTTTTGGTCTATGCACAGGGTCATGACAGGTTGGGGAACTGACTGTGGCAGCTAACAAGGACTAATGATGTTGAATATCTTTTCATGTGCTTTTTGGCCATTTTTATATTTTCTTTGGAGAAATGTCTATTCAGATCTTTTGCATATATATTCTGATTTCAAATCCCATCTTCACCATTTATTATCTTTTTGACTTTGGCAATGCTGCTTAATTTTATTATTACGATTTTAAAAATTTTATTTTTGGTGAAAATATGCACAGCAAAACACTCCTATTCCACAGTTTCTAGACATGATGATCAATGACATTGCTTTCATTCTTCACATTGTGTCAGCATTCTTATTATATCTATTCTAGTTTTTGACTTCAATTTACTTAATCTGCCTATCCCCCAGCTTTCTCATCTATGCTTTAAAAAAGATGTTAACTCTTATACAGATATATCTACATATCTCTATATAAATACACACATACACACGTAAGTAGCATATTACTCAAGGGTGACAATCTTTGGACTAAATTGTTACTTAAATATGACTTCAGAGGAAAATTTCAATTCAAAGTTAGTAGAGCAACTCAGGGCCATATTCATGAAGACTCCTCCAGACTCAGTAGGTCCAGTAAGTCTGGATTCTTTAAGTATTTGAAGTTCTGTTCCACACTTTTATCTCTTTTTATCAGGATTTCTCTATTATGTTCCTGATCAGAGCATTCAATAGTTGTAGCTGGGCACCATATGGTTCTTCTGGTCTCAAGGTGAAGGAGACAGAGGTTCTTGTAGATAATTAGTGGTGGTGTCCAGTTCCTTCTCTGGTTCTTGAATTGCCTTCTTTCTCTTTTGTTCCAGATGAATAAAGAACAATAGTTTTATCTTAGATGGCTGCTCATAAGTTGTTAAGATCTCAGACAGTATTCACCATAGTGGGAAGTAGAACATAAACTTTAAGAGCTATGTTATGCCAATTGACTGTTCCCTGAGACTGCAGCCCTAAGCTGCTAAACCAGGAGAACTAATCCCATGAGGTGATTGGTTTTGTCTAATTAGTAATAGCATATGTAGCACGACCCGCCCCCCCCATTTGATTGTTGTTATTGTCATAAAATTCTTTGCCATTAAAATTTTTTTAATGCATTTTATTGAAATACAATTTATGTATAGTGAAATACACAAAACTAAAGTGATATGGGACAATACTTTTTTTTTTTTTTTTGCAGTGTTCCCTCCCCAACCCTCCCACCCCTGGCAACCAGCAAAGAAGGTTTCCCTCCATGTATAAACCTTTCCTTGACCCTCCACAACCATGAATTAATACTATATTTGTCCTTCTGTGATTGACTTACTTCACTCAGCATAATGTCCTCCAAGTTCATCCATATTAATGTGATGTTTTGCAGACTGTACATTATTCTTTAGTACTGCATAGCATTCCATTATGTGTATGTACCATAGTTTGGTCATCCACTCTTCTGCTGTAAATCTTAGAGATAAGCCCCTTGCCAGATATGCAATTCTCGGCAAATATGAATTTGTTGCTGTCTTTTTTGTTATGTGCTTTTTCGTGGTATCGATTTCTTTGTTCCATATAATTTTCTATGTTGAGCTTGTTTTGTTTATGAATTGTGTTATCACTTCCTTCATTGCTATTGATTTAGTACTTGCTGACTATTTTTGCTGGTCCTCTTTTTTTTATGTGAAGGTTTATAATTTTTCCTTGAGGTTACCCTGTGATTTATAGATTTCTTCCCAAGTGTAGAACAGTCCGTTCTATCTTGTAGTTGTCTTGACTTCCCTACCATCTAGAAGTTCTGTAATGACACAGTTTTTTGGTTTGTAATTGTCCTCATTTGTCAATTGATATCTTTGGTTCCATGTTTACAATCTTGTAGACTTATTTACTTTGGATACTTCCATAGCTGGGTTGATTCCTGGGTTATATCATCATGTGTGTTAATGGTCAGTTGCTGTTGACTATTGTTGCTTCTCTGTCCAAAGGGTTCCCTTTAGCATCTCTTGTAAGGTTGGTCTGGTTTTAACAGATTTCCTTAGTTTCTGCTTATCTGGAAATACCCTAATTTCACCATCATATTTGAGGAACAGTTGTGCTGGGTACATAATTCTTGGTTGGAAATTTTACTCCTTCAGTGTTTTATATATACCATCCCATTTTCTTCTCGCCTGCATGGTTTCTCTTGAGAAATCCGACCTTAGTCTTATTGGTTGCCCCCTGTAGGTAACTTTTCATTTTTCTTGTACTGCTCTCATGATTCTATATTTGTCTTTGGTTTTGGTAAGTTTAATGATGATATTATATGTCGTGGTGATTTTCTTTTGGGGTCTATCCTGTTTGGAGTTTGTTGGACTCCCTGAGTGGATATATTTTCATCTTTCATCATACCTGGAAAATTCTCTTGCAATAAATCTTGGACAATTTTCTCTGTGGTTTTATTTGTGTCTTCCTGTTCTGGAATTCTGATTACATGTAGGTTATTCCTTTTGATGGTATCCCACATGAACCTTAGGCTTTCTTCATTTTGTTTTGATCTTTTTACTAATTGATCCCTTTCCAAAGAAGTGTTCAGGTATTTGCCTTCAGTTTCCCTAATTCTGTCTTCCATTGATTCAGTTCTGCTCCTTTGCCCATTCAATGTCTTATCTGTTTCTGAAAATTTAGTGTTAATCTTCTGGATTTCTGTGTTTAGATTTTGTATCATTTCCAATTTGTCATTTATTTTGTCATTTTGTTCTTGTATTGTCTTTTGAAATTGTTGTAGGGTTTTGTCTGTGTTTTCTTTGATCTGTCTCTCAATTCGTTGAAGATACTTAAATATAATTCTTTTGAATTCCTTATCAGTGAGTTCCAATCCTGCGTCTTCCTCAGGGATGTGTTTTGGGTCTGTATCCTGGTCTCTTGTTTCTCCTGCTTTATCTTGCTTCTTTGTGTGGACTGTGATGCTCTGAGGCATTGTGACGTTTTTGTGTTTATATTTAATTGGTGATTGTATGTTGGAGTGACTTGCCCACGATTTTCATCTTCTTTGTTTTGTTTGTATGTTATCTGTGCAAGCAGCGTACTGTGCTATGCTCCTCTGTTTGCTAGTGAGTAACACTTATACACTCAGCACCGTCTCCTTTGCTTTTGTCAGACTCTCATATGTCCCTGTCACCCTTGGCAAACAGAGCCTATTGCTAGGTCCCTGGAATCTGAACAAGGAGGCTATCACTTTAAAATCCAAAATGGTTGCCACTTGTAAAGATTCAAAATGGGCTGTGCTCTTGGTCACTTTAAATATGCAAAATGGCCACTGCTTGTAAACATTCTAAATGGCTGCACCCTTGGTCATTTTAAATATCCAAAATGGTGGCTGCATGTAAACAATCAAAATGGCTGCGGCCTTTGGACAGTGGAAAGTCAATAGCTCAGGTTGTCTCCCATCTTGCTGTTTCCTTTCCTAGTCATAGGCCACCAGTGCAGTCGTTCCTGCAGCCCTTGGTGACCAGGGCTGATCTTGTGTAGGTCAGTTCTCAGGTCCCAGCACCACTTGGAGCTATTCAAGCTGTTGGTCCCATTGGAGTAGCTGACAGTCTGCAGTTCCGATCGTCACTGTACTCACTGTTTTCATTCAGGTTTTTCCACTAGTTGGTGCCTAATCCACTTCTGTATAGTTCCTTTCAAAGCTCAGAGCTCCAGGATTATCTTCTATATCTCTGTCAATTGGTTTTTCTTTTCTTTGTTGAAGCGGATGTGTGTCGCTTGTCTGCCTATTCCTCCATCTTACCAGAAGTCCTTTTTAAAATTTTTTAAAAAATCTTTTTACTGTTCAGTTGTAAGAGTCAGTTTTTCGTTTTTGCTTTCTCAAGAATAGCTTCGACTATTGGGAGCTCTGGTAGGTTAGTGCATAAGGCACTTGACTGCTAGCCAGAAGGCTGGCAGTTCAAACCCACCACCCACTCCTTGGAAGGAAGGTTGGGAAGTCTATTTCCATAGTGATACCACCTCGGAAACCCAAGTAGGGGTCGTCATGAGTCGGGTCTGATTGGACGGCACGTAACAACAACAACATTGTGCAGCTTGGGCTAGTGACATGGATCTATCTTTAAAAACTCACCTGAACCCTACCTGCTAAAGTCTGGTGTTAGTTGTATAAACAGTGATTTCCGTGTCTAATTTATAAAGGGATTTCTTTATTTTCCATAAAAGTTCTTTTCAGAAGATGTCATTTGATAGAGTATTATCACTTTGTCATCAGCAAATTAATGATAGACTGTTAAAGTATCTCTAGCTTGTACTATTACTGGTACTCACTGGACATGTTTATGCAGAATCTGGACAACTGTTTATTGGCATATTAGAGAAGAAATTCATGTAATACAAAGGAAGTTGGATAAGATGCCCTTCAGGTTTCTTCCAGCTCCCAGTTTCTATTTTTACTGTGTGTAGAGAAGAAATTTGTCCTAGTGAAATGGTTTGAAAAGTATTACATCGTGTTTTCATTATCTTTGTATAAAGAGTTTAATTCTAAAGATAATGTAGTTTTATACTTTGAAAACAGACTAAAGTATTGCTGTACTTGATGTCTATTTTTTAAACAATTTTTTTTACCCTGTTGCACTTGAAATAGTTTGCTTTCTTTCAGTTGAAAAGAATGTCTTTTTTTCTTTTTACAGATTAGCAAGACATCTACAAAAAGAGGCCCAAGCTCAGCACAATAATTCTGAATTCACAGAAGAACAAAAGGTACCACAAAATAATCTCTTGATATATCAGGTCCCAAATGAAAAGAGTTCTGTCTTTTGAGTCCGTTAAGCAAAAAACAAACAAAAACTTGTTACACTTTTAGTTGAAAAGAATGATAATGGTTATGCTTTGCCTGAGTTGAGTTTTCATCATTAAGTGATCATTTAGAGGTGCCATATGATCTATCACTTAATGAGTTTCTTTATTCAGTTCACTTGAGCACAAGCCATCCAGGCTTTGTTTAACCTTACTGGAGGCCATCCATACTTTGGTTGGGGTGAGTATGAGGGGTGGCCCAGAGACTGGAATTTGTCTGGAGTCACTTGGAGAAAGATAGAAGGGTTGTAAGTAATTGTATCCCACCTCAACACTTGTTTAACTGTGAACTTTCTAAACTCCTTCTCCCTTCTTCTCAATAATACAAACCAAAATCAAACAAACCAACCAAAAAAACCCATGACTGTGGAAAAAAACTAGTTCAAGTCAAGAATTTGGCATAAGAATCCATCAGCAAAATGAGTGCATAAGGTTGCAGAATGTTCCAGTGATGCTCTTTCTCCTTGAATTAAAATATTTGTGTGTCAAGTTGATTCCCTGAACTATTAGAGATTATGAAAAATTAGATACTTTTAAAAAGCTTTACTCTAAAGGAGTGGGAAGAAATGGGAGGAAACAACTCCCATTTTTCCTAGCTCAAACTGTCTAGTATTAAGTCAATTTTTAATCTTGTAGATAAAGCAAAAAATTGTGTCAGTCTTTCCCTTACATATCCATGTGGTAAAATTAATCTCTTAAGACAATGTGAAAATTATGATGACCTAAATTGCTTTTTTTATTATTTTTTATTATTTTGCATAAAGGTAAAATTAATCTCTTAAGACAATGTGAAAATTATGATGACCTAAATTGCTTTTTTTATTATTTTTTATTATTTTGCATAAAGGGTGGTGAGTGGTAGGAGTAACTTTTTATACATAATTTAAGTACATCTAAACACAGTTTTTATTCCATCATAGGAGTTTGGGGGAGGGGAGGAAGAAAGAGCCGATGAAAAGGGTTAGCCATACTTCTTGCTCAAGTTAGTATATTTGTATTTTTTAAGTATTTAAATTAAAAAGAAAAACAAAAAAAACAACTCCAAAGCCAAAAAACATGTTGCTGTGTTCAAAAAGAGTATTCTAATTTTTTCCTTTAATAATTGCTATTTTCCACAATAACAGCATGATCTATTATTTACACTTTCCTGAACTTAGTTGGTCTTTTTGTTTCTTGTTTGTTTTTGGTATTGGCGTGTATTGAATACTTTGATTAGACTTTGCTATTTATCTGAAACGGCTTCTTTTGTAGGAGACATGCTGTAATCCTTTGCACACTGAGAGATCTCACGTTAGCCTTTCTGGAAATCTTGATTCCAGATCCAGAAACTTATGTAGAATACAGGATATGGTGACCTTTTGTTAAAACAGCTCCCTAGATTTAGGAGACTTGGGAATTTTGTCTGGAAAATAATGGCCACAGGAAATGATTGATTTGTTTAAGGGAAGGAACAAAAGACTATGCTTTACTACCTCTCTAAGATTTGTCATCATCTAGGAATTAACTAACAAGAGTTCAAATACCTAAATTTTGATGATCAGCATCTCAAATGTCTGAGTGTATAAATTGAGAGCTAATAGTATGTTAGGAATATAGAACAAAATGAAATTTATGGAATTAAAAATTTTTAAGGAATCCATACTTTACCTTTTTACCTTGAGTTGCTTACATGCATTATAGATGTTGGAACATCTATTGGTTAGCTATAGAACCCATGAGCAACATGACCTTAAATATAAAGTGACCTGATCTTCCAAAACAAACTAAAATTACCAAAAACAAATAAACAAGCAAACAAAAAACCACAGGGAAATGAGCCTTGTCTAATGATGATAATTCTACCAATGGGGGAGCGGTTAACTTTTTCTTTAAACTTTCTAAGGCTGAAACTTGTGTTCAACAAAGCCATCCCATAATGTATAGCTGCTCTTTAGCAGCCACGTGGCTGCCTGTGTTTTTGCAGTTTATCTTTGGTTACAAAGGCCCCCCTAGATCTTATACTGCTAAAGGACCAAGGAGGGAAGCCTCTGAAATCTGGAGACAAGAACACTTAGTCTTGAATACTGACTCTGTCTCTGGGCCTCAATTTCCTTATATATGAAATGAAGGATTAGATAACACTAATGATCTTAAAAGGTATCCCCCAATCTTCTACTCTCTACCTTTGAAGCATTCTTCACCTCCTCCTTTCCTGGAGGCCTGTTTTCTGAGGTATTTATTATTTGTAATAGCTGCCTAGGAGGCATTTGTGGCTGCCAGTTGTGACTTCAGAGAGAGCCTGTGCGTGCCTGCCTATTCGTTGGGCTTGGAGAAGAACTCCCAAATCACTCTGTACTACATTATGAATATAAGGCAAGTTATATGCATTTAAAAATTTAATTTTCTTTAAAAATACAAGAAAAACATTCACAGTGGGCCAAAAAAAACTCATCAAAATGTTAGGCCTTATGTGAATGTCACATAAGGAAAAAGTTATCAAAGACTCCTAGTTGATAAATGATTAGAAAACAAGGATTTTCCAGATGTGTTCTGGGGAACATTGGTTCTGAAACTTAGTGGATGTTATTTAAACAGGGAGAGTTTGTGATTTCTCAGGACTTTTAATGTGCTAATATGTATGTTTAGTTTTTTTAGTTGGTATGTAGTGTTTATTTGTCTTTGGACATTCCCCCTTCGCCTTTTAGAACATTTTATTGGGTCTAGTGTTCTGAAGAACCTATTATGGGAAATTCTGATACAGACTGTTGAGTCTGCAAAATTAATCGAAAGCCAGACTTGACACAGAAGCCAATGAGAGGAAACTTGATTGTAGTTTCCGCAAAAGAGGAAAATGGAGAACATTACCTATGCTAAGCAAAATTGTTGTTTATAGTTTTTATTTTCAATTATATTTAATATTTTAAATGTTTTTGTGATAGTGCCAAATTTTAGAATCATGACAGCCATACTGTTGTTCATGGAATATTTTAAAAAAATTAAACCTTGATGTTTCTAAAGAGTTTTCTTTATGATGTACTTCACTGTCTAGCTCACAGTGGGCTCTGAAAAATATTTGATGAGTAAATGCTTTATTAGATCTTCGATTATTGATATTTATTTGCATACCATTATTTTAAGAGGGAGCTCTGGTGACGTAGTGGGTAAGGCATTTGACTGCTAACCAGAAGGCTGCCGGTTCAAACCCACCAGTCACTCCTGGGAAGGAAGGTTGGGCAATATACTTCCGTAGTGATACTGCCTGGGAAACCCAAGGAAGGGTCGCGAAGGGTCTCTATGAGTCAGATCGACTCAACGGTAATGAGTTTGGTTTTTGGGTTTATTATTTTAAGATAAATAAATCCTGATCTTTGAGAGGTAGCTTCTATGCATCTTCACAATATTTATTTTAAATTTAACTCTGTAACAGAATTATTGATTCCTCTAACCCTTATTAATTGGTGATAAATAGTATAAAAACTTCTTGTGGACTGTATGCATAATAGTCTCAAAGAATTCTGGTGTAAAATAAGAAAGTTTATAATTCTTACTTGATCCTCCCTCAGGACTAGTTGACTTGGTCTCAGTAGTTTTGTCATTGTAACAACTGAGTTAGATAGGACTTTACAGCAGTGGGTTTGATTTTAGTAGCCAAAGCATAGCTGCCAAAAGCTTTCATTCCACTGTACTCCCTGCTTTGGTTAGTAGATTTTCTCATGTACGTTTCTGGACAGAACAGAATGCCCTGTCTCATGATGCTTAGAAAGTTTTTCTCGGTTTTGAATCAAATTTGGTGGTAATGAGAATTCCAGCACTACATACTTGTTTTATATTTTATAGATTTCTTCCTTTCCACTCCCTCCTCACTTCCCTTCCTCCCTCGTCTCAGTTAGGCAGTGGGTGATTGGCTGTTTAAATCTGAAAAACTAAGTGTGGATTAAGTGAGACGATACTGATTTAATTATGTGTATTTTTTCAAACCTATTCTCCTTAGATAAATTGAATACATTTTAGAAAGTTAATTTAGCATTTTAATTGTCCATTTTTATTCCATCTTTTCTTTCACCACTCTTTTTGAGTTGTCAGTTTTCTTAGCAATAATGCAGTGAAATAATTAATGTTCTGAAAATGAACACATTTTCCACTTTTGTATCATACTGGGTATAAGCAAGTAATTTGAATCATTTAAATCTTTCTAAGATTAAACTTCACTTACCTTCAGTGTTTATCTAACTGTACATTAGTTAATAGTCAAGAGTTGGTGCACATGACCTTCTGCTGCTTAAATACTTTTTCTAAGAAAGGTAGAGTTTAATTACAGTAGCAAGCACTTGGTACATCAGTATTAAAAAATTAAATACTACATGTTTTAAAATTTATTTCTACAGATGAAAATGACAGTATTTTGGTCCTTTTTTAATACTGAGGTTGGGTGTGGTCCCTTAAAATAGTTATGAATAATGCCTATTGGTATTTTGCCGTACTTCAATAGATTCTGGATAAAAAGTTGTTGCTTTTGCTTAACTTGAAATGTTTAAATTTAAAATAGTTTAATAGTAGACTCATAGTTATAAAACTAGCATTTTACCTTACATGTTGAAGGCATCTAATCAAATGGATTTTATGGTAAAAAGGAAAAAGGAGTTAACTAATATGATGTTTAAAGACATATTCATTGATACACCTCACTTAATACAGATAAAATCCTTTTTAAAAAACAAATGTGAAGAATATAAAGTAGTAAGTTGTAGCTAATCTATATAAAATTAAATATGTTGTTTTGTACAAAAGACATAGATGTGTAGGGTATGTTAACCTCTCTGTTTTAAGTTTTCATAGCTATAAAATGGGGGAAATAGTATCTAATAGTATCTAACTTACAAGGTTATAGTGAGGATGGAATTAATTAATTTTTATAAATCACTTAGGAAAGCCTGTCACTTAGTAAATGCTCAATAGTTGGCTATTATAATATTTATATATGATAATATTTATGATCATTATTAGCATTTAAAATTGTTACTGATTTTTTTCAGATTTTAGTGATATATTTTAACAACAACAATTTCAAAATAATGAGATTTCGTAGAGAAAAGACTATTGCTGGTTTCTAAGCAAAACGTATTTGAGAAAGGTATATAGATCCACTCTGAGTATCTTGAATTCTTGTGCTGTTACTATATTTAAATATAAAATCTTCAGAATGAAATTGGACATTTTCTAAACTGTTATGCTGGAATTGAAAATAATTTTTAAAGATTGTGGGAGCAATTAAATATTGTTATTTCTTCCTTGGCCGAGAGTCATGTCTTGCTCAGTAGTGGTTTACTTTGTACGTTGTTATACCACTTGTTTATTGTAGGAATAAATGATTGTCTAGTGCCTGTGAAACTAAGTACCAGTGGCCAGGATGTCATTGTTATGTGCTGTCGAGTCAGACCCAACTCATAGTGACCCCTCCTTGGGTTGCCGAGGCAGTATCACTACGGAAGTAGATTGCCCCATCTTCCTTCCAAGGAGTGGCTGGTGGGTTTGAACCGCCAGCCTTCTGGTTAGCAGTCAAGTACCTTAGGCATTATGTGATAGTATTTGTTATCCTCTTTGCTCCTCATTTGCATCCCCAAGAAAATTCACAAAAAAGAAAACCACTAAATCCAATTTACTAAATTTTGCAAGTAATCAACGTTTAGAAAAACAAGACTTTCCCTTCTAAATAGTTCATTGTTCAGGCATTGCGATACTTTCACTCTCGAATTAGAAATTGATTTGCTTCTAATAAGAACTTTAGAAATGTCTGTTTTAGAAGAACTTGGAAGTCTTGATGGGTATAATTCAGCTGTCTGTTCTTTGGGTCTCCTCTTTTATTCTGTTCTAGTCATTTATGTTCTGATTAGTGTTTACCTGGATAGTTGAAATAATCTGATAGATCTTACTTTTAGTCTTTTCCTATTTCTACCTAAACCTGTATATCCGGTTATCACCACAATTTTCTTAAAGGGTAACTATGATAGAGTCACTATTCTGTTCAGAACACTTCTGTGTGATTTATTGCTGCAGTAGGAACAAATTCCTTCATTAGTTGTTTTCTAAATTCTTTGGTTTTAAAAATCCTCCCAGCCGTTGGGGCTTTATGACTAATACCGATTCCTGTTCTGTTTCCTCAGGACATATAATGGCAGAGTCAAATGCCTTTGCTTTTCTTATCTCACACAATAGAACGTGATCTTATTAAGGGCAATGGTTATGCTCTATCATTTATATTTGTTTTATAGTTTACTATAATATGTAAAACAGATTTGATCGTAAAATTTGCCACCATTCCTCATAAATGGTGATTCTGCTTAATATTGCCTATGTTTTCAAAACAAGTCAAGGTTGAACTTAAGCCAGAATTAACTTCTACCATTGTGCTAATTTTCAGGTATTTTTGTTTTTAAGTTTCTTAGTGACTTTCAGCCTTTATGGAGAAGAAGAGAAGGCAAATCTTGAAAACGAAGATATCTTGAGGGCCCTTTAATTCATATATGAAGTTATTGCCAAAGCAAACTTGCTTTACAGTTGGTCGTGACAAGTTAGGTCAGGAGGGAATATGTGCTCACCTTCTCTCCCTTATCCAGCCTTTCAGCTCCTGCGACTCTTCTCTAACTTCTGCAGGATGCTGGAAAAAAATAAAATTTAACTTAATTAAAAGAATTATAGATCTCTTATCAATAAAAAGTAACTTGCTAAAAAAAAGTTTTATAGCACCTAACTGCTGTTTATCTTTTTTTCTTTTTCCTGCAGAAAACCATAGGCAAAATTGCAACATGCTTGGAATTACGAAGTGCAGCTTTACAGGTAAATAGGGTCCCCCCACCTCCTTTTCTTAATAAAAGGAAAAGAAATTATTCTGAATGAGTCTGATAAAATATTACACATACATGCCAAAAGTATCATCTCAGAATAGTTTTATAACAATAGGAATTCATCAGTTAAACAAATACTTCTAGTATTTAATTAACATTTTATGAACAGTGAAAACAAAACATAAGATTTCAATTTTTTTCTGGTACTTTTAGCCTGAATATTTTCAAGACTATGAAACAAACCAAAACTAATTTGTGACTTTTCATTTTAAATCTTGAAAGCAGGAAATAGATTCTTTTTTGGGGGGAGGGGGCTACTTTTTGAATATTTGGTTCTCGCTACTTAAAAGACATAAGAGTGTTTATAGATAATGGAAGTGTGGTGAAATCTTTGTATAAAAAAATATAATTTGCTTATTTTAAATTTAGTCCACACAGTCCCAAGAAGAATTTAAACTGGAGGATCTGAAGAAGCTAGAACCAAGTAAGTTTTGTGTTTTAGAGATAGTTCTTAGAAAAATATTTAATCTAGACAGTAGGTCATTTAGCATGTTTTAATATTTGATTTATTTTTGTTAATGTCTAGTCCTATGTGGTTTTTTGTGCTTTTATAATTTCTATAAAATTGTTGAATTTCACTTTCATGATGTTGTTGTTGTTATGTGCTGTTGAGTCGGACCCGACTCATAGCGACCCCTCCTTGGATTTCCGAGGCAGTATCACTACAGAGTTGATTGCCCCATCTTTCTTCCAAGGAGTGGTTGGTGGGTTTGAACTGCCAGCCTTGTGGTTAGCAGTCAAGTGCCTAGGCACTGTGTTACCAGAGAATACGGAAAATTATTTGATGTACATTTGTACACCTCATCTAAGAATGTATTAACATTTATTTTGTTTTAATCACATTAATAAGACTATATTTACTATGGCAAGCATTTATAGTAGAGTGTCCTGGATAATCTTGTTACAGCAATTGATGCCTGTTTACTCTGTATTTCATTGAAAACTACAATCTAGCTGTTTGAGCTGCTCTATAAAATATTTCTTTGTTGTCTTCCTTTACCTTCCCTTCTTTAAAACTTTTTGGAAGTAAACAATTCCTTTAAATGTTTTGGTGGTTAGAATGCTGCCAGATGAAGCTTTTTTGATGGTGAAATGAATATACTCTTAGGGGAAATGTGTGCAGTGTGGGCAAAGGCAAAATAATTAAATGAATGTAAGGCAATATTCTCTTCTTTCATTGATTCAAGACTGAATATCTTAACACTTTCATGTAAATTAAGAACAGGAGATTTTACTTACCTGCCTTTTAAGTCATATTTCCAAGTAGGCATCATAATATCATAGTATTTTAGAACATAAGAGTCTTAAGAGCTATTTAGTCAAATTCTCTTACTTATACTTGAGGAAAGAGATTAAATAATTTGTCCCATTTCACTCAAACCCTTATTAGCAAAGCAGGACCCAACTCTCTGATCAGTCTAGTGCTCTTTTCACACTAGTATGATTGCTCAGTGTTTCAGTGACTCAGATAAGAGACACAAGATTAAATTTATCTCCTAAGAACTAAAGGCAGTGTTGATACAGATTGCATAAACTTGCAATTTCTAATTATTTTACAGCAGACCTGACAAAGACAGCTATATATTACTTGAGGTAATTGCATTGTGATTGTAATTGCAGCTCCAGTACAAGAAAAGAATTCTCATAGTCTATATTAAAGAAGGTCTAAATTCTATTGTTTGGGCTGGTAGAGGGAAGTAACAGAAAAATAGTAATACATAGCAGATTTGTTGTGACTCTAGTGGTTTTTCTACAGTTGTGATATTTTTGAACACTATCCTTTTGAAGACGGCAAGAATTATGAGGAACCATGTTACTTTTTTATTTTTTTATTGTGATTTGGGTGAAAATTTACAGAGCAAGTTCACTTTCCATACAGCAGTTGACATACACTTTGTCTCATGACATTGACTACAATTTTCCACAATGCAACAGCTCCCCTCCCACTTCCTCCCGATAGTTACCTCTTCCCTGTGTTCATCCCTCCATGCACTCCTGCCCCCTAAGCTGTCTCCCTGTACACACACAGCCCTTCTTTCTCCCATGATTGTTCTCTCCAAGGAGTGTATCTACCTCAGGTAAATTTCAACTCATACGCCTGTCTTGTTTGGCTGGGTGCCACAGGTGTGGGTTGGTGCAATTCCAGACCTGAAGGGCAGCTAGGGGCCATAGTCTCAGTGGTTCTACCAGGCTCTATTGGACCAGCAAACCTGGTCCCCCCCCTTTTTTTTTCCCAAATGATTTTGAGTTTTGTTTCACATTGTTCTCCCTCTCTATCCAGGTCTCCTACATAGATCCCCCTCCAAGTGGTTGACAGTGGTAGCTGGGCACCATCTAGTTCTTCCGGTCTCATAGTTGTATAGGCTGCGGATTTCATGGTATACCAGTCACTAGGGCTAATTGTTTCCATGAATCTTTGATTTTCTCCATTCTTCTTTGCTCTGGACAAGGAGAGACCCATTGTTGCATCTAGATGGCTGCTTGTAAGCTTTTAAGATCCCAGTCGCTGCTTGCCAAAGTAGGCAGTGGAACAATCAATGTTTTGTGTAGTATGTTACACCAGTTGAGCTTGATGTCCTCTGTGACTATGGTCCTGAGACCACAGATTCAACCACTCGCTCCCTCTGGGTAGCTGGCTGTGACCAAGAAGTGATTACAACCTTGTCCCTTGTCAGCTTTACTATACACCTGGGAATTCAGATCATGCAAATATACTTACAGGACCATTGTCTGCCAACCGTATACAGGAACCATGTTATTTTAATAATATGGCTACCTTATGTAATCAAAATCTTTTTTTTTTTTTTTTTTGTTACATGAAATGTAATTTTGTACTCGGAAATAATAGTTCTTACCTAGGTCCATGGTATATAGGAATATCAATGAAAATACAAAATTTCTCACAAATTTTTAACTAATTTCTTATGCCTGTAAATTTATGACTTCTTTACCATTAACAAATATTTTATATAAGAATATTTTTTGTAACAGCTTTATTAAGCTGTAATTCACATACCGTATAAGTCACCTATTTAAATTATACCAATTCAGTGGTTTTTAGTATATTCCCAGAATTGTACAACTAACCACAATCAATTTTAGAACATTTTCATTACCTCAAAAAGAAACACTACATCCATTCTCCATTCCCCTCTAATTCCCCAATTCCTAGATCTAGGCAACCATGAATCAGCTTTCTACATCTGTAAGTTTGCCTGTCCTAGACATTTCATATACATGGAATTATACAATATGTGGTCTTATGTGACTGGCTATATACTAGATGACATCACCCAGCTGTCAGTTTGTCATACTGTGGTGGCTTATGTGTTGCTGTGATACTGAAAATTATATCACTGGTGTTTCAAATACCAGCAGGGTCACCCATGGTGGCAGGTTTCAGTAGAGTTTCCAGACTAAGATAGGCTGGGAAGAAAGGCGTGGTGATCTTCTGCTGAAAATTAGCCAGTGAAAACTTTGTGGCCCACAACAGAAAATTGCCTGCAGTAGTGTTGGAAAATGAGCCCATTAGGTTGCAAGGTACTCAAATACGTAATGGCCACAACAATGAGTTCAGACATACCAATAATTATAAAGATGGCATGGGACTGGGCAGTATTTCATTCTGTTGTACATGGAGTCACCACTAATGGGAGCTGACTTGATGGCAAGTAACAACAGCAACATATGTAAGATTATTTTAAGAAAGACTCATTGGCTTTAAATAAGAATATTATAACCACAGTCAGGATGTCTGTTATATAATTGTTCTAAAGAATAGTATAGTGTTAACTTTTTCTAAATGATAAGAATAATAGGATTTTGGCTATCCTTAGTTAGTCACTATTTCCATTAGTCTTTTTTATTTGTTTCTAAGCAAAATTGAAGATTATTAAAGATAGAGGTAGGATGACTATAAAAATTGTAAATCACTTATCCGTAGATATTTTTTATCTCTTTTTATAAAAACTCACTGCCATTGAGTTGTTTCCCGCTCACAGGCCGCTCCCCCTTTGGGTTTCCAAAGAAGTATCTCTATGGAAGTAGATTGCCCCATAAAACATGCTCAAATATTTCTGTTACCTCCCAGGATCTTTTATTGATAATAATGGTTATAGTTTTTAAGAATAACAGCTATATGCTAGGCATTTGGTTAAATCATCTCAGTTATATTTTGCTAAAGACGACACTGACATTTGCCTGTGAACTCACAATTTGGAAATGCCAGAAATGGCTCTCAGCCGTGGTCTGCAGGACCCCAAAGCCTGTGTTCTTTCCACAGGTTATTAAGACCTGTAATGGTGCAATGCTGACATCATTCCTAGATAACATAGTTCTTAAGTCCAGGCTTCTGTGAAATTATTGACCCAGATGTTAGTAGAAGATTGGATTAAAATCTGCATTGATTTTCTGTTCCTCTTTTGTTTTTTTTTAAAGATTTGGAGCAGGGATGGAAAGGAAAGATACTTTTATTGGGATTCATTTTTATATATTTTGAATTTATATAATGATTTTCATTTTTACTTTGCTCTTCTCGGTGCTTAGGTGACACAAACTGTTAAGTGCTTGACTACTAGCTGAGAGGTTGGTGGTTTGAACCTACCACAGGCACTTCAGAAGACAGGCTTGACAATCTGCTTCTGAAAGGTCACAGTCTGAAAAACCCTGTAGAGCAGTTTTACTCTGTGTACATGGGGTCATCATGAGTTGGAATCAACTTGATGTTTTCAGTGATATTTAATATTGCTTTGTAAAGAAAAGTAAAAGTGTATACTGTAACTTAGTAGGATGTGTTCTGTAATTTTGATTTTATCAACGCTAGGTACTTCGTATAAAATTTAATTATTTTAGCAGAATTCAACATTTTCTACAAGTTGATCTTTGATTATAATGCAGATCAAGTACTTTTAGTTGAACTGGCCTCTGCCTTTTCAAATACTATGTTGTTGTTTGTTTTTTTGTGCCTTTGAGTTGGACCCGACTCACAGCAACCCCTCCTTGGGTTTCCAAGGCGGTATCACTATGGAAGTAGATTGCCCAACCTCCCTTCTGAGGAGTGGCTGGTGGATTTGAACCACCAGTTTTCTGGGAAAATTAATGAATGACTGTAACTTTTAGTATGTTGGACTTAGTTGATTTATTTTGTCTAATGTATTATTCCCCCAAAGATTCTTAAATGTTAACTCTTGATAATCTATTTGGAATTCATGCTAAAACTAAGATCTTGAAAGTACCAATCGTTTAATTTTCTTATGTTAATCTTTGGAAATATACTAGTTCTTACTCAAACATATCTCCCCCTCCCCATCCTGTAAAATCCCCTTCTACTGACTCATCCTTCAAGGCTCCAAGAAATCCTACCTTTTCTAGAAAGCTTTCTCTGCTCTCCCTAGTCATAATTAAACTGCTTCCTCTTCTTTATAGAAGCACTTTTTTTTACCTTTATTATCATAATTGTCCATATATTTTTCTTATATTTGTTTGTCTCCTCAAGGAGATTGTGAATAACCTTTGTGTTTTCTCTTGTTGTTGTTTTGTGCCCTCAAGTTGGACCCGACTCAGAGCAACCCCTCCTTTGGTTTCTGAGGCGGTATCACTATGGAAGTAGATTGTGAACCTTCCTTCCGAGGAGTGTCTGGTCGGTTTGAACCGCCAGCCTTCTGGTTAGTAGTCAAGTGCCTTAGGCACTATACTAGCAGAGCTCTAATTCAATGCTTTACCAAAATTTGGTAAATTTTTGATAAATTCAATAGAATTAAATGTCTTCAGGGAATTTTTTCTCATAATCGAAAAAATGATCTTTTGGGCAGGAAGTGCTTCCCTCTTTTACCTGTCAGAGGGAAGCCACAAAAGCAGATCATGTTGTGATACTTGTGTGTGTTTGTGATTTTTAGAGTATAAGCTTCAGGAGGATGGTAGGTCCATGCTCTGTGAGAGTAGGCTGACAGTGGGGAATTTTTACTACCAGAATGTATCATCAGATGTCTGCTTTTCCAAGGTCCTAAGCTCTGGTAGCATAGTGGCTAAAGCACTTGACTGCTAACCAGAAGGCTGGCGGTTCAAACCC
>NW_006921626.1:7550427-7563813 GCF_000298275.1 Orycteropus afer afer | reverse complement strand
GTGGGTTTGAACCGCCAGCCTTCTGGTTAGCAGTCAAGTGCTTTAGCCACTATGCTACCAGTGCTCCGATCTCCTATAGCATCCTTAATAGAATTGCCCCATCTTCCTTCCGAGGAGTGGCTGGTGGGTTTGAACTGCCAGCCTTCTGGCTAGCAGTCAAGTGCCTTAGCCACTATGCTACCAGTGCCTAGCATACTACTATATAAATGACTAATTGACATTTATTGAGTTTAATTAATACTCACAATGACCAACCATGCTCCAGATCTAGAAAGGGTATTCTTATAATTTAAAAAACAGCACTTCTTAGTGAGATTTGAAAATAATAAGATTCTAGTTAGCTAGAAAAGGAAAACTATGGAGGGAATGAGTTATCATGTAATAATGTGGGCTTATACTTTATGGTAATTTAAATTTTCTTATGCAATTTCATATGCATTATTTATTTTAATTCTCTCATCAGTCTGAAGGAAAGGGTGTTCTCATTTTAGAATTGGACAAGCTTGGATTCAGAGTAGTTATGTGAATGCTGAACTCATATGGTGTAATTACAAGGCTAGGATTTTATTTCATACCTTCTAACTTTCTTCTTTTGCCACTTCCTTCTTGCTTATCAAACTTCAACTATACAGGTGCTCTGGTTACCTAGTGCTGCTTTGACAAGAATATACCACAAAATGGGATGGCCTTAAAAACAAGAGTTTATTCTTAAAATTTGGAGAATTTAAGTCCAAGTTCAAACTGCTGTAGGGGCTGGGTGAAAGCCCCTCAGTCTTGGGCTTCAGCTCTGCCTCCAGTTCCCAGCCCACTGAAGCTAGAGGCTTTTCTTCACTCAGACAGCTGCTGGCTGCTGAGGCTGAGAAGCCCAAGGTTGACAAAGAAAATGACACAGTCCCAATGTTACCAAACTACATGGCAGTCCATTAATTTAAGTCCATTTAAGTCCCAGGGTCTGCAGAGCATGGCAGACTGCTGAACAATGACATGGCTACCTACAGGGTCCAAGCGTGCCATAGGCTGGAGACCATTCCCAAGGCTTCTCCTTATATACAGGAAGCAGACCACATCCCAAAGGCAGCTACTCAGCTGCTTATGGTAGATCCCACCATGGAGTTGATTGCCAGTCTCGTCATGGGGAATAACTACCACCAGCTGCCCAGCCACTCAACCAGGCCCAGCCAAGTTTACACACAAACATAACTACCACAACAGGCCTTTCTGTTCTTGAACAAGCTGAACCAGTTCCTACCCCAGAGCCTTTGATATTGCTGTGTTGTTGTTTTTGTTGTTATGTGCCATTGAGTCCGACCTGACTCATAGTGACCCTCCTTGGGTTTCTGAGGCAGAATCACCATGGAAATAGATTGCCCAACCTTCCGTTTGAGGAGTGGCTGGTGGGTTTATACCACCAGCCTTCTGGTTAGCAGTCAAGTGCCTTGATGTTGCTATAGTCCATTCTCTAATACTTAAAAAGCCCATGCCACAGAGCTACTTACGGTTGGTTAGTCTCATTGGTCTTAGCTCAAATGTCTTTTAACAATTTCGTTTTGAAAGGCTTTCCCAGTCTACTATAGCTCAAATTCTGTTCCACTTATATAATCATTCTGCTTGTATCCTTAAACATTTATCATAATCTCACATTATCTTGTTACTTGTTGGCTTATTGATTATCTACCTTTCTTGACTAGGGTCTAAGATTCATTTTTAAGGACAAAAACCCATCTGTCTTGATCACCGCCGTATCTTTATTACATAAAACAGTGATTGGAACATTATGAATACTCATGCACATTTGTTGAAAAGAAGAGAGAAAGAAGAAGGAATGAAGAGTGTAAGAGCTGGAGGAAGAGAGAGAAAGATAAGAATGAATGATAATGTAGACACAAGTCTAGATTTGTCTCTCACAGGAGAATTTAGAAGAAGTATATCTAAGAAGTGTGATAAACAAAACAGTGATGGTCCCTGTTGAAATGAGTCGTGCAATTGCAATCCGC
Source organism: Orycteropus afer afer (assembly GCF_000298275.1). Classification (NCBI taxonomy): domain Eukaryota; kingdom Metazoa; phylum Chordata; class Mammalia; order Tubulidentata; family Orycteropodidae; genus Orycteropus; species Orycteropus afer. The sequence goes on along the minus strand of NW_006921626.1, from coordinate 7,561,819 downwards.
GCTCTTGGGATTTTCTCCTATGGGATGCTAATATGTTATACCCACGTTAGCTCTAAACTGCAGGACTCTAAAATCATCTCTAAACTGCAGGACTCTAAAATCATAGAAGCTGAATAAGTTGAGTAAAAAATCATGGGAGCCTTTGAATTTCCCAATTATTGCTGTTATTTCACTTTGATATAATCACAGGTAGTTAGTGGGAACCAATAAGCCAGAAATGAAGGATTTAATTACATACTAATAGTACCATTCCAGGAACTCTGGTGGTATAGTGCCTAAGGCATTTGACTGCTAACCAGAAGGCTGGAGGTTCAAACCCACCAGCCACTCACTGGAAGAAAGACTGGGCGATCTACTTCCACAGTTACGGCCTCAGAAACCCAAAGAGGGGTTGCTATGAGTCGGAATTGACTCAGTGGCAGTGAGTTTTTGTTAGTACCACTCCAGAGGTAGGCACAACTGTAGAACATCTTTCTTCAACTGTGCATGCCAAAATGTAATTACTAAAATATCTGTTGACAATGAGAACTTTTGTTTAAAGACTTCTCTTAAAGATAAATCTTTCTTGAGAGTTCCAGTATGATGGTGGAATAGGCAAAAAGATTGCACAGACCCTCTTCAACAAAGAAAAGTGGAACCAATTAAACCAGATATAGAAGGTAATTCTGGACCCCATAACTTTGAAGGGAAGGATATAGAAGTGGACTAAGCTCTAACTAGGAGAAGAATTTGCATGAAAACACCTAAAGAAGGAGACATAGGGAGCTGCGGTCTGGCAACGATCACGATGGCACAGACAGCTTGGATATTGCCAAGTGGTGGCAGGACCTAAGCATTACCCTAAAAATCAGCCCTGTTAGCCAGGGATTGCATGGAGACTTCTCTGATGGCTCTTATTACCCTCTCCTCCGATACTGTGTTTTTTTTTTTTTTCCTTATTTCTCTTTTTTTGGGTACTGCTCCGGTGTGATTACACAGTGTGTGTTTTTTATAAATTTTCTTTTAATTTTTTGATGGTTATTCAGCTATTATTTTTGTCTAACTGGGTGGGACACAGCAACAGTCCCCATAAAACACAACTATACCCACACCTCCTGCAGCTTCACTTTCTGAGTGAGATCCACCACTTCCTTCTCCACCAAAGCACCAACGATAAACAACCACCAAGAAGAGCCTAACTCAGACTTGGCTGCTTTTCACAAACAGTTAACAGAGATCTAAATACAACTAATCACATAGTCTTGGACACAACAGACCATCACAGTCCACACAAAGAAGCAGGATAAAGCAGGAGAAGGAGGGAGCCAGAATACAGACCCAGAACACATCCCTGAGGAAGAAGCAGCATTGGAACTCCTTGATAAGCAATTCAAAAGAATTATATTTAGGGATCTTCAAAGGATTGAGAGACAGATCAAGGAAAACACAGAGCCTTAGAATTTCAGAAGAAAATACAAGAATAAAATGACAAAATAAATGAAAAATTAGAAATTCTTCTAAATCTACAGATAGAAATCCAGAAGATTAATAGTAAATTGACAGAAATAGTTAACATATTGAAAGGGCAAAGAGTAGCATCGAATCAATGGAAGACAGAACTAATGAGATGGAAGACAAATACCTGAATACTTCTTTGGAAAGGGATCAGTCAGAAAAAAAGATCAAAACAAAATAAAGAAAGTCTAAGATTCATATGGGATACCATGAAAAGGAATAACCTATGTGTCATTGGAATTCCAGAACAGAAAGAGAAAAATAAAAGCACTGAGAAAATTGTTCAAGATTTTGTTGGAAGAGAACTTCCTTGATATGATAAAAGATGAGAATATATCCATTCAGGAAGTCCAACGAACTCCAAACAGGATAGACCCCAAAAGAAAATCACCAAGACTTATCATCATCAAACTCATCAAAACCAAAGACAAAGAAAGAATCCTGGAAGCAGCATAGGAAAAACAAAAAGTTACTTACAAAGGACAACCAGTAAGAATCAGCTCTGATTTCTCAGCAGAAACCATGCAAATGAGAAAGCAATGGGATGGTATATATAAAACCCTGAAAGAGAAAAATTTTCAACCAAGAATTATATACCTGGCAAAATTGTCCCTCAAATATGATGGTGCAATTAGGAGATTTCCAGGTGAAAAGAAATTAAGGGAATTTTTGAAAACCAGATCAACCTTATTGGAGATACCAAAGGGAATCCTTTGAACAGAGAACCAAAAATAGCAAAAAACAACTGACCATGAATACACAGATGACATAACCCAGAAACCACAGCTATGGTCATATCCAAAGTAAAATAAGCTTACAAGACTAAACAGGGAACCAGAGACATCAATTGGCAAATGAGGACAACATCAAACCAAAAAGAGGGAAAATACTGTGTAGTTACAGAATTTTTAAATGGTGAGCATGTCAAGAGAGTTGCAAGATAGAATGGATTGTTCTGAACTCGGGGAGAAAATTATAATAAATCACAGGCTTACCTCGAAGAAAAATGATAAACCTTCACATCGCAATAGAAAAGAGGACAAGCACAAATATTCAGCAAATACTAAAACAACTGTAACAAAGGAAATGATAACACGATTCATAAACATGATGAGGTCAGCACAGAAAATATGGAAGAAACAAACCAGGGACACTATGAAAAAACACATAACAAAATGACAGCAACCAATTCATACTTGTCAATAATAATACTGAATGTTAATGGATTAAATGCACCACTCAAGAGACAGAGAATTGCAGATTGGATAAGAAAACAAAACCCATCAATATGCTGTCTATAAGAGACACACCTTAGAGAGAAGGACAAAAATAGACTAAAAATCAAAGGTTGCAAAAAGATATATAAAGCAAATGGCAACTGTAAGAGAGCAGGAGTGGCAATATTAATTTCTGATCAAATTCACTTTAAGACAAAAACTACCATACGAGACAAGGAAGGACATGTATGTAATGATTAAAGGATCAATTGACCATGAGGATATAACCATAATAAATATCTATGGACCCAGTGAAAGAGCCCCAAAATACATATATCAGATTTTAAAAGAATTGAAAAGTCAAAAGGATGACTCCACAGTCATAGTGGGAAGCTTTTATACACCACTTTCAATGAAAGATAGAACTGAAAAGAATCTCGAACAAAGATGTAGAAGAGCTAAGCAGTACAATCCACCAGCTTGACCTTATAGACATCTACAGAGCTCTTCACCCAACAACAGCACAATATACATTCTTTTCCAATGCACATGGAACATTTTCCATGATAGATTATATGTTAGGGCATAAAGCAAGCCTTAAAAATTTAAAAACACTGAAATACTGCAAAGCATCTTCTCAGATCACAATGCTATCAAATTAGAAATCAACAATAGGAAGATCAACAGACTAAGAGTAAACACATGAAAACTGAACACCACCCTCATTAAGAAAGACTGAGTAAGAGAAGAAATAAAAAATGAAATTCAAAATTTCCTTGAATCAGACGAGAATGAAAACACAACCTACCAAAATCTTAGGGAACAGCAAAAGCAGTGATCAGAAGCCAGTTTATAGTAAGAAAGAGCCAAAATCAACACTTTAAACCAACATGTCCGACAATTAGAAAAAGAACAGCAAGAAAAGCCTCCAGTCACCAGAAGAAAGGAAATAATAAAGATTCAAGCAGAAATCAATGGAACAGAAAACAGAAGGGCAATAGAAAAAGTCAACAAGACCAGAGTTGGTTTTTTGAATAGATTAATAAAATTGACAAACCACTGGCAAATTTAACAAAGGAAAAGAGAATACAAATAACACAAATAAGAAACGAAATGAGTGACATCACAACAGAACCAACTGAAATAAAAAGGATGATGTCAGGATAGTATGAAGAACTGTACTCCAACAAACTTGAAAATCTGGAAGAAATGGATAGATTTCTGGATACATGCTACTTACCTAAACTAACACAGACTGACGTGGAAAAGTTGAACAGAGCCAAAACAAAAGAAGAAATTGAACAGGTCATAAAAAAAGTATCAACAAAAAAAAAGTGCTGGCCCAGAGGATTTCAACAGAGATTGTACCAAACATTCAGAGAAGAACTGACACCAATACTACTCAAATTATTCAAAAACATAGAAAAGGATGGAATCTTCCCTAATTCATTTTATGAACCAAGCATAACCTTGATACCAAAACCAGGCAAAAACATCACTCAAAAGGAAAACTGCAGACCAATATCCCTCATGAATGTAGATGCAAAAATCTTCAACAAGATCCTAACCAGTAGATTCCAACAACGTATCAAGAAAATCATTCATTAAGTTCAAATGAGGTTCATATCAGGTGTGCAAGGAACATCATCCACCACATAAATAAAACAAAGAAAAAGAACGACATGATCATATCAATTGATGAAGAAAAGGCATTTGATAAAACCCAACACCCATTTCTGATCAAAATTCTCAGCACAATGGGAATAGAAGGGACATTGCTCACCATAATAAAGGGCATCTATGCAGAATCTCTGGTGGCATAGTGCCTAAGGCACTTGACTGCTAACCAGATGGCTAGTGATTCAAACCCACCAGCCACTCCTCGGAAGAAAGATGGGACAATCTACTTCCATAGTGATACTGCCTTGGAATCCCATGGAGGGGTCGCTATGAGTCAGGTCTGACTCGACGGCACATAACAATAACAACAACATGCAAAACCAACAGCTAACATTTATTCTCTATGGAGAGAGACTGAAACCATTCCCCTTGCAAACAGGAACCAGACAAGGATGCCCTCTATCACCACTTCTATTCAACATTGTACTGGAAGTCTTAGCCAGGCCCGGCAAGAAAGAGAAATCAAAGGCATCCAAATTGGTAAGGAAGAAGTCAAACTATCCCTGTTTGCTGATGATATGATCCCATAGTTAGAAAACCCAAGAGCCTCAGTCAAAAATCTACTGGAACTAATTGAGAGATTTAGCATCATGGCAACATACAAGATCAGCATCTAAAAATCAGTTGGATTCCTCTACACCAGGAAAGAGATTGCTGAAAAAGAAATAAGGAAATCAATACCATTTACAATAGTTACAAAAAAAATAAAATACTTGGAAATAAATCTTATCAGGGACATAAAAGACCTGTATAAACAAAATGTAAAAAACTGCTTCAAGAAACCATAAGAGATGTACATAAATGGAAGAACATCCCAGGCTCGTGGATAGGAAGATTGAACATTGTGAAAATGTCAATTCTACCCAAAGCAATCTATATATTCAGTGCAATCCCAGTCCAGATCCCATCAACATTTTTTAAGGATATGGAAAAACCAGTCACTAACTTTATGTGGGAAGAAAAGAGACCTCGGATAAGCAAAGCACTATTGAAGAAGAACAACAAAGTAGGGGTCTCAGACTGCCGGATCTCAAAACCTACTGTACAGCCACAGTGGTTAAAACTGCCTGGTGTTGGTACAATGACAGACACATAGACCAGTGGAATAGAATTGAGACCCCAGAAATAGATCCTTCGACCTATGGTCAGCTGATCTTTGACAAAGGGCTGAAATCCATTAAATGGGGAAGAGAATGTTTGTGTAATAAATGGTGCTGGCAAAGCTGGATATCCATTGGCAGAACAATGAAACAAGATCTGTACCTCACACCATACACAAAAATGAACTCCAGATGGATCAAAGACTTAAATTTGAAACCCAAAACTATAGAGTTTGTCAAGGAAAAACTAGGGACAAATTTAGGGGCCCTAATATATGGCATAAATAGAATATCAAGTATAACCCAAGATGTACAAACAACAGAAGAGAAACTAGATGAATGGACTTTCTAAAAATCAAATTTTTATGTGCTTCCAAAGACTTCTCCAAAAGAGTCAAAAGAGAACATACAGCCTGGGAAAAAAATATTTAGCAATGAGATATCTGACAAGGGATTTTTCTCTAGAATTTATAGAAGACTGTAATATCTTAATAACAAAAAGACAATCCAATTAAAAAATGGGCAGAAGACATGAATAGACACTTCACCAAAGAGGATATTCAGGGAGCCAACAAACATATAAAGAAATGCTAACAATCATTAGGCATTGGAGACATGCAAATCAAAACAACAATCAGATACCATCTTGCACCAGGACTAGTAGCAAAGTTCAGCAAGACAGAAAATAACAAATGCTGGCAAGGATGCGGAGAGATTGGGACTCATACACTGCTGGCAGGACTGTCAAATGATATAACCACTGTGGAAAGCAGTATGGCGATTCCTTAAAAAGTTGGAATTAGAAATACCATTTAACCCAGCTATTCCATTACTAGGTATTTATCCTAAAGAAGTATGACAAGAACAGACGTATGCACACCCATGTTCATCACAGCACTATTTACAATAGCCAAAAGATGGGAACAACCTAGGTGTCCATCAGGAATGGATAATCAAACTTTGCTAAATACACACAATAGAATACTGTGCAACCCTAAAGAATAACGTATAATCTGCAAAACACCGCATAACATGGATGAACTTGGAGGACATTATGCTGAGTGAATAAGTGAATCACAGAAGGGCAAATATTGTATTAGTCCATTATTATAAAAGTCAAGGAAATGTTTCTATATGGAAAGACATTTTCCTTGTTAGTTACCAGGGGTGGGAATGGAGGGTAGGTAACACTGTTAGATAGGTAGAGACAAGTATTGATTTGGGTGAAGAGAAGGTAATGTACCAAATGTGAGTGATCAACATGGTGGCATTGAGGAAGAGGAAGACATAGAGAGAGGTACATTGGAGGTGCAGACAGCAAAGATGAACCCTTTTGCCCACACACTACTGTGTTGTCAGTGGAGGCAAACATGGATATACAGGTGGATAGGTGGGTGAAGAGGCTGAGATATATCTATGCTTTGGGGAGTGTACCCAGGACTATGTATAGGGTTGGCAGACAATGGTTCTACAAGTTTTTTTGTGTGTTCTATAAGAATTCTCAGGTATATAGTAGAGCTGACAAGGGACAAGGATGTAGTTACTTCTTGGCCACAGCCAGCTACCCAGGGGGAGTGAGTAGTAGTTGAACCTGTGGGCTTGGGACCATAGTCGCAGGGGACATCAAGCTCAATTGGCATAATATACTACACAAAACATTGTTCCACCTCCTACTTTGGCAAGTAGTGACTGGGATCTTAAAAGCTTGCAAGCAGCCATCTGGATGCAACGATGGGTCTCTCCTCATCCAGAGCAAAGAAGAATGAAGAAAACCAAAGATTCATGGAAAGAATTAGTCCTAGTGACTGGTATACCGTGCGATCCACAGCCTATACGAGTATGAGACTAGAAGAACTAGATGGTGCCCAGCTACTACTGTCAACCTCTTGGAGGGGAATCTGTGTAGGAGATCCTGGATAAAAAGTGAGAACAATGTGGAACAAAATTCAAAATCATTTGGGGAAAAAGGGGAGGCACCAAAACTTTGGCCCCTAGCTGCCCTTCAGATCTCAAATTGAACCCACACCTGTGGCTTCCAGCCAAACAAAAGATAAACATATAAGTTGAACATTTACCTGAGGTAGATACACTCCTTGGAGAGAACAATCGTGGGAGAAAGAAGGGCTGTTTAATGCACTGGGAGATAGCTCGGGGCAGGAGGGCATGGAGGGATGAACACAGGGAAGAGGGAACTATGGGGAGGAAGTGGGAGGGGAGCTGTTGCATTGTAGTAAATTGTAGTCAATGCCATGAGTCAAATTGTATGTGAACTGCTGAATGGAAAGTGAACTTGGTCTGTAAACTTTCACCCCATTCACAATTAAAAAAAAAGAGGGACATAATATCTAGTATTTCATTTTATTTAATGTAAGATCTCTTCAACACCTTACATATTTTCAATTACAATGTCCTTAAAAGACTGACAGTTAACTTTGTAGTATAATAAAGCCTTTTTAAAATACGGGATTTGTGAAAATGCCTTGATGTTAACGTATAAAACAAACAAACAAAATAGAAGGTAAATCCTTCTTTGTGTATGTATGGGTTTTATAATAAAATTGTAAGTTTTATGTATGTGTGTGTTTTATGTATATGTTGTTGGTGTTAGGTGCCGCTGAGTTTGTTCTGAGTCATGGTGACCCTGTTGTACAACAGAACAAAATACTGCCTGGTCCTGCGCCATACTCACAATCCTTGCTATGTGTGAGCCCATTATTGCAGCCACTATGTCCCTCCATCTCATTGAGGTTCTGCCCCTTTTCGCTGAGCTTCTACTTTACCAAGCATGATATTTTTCTCCAGAGATTGGTCCCTTCTTGACAACATGACCAAAGTATGAGAGATGAAGTCTAGAATGTATGTGAGTATGTACATATACATACATTCATATATATGTATCTATAATGCCTCTGGGTGATGCAAATTGTTAATGTGTTCAGCTGCTAGCTGAAAGGTTGGAATTTTGAGTCCACCTAGAAACACATCAGAAGAAAGACCTGGTGATATACTTCTAAAATAATACATTTTTCCATAAAAGGAGTCTAGAAATTAAAACTTTGCTACTATAAACTTTAATAGTTTGATGACATTGGGAAATCTACTTAGGACATAGAGTAAGATGTTTATAAACCTTTAATTGGTCGTCTTTGATGCCATTCGTTTCATTGAAATACTCCAGGAAAGAGGTATTTTCTTTCTCTGTGTATCCTGTGTCTCACTTAGGTCCTCGTACATAGAATTACTATTTTAGGGTTCAGTTTCCATGAGGGCTCTGAGACTTTAAAACTTACTCTCATTGGAGATCTGATAGTCTTCCAGATATACTGGGTACCTGGAATATATACTCTGAACATTTTCTTTTTGCTAAGACCTTCAATGGACAAGTGCATTGTGGCTCTGGAACGATGGTAAGGTTGGGAATTTTTAAAAGTAAGAATATGCTGAGTAAAATTAATTAAAAATTAGCCACGTTAAGATAAAATTTTTGTATGTGATTAATGGAACAATTCATACTTCTTTTTCTCTATTTTATTCTAGTCCTAAAGAATATTCTTACATATAATAAAGAATTTCCATTTGATGTTCAGCCTGTCCCATTAAGGTAAAATACATAACCTTACATTTGTTCTCTTATTTTATTCTCCTAATTTATAATGTTTTTTTTAGATAGATATATATATATTTTTCAAATTAGCATTAAATATCTTACCCGGGAAATGAGTAACCATGAGGCTTCACTAGTATATAGTTGTTTTTCTTTTCTTTTTCCATCTGTATTTGTAGAGTCTGTTTTTAATGCTTTCATCACATGTGTTTGTATAGGGTTGGCAGACAATGGTTCTGTAAGTTTATTTGTATGTTCTATAAGAATTCTCAGGTATATAGTAGAGCTGACAAGGGACAAGGTTGTATATATTCTTACATATAATTGTGTTGCATAGTGTTTATGTTAAATTTTTAGATAACTGGAAACATAATATACTTACAGTCATGCAACTCACAGTTTTTCACTCCTGCGTTGTGCTTCCCAGGCCTATTCATGTTAATATATATATTTATGAATTTTCTCTTATTTTCCATTGTTTCATGTTTCTTTCATTCTGTCAGTATCACTCTATCTTAGTTATTATGTCTTTGTAATAAATCTTGATATCTGATAGTAAAAATCTTCCACCTTTATTCTTTAGCATTGCCTTAGCAATTTTTTGGGCCTCTAAACTTCCTCAGAAGTTTTAAAGTTAGTCCAGTTGAAACTACTGAAATTTTTATTTGAATTGTGTTGAAACTATAATTTAGGGAAAACTAACATGTCTGCAGTATTGAATCTTCCAGTTGCCCATCTTTTGATAGATTTACTCCTAGATATGTGATGATGTTTTTCATGCCGTTGTAAATGGTGTGTTTTAATTGGAACGAGTGGAACTTTTAATTTGTTTATATTGACCTTGAATTCAAAGACCTTGCTAAATTCATTTATGAATTCTAGTAGTTTGCCTTTAGATGCTTTTGAAATTTCTATGTATGCAAATATGTCATCTGTAATAGACAGTTTTCTGTCCTCATTTTGAATCCTGATGTCCCGCTTTTTTCTTGCCTCATTTCATATGTATGTCAAACATACAGTATTACATTGAATAGGTGTGGTGATGGAAGTCATCTTTGTGTCGTTCTCAGCGTAAAAGATTACACTTTCAAAGATTACCGTTAAGTATGATGTTTGCTAAAAATTTTTTGTGAATACTTTTCCAGATGAAGAAAAATTCCCTTTTATTTCTAGCCTGCTAAGTTATTATCATAACTTGGTGTTAAATTATATCAAATACTATTGTTTTATGTTTGATCTTGATCAAGTGATTTTCTCCTTCCTTTCTGTTAATATGGTGAATTATAGTAATTTTTGGTGAAAATATAAACAGAAAAACCTCTTCCTGTTCTACAGTTTCTAGACATAATGATCAGTGACGTTGGTTAAATTCTTCACAGTGTGTCAATATTCTTGTTATTTCTGTTTTAGTTGTTTTACTTCCATTTACTTAATCATCCTGTCCCTCAACCTTCTCTTCTATGCTTTAAAATAGCTGTTGAACCTTTGGTCTTACATAGGTTATTACTAGTTTTTTAAGTAATTCCATATTCAGGCATGACAGTCATTATTGTTCAGGCTGAACTGTTACTTAATTTAAAGGTGACTTCAGGGGATCGTTTCAATTCAGGATTCGATGCGTAACTCAGGGATACAGTCTCAATAATCCAGCGAGTCTGGATTCTTTAAGTATTTGAAATTTTGTTCTACATTTTTCTCTCTTTTCATTAAGATTTCTTTCACCATGTTCCTTATCAGAACATTCAATAGTGGTAGCTGGGCACTGTGTGGTTCTTCTTGTCTCAAGGTGGAGGAGGAAGTGGTTCATGTAAATAATTAGTCATGTAGTCCAGTTCCTTCTCTGATTCTTGGGTCCCCTTCTTTCTCTTTTGTTCCAGATAAATAAAGACTAATAGTTGTATCCTAGATGATTATATATGGATTTGTAGCTCACTATTTGGCAGTCAGCTGCAGGGATCCAGGTGGGGAGAAGAAACCCAGGCACACCCAAAGCAGCAGGGTGGGAGAGCGGGAGAAAGGAAATAAAAGTCCCAGGAACTGGGACAGAGGAGCGGTCAGCCACAGGGATCCAGGTGAGGAGAGGGAACCCAGGCACAGGAGAGCAGAAAAAGGGGATTAAAAGTCCCAGGAACCGGGACAGAGGAGCTGTCAGCCGCAGGGATCCAGGTGAGGAGAGGGAACCCAGGCACACACAAAACAGCAGGGCAGGAGAGCAGGAGAAAGGGGATTAAAAGGCCCAGGAACGGGACAGAGGAGGAATCTGCCACAGGGACCCAGGTAAGGGTGGTATGAGTGGT
>NW_006921626.1:7532462-7547506 GCF_000298275.1 Orycteropus afer afer | reverse complement strand
TTGGTAGGGTGGAGGGTCGACGAAAGAGGGGAAGGCCTTCAGCGAGATGGATTGACATGGTGGCTGTGATGATGGGCTCACTTATAGCTGGGATCATGGAGCTGGCGCAAGTTCGGGCAGTGTTTCATTCTGCTGTGCATGGGGTCGCTATGAGTTGGAAACGACTTGACAGCACCTAACAACAACAACAACAGCTCACTGTTTTTCTTTTTTTTTTTTTTTATTGTGATTTTGCTGAAAATTTACAGAGCAAATTCACTTTCCATACAGCAGTTCACATACACTTTGTCTCATGACATTTACCACTATTTACCACAATTCAACAGCTCCCCTCCCACTTCCTCCAAATAGTTACCTCTTCCCTGTGTCCATCCTTCCCTGCACTCCTTCCCCCTGAGCTGTCTCCCTGTGCATAAGCAGCCCTTCTTTCTCCCATGATTGTTCTCTCCAAGTTCACTATTTTTCTATCGTTTTTCATGTAGAAGAATTTTAGCACCTGGTGAAGAAGAGAATTTAGAATTTGAAGAAGATGAAGAAGAGGGTGGTGCTGGAGCAGGGTCTCCTGATTCCTTTCCTGCTAGAGTTCCTGGTAGGTATCATTTATTAAAAATATACTTCACTTAGTTCAGGGCCAAGGTGCTTGGAGTGTATCTTGGTACTTGCTACTGGGGAGTAAAACCTCTCCACAGACTGAATGCTTTAAGAATTTAAAAAGATTTTTCATGACCATGTTATTGGCAGTAGCTATTTTATAAGCATAGTCTCAAAGTGTCTAAATGTTTTAGAAGGTCCCCTACACCACTTCCAGGTTTGTTAATTCCCAAGGAGGGGTCACAGGACTCAGCATAAAGCCACATTTATAGCTATGATTTATTACTGAGAAAAAATATAAAGCAACATCAGCAAAGAGAAGGAGCATGGAACGAAGCCCAGAGGAAACCAAGTGCAAGCTTCTGAGAGGCTTCTCCCAGTGGAGTCACACAGGATGTGCTTAATTTCTCCAGCAACAAGTTGTGATAACACATGTGAAAGTTGTTTACGAGGGAAGCTTGTTAAATATGTAATGCCCAGAGTATTTACTGCTCACATTGGATCGGGAGACCTGGTGATGCAGTGGTTAAGCACTTGGTTGCTAACTGAAAGATCAGCAGTTCAAACCCACTTACCATTCCACAGGATAAAATGTGGAGGTCTGCTTCTATAAAGATATAGCTTTGGAAACTCTGTGGGGCATTTCTACTCTGTCCTATAGGGTCACTATGAGTTGGAATCAACTTGGTGACAAGGGTTTAGTATTTGGTTTTTTTGGTCACATAGATAACCTCTGCCTAGTACCTACCAAATTCAGGATCCCCAGAAGGAAAGCAGGTGTTCAGCAAAACCATATTGTTAGCACAAACTTTTTAGGCACAGTAAGCCATTCTTATCAGGGAATGGTGGGAACTCTCCCAGAATTCTAGATCCCAGATGTCAGCTGGCTTTTCTAAGAAAAACAGTCTCAGGCCTACTGTGTTAACTCTTTTCTGTACACTATCATAAATACTTTTTAACTGATCAAATTGTGAGTAAAATTAGACCCAGGGAAAAATTATCCTTTTTCTTCCATCTTGTGCAAAAAATATATGGGAAGCCTTTTTTAATTGGCAGCAGATTTTAGTGATGCTACTTTTCTTTTGTAAATAACAGACAAGCACCCTTTGTTGCTTTCCCAGCAAACTTTGTTGCTTTCCCAATCACTGCTTTACTCTATGTTCTGTTCTTGTACAGTACAGTTTTCACTTCCAGTAAACTAGCATACTTTAGAAAGTATAGCAATATGTTGTGATATTGTGATGCATTTTATAGTAGACTAGAAGCTTTGCAGTACAGTTTATGGGTAATCCATACCACTTTCTTGGTAATGATAGTAAATATAACATTCTTGTATTTTTAGTACCCATTGGGGGAGGAGGATTATGGAGTAAGAAAAACATAGGCTTGGACCAACAGATATCTGAGCATGATTCTAGGCTCTGTCAGTCATTAGTTGGGTGACATACTTTGCAACTGTTTCTTAATCTTAAACTCATTTTTTAAAAAATTGTACAATACAATAATAATAGTTACTACCTCACAAGGTTATTGTGAAGATTTTACAAAGTACTACATAGGTACCAGTTAGCATGGTATCTTTCATAATGCCAAATATTAGTGGTGATTATTATGCTTATCATTATCACCTTTAATGGGGAATAATACCTCATTACATCATAGGAGTTTTTTGGAAAATTATAGGCACTGTATAGAGATGGTAGCTGTTAATTGTTAGTTATGTTTCTCTAATAGAAGGGCATTATTTGGAATGTACTTGTGCCTAAGGCGTTTGACTGCTAAGCAGAAGGTTGATGGTTCAAACCCACCAGCCAGTCTGCAGAAGGAAGATTGGGCAATCTACTTCTGTAAGGATTTACTGCCTCAGAAACCCAAAGGGGGGTCACTATGAGTCAGAATCGACTCGATGGCAGTGAGTTTGGTTTTTTAGTTTTTTTGTTTTTACTTTATAAAGAAAAAGCTTCATGTTCCTTGCTGAAGTTGTAGGTGTAGGAAATTTCAAGATTGCTGAGATAGTGAAGTAAATTATCTTGCTGTTTCACTGACTATAATTTTTACTTCATTTTTAAGCCACATGTTATAGTTGAGGTAGCTTCAAGTTCCATAAATTTCTGCCTGATTTGGTGGTTTTCTCATTTGCTGTACTTCTGTAGCAAATAAGACTCTTGATACAGATCATGTAAACCATGAAATGGACAGATTAAGATCTTTGTGGAAGTTCAGGTTGCTGAATTGGAAAGAAACTAATACTATAAATTAATCTATTTTTTGTGGAAGGTTAAGACTAAATTGAATAGATTTTTCTATTCTGATAAAGCATTGTGATATTTCATTTCAAAGGTACAGAAAATTTACAGAACTTCTTTTAACTGGATGTCTTTTTCCTAAAGATAAGAAAGAGTATGTGTCATTTAATTAGCTATATTTGGTTTCGAATCATACTGTCTTGTGCCTTTAAGTGTTATTAAAAAATAATTTGTAAAATTCTATTCATTGAAATCATATGTTGTTGAAATAGCAAGATGACATTTACCTGTAATTTAATGATGAAGCCATGGAATTGTTTTATCCTTGTTATTCTGAGGGAACCTAAGATTTCGGTGATGACTAGGCTGTGTCTGATTTTTGGTGGCAGGGTGGTTCTAGGAATTGTTTTGAATTTTTTTTTAAGTCAGGTTTATTGAGGTATTGCTTTCATACATAAACTTCACCCAGCTTAATGTACAGTTTTATAAGTTTTGACAAATACATAGTTTTGTAACTACCACCATAGTTAAGCTAATGAGGTATGAGCTATGGTATGTGGATACTGTATGAGCCAGGATAGTTTTTCCCATTAAAATTAAAAATGACTTTTTAGCCAACTTTTCTCAGAAAAAAAAGTAGTTAAGCTTAGTTTACCTTTCTTGGTATTAATCTGTATTCCTTTTCAAAATATTAAGAATTTATAAAGCAAACAAAATAAATTTCTTTTTAAGTAACTAACATAAACTAAAATGAGATTTAATTTTTCTAAAAGCAGAGTTGATAGATTTCACTTAAATAAAGGATGTAAAATTTAAACTTGTTATTTTTAACCTGAAAATGTATTGGTATTGCTTAAAATAGTAAAGCAACCAGAGCAGTAAAAATAGCTAAGTAAACAATTTTATGTAAGATTTTTTTTAAAAAAAAATTCCTTACTGAGTGATATGATCAAGTTCAACTATAGACTTTAAAAAAAAAAACCAAAAAAATCCACTGCCGTCGAGTCAATTCCAACTCAGAAAGACCCTATAGGACAGCATAGACCTGCTCCATAGGGTTTCAAAGGCTGTAAATCTTTATGGAAGCAGATTGCCTCATCTTTCTCCCATGGAGTGGCTGGTGGGATAAAACCTCCAACCTTTTGGTTGGCAGCCCAATGCTTTAACCACAGTGTCACCAGAACTCCTTAACTTTAACTATAGGCTTGTTGTTACGTGCTGTCAAGTGGGACCTGACTCATAGAAACCCCTCCTTGGGTTTCCGAGGTGGTATCACTACGGAAGTAGATTGCCCAACCTTCCTTCCGAGGAGTGGCTGGTGGGTTTGAACCACCAGCCTTCTGGTTAGCAGTCAAGTGCCTTAGGCATTATGCTACCAGAGCTTCTAACTGTAGGTGTAGCAGTTATAAAATTATTATGTATATATGTTTGTTTCTCAATCTCTTCTATAGGCCTACATATGCATAAAGCATGTTTTTTTTTAAAAAAAATAAAGAAATAAAACTAAAGAATGAAATTTACCTCTTTAATGTGAAATTTGTACTTTAATTTTGCTTCACAAATACTCATTTCTGTGTTGAATTTGAGAGAGAAACAAACATGGATTTAATTTGCAGCTGATGTAAGGCAATTTCTTTTCTTGATCACACATGTAAGAAGTTGAAAATTTCATCAAAATGTTCATTGCTTTCCTATGACTACTCAGGCTTTCTTCTTTCACAGAATTCCTGAATATTGTCTAGGGGCAGAGGGTGGGTGGCATCTGACTGTGTATGGTTAGGCTACAGCTCACAAAGGTCTTCCTCTTCCCTCAAAGTCACGTTCTCAGGCTGAACAGATGAACCAGAGAAAGAGTTCCTCACCCAGGCGTGTATTTGTTCTGGAAAAATGATGTGATTTTCTTCTGCAGTTCTCTTGGCTGATTTTCAGTAAGACTTGAGACCTGCTAATACCTTTCTTCACTCTCACGGTCTTTTCAAAAGATACAATCATTGGTAATTTTCTAAGAAAGGTGCTCCAGTGATGTAGTGGTTAAGGCATTTGGCTCCTAACCAAAACATTGGTGGTTCGAATCTTCCAGCCACACCATGGGACAATGATGCGGCAGTCAGCTTCTGTAGAATGTGCAGCCTTGGAAACCCTATGGGGCAGTTGTACTCTGCCCTAAAGGGTCTCTATGAGTTGGAACTGACTTGATGGCTGTGGCTTTGGTTTTGGGAATTTTCCAAGAAGGCATTGCTTCTTAAACATTCTGAAACAGGAGATAATATACTACTGTTTGAAACAAAGACCATCATGCCATTTCCTGCTTTGAACCAAAAGGAAAATTTTCCTTCTGTTGTGATGTATATTGTAAGCAACAGCAATTTTTTTGAAAAAGCAAAAATAATGGGATGGAAAAAAATATGGCTGTCTTCTGTCTTTGAAGACAGGTCTTAAAGGTTTTCATTGACTTCAGTCTGTGGAACCCCTGTTTTCTTCCGTGATCTTAACAGACTCTTATCCCTGGGACTGGTGGTCCATTCATAATCTGGTTCTCCGTAATCTCTATTGTCCAGAGTGTCTTTGGTCACACAGGGAAAATGATTCAGTGTGAAGAGGTCCTACTATAGGCTAGGATCTTCACTGTTGTCAGCTTCTTCTTGGAACAGAGAAGTTGTAGGTGAGAGTTGAGAGACCACAGATGTTTCTCCCTTTTATGCTGTACAAGTTGCTAGAGGGAGAGTGGTGCTCATCACTGAACAGTGTGGCATGTAAGGCAGGAGCAGTGGCCATGCTGGTCCTCTGGGGGCTTGGATGCTCTGTATGAGCTAAACCCTCTTGTCCTCCCAGGGTGATAGAGGCAATATCGTACTCAGTGGAGGGCCTGTACTGTTGTTAGGTCAGACAATTTCACAGTCTTAAAAATATTCTTGAGTTAATTAAACCCACTGCCATTGAGTCAATTCTGACTCATACCGACCCTACAGAAACCCTAAAAGACAGAGTAGAACTGCCCTATGCATAGGGTTTCCAAGACTATAAATCTTTATGCCTCATCTTTCCCACATCTTTTTCCCATGGAGTAGCTGGTGGGTTCAAACCACTGACTGTTTGGTTAGCAGCCAAGTGCCTTAACCACTGTGCCACCAGGGCTTCTTCAAGTAAATAGATATTTGTTTAATAAAGTTAACCATTTTTTTCTGTTTAAACTAAAATCAGAAGTTTTAATTTTATTTATTTTTTATGGTGATGTGAGTGAAAGTTTACAGAGCAAATTGGTTTGCCATTCAATAATCAATACACATTCTGTTTTGTGACATTTACTGCAATCTCCATGCTTTAACAGCCTTCTTCCCACTTCCTCCCTGTGACTATTCCTTCCCTTTCTCCTTCCTTACTGTCCCTTTCTGCTCTGTACCTGGGCTAACGCTGTCCTCTTGATCTTGTTTGCTGGATTGTTCTAATGCGTGTGTACCCTCCTGATGTTGATGTTCACCTTATCTGTTGTTCACCTTATCTATTGTTTGGCTGACAGTTGAGTTACAGGGATTAAGTTCAGTTCCTAGCTTGAAAGGTATCTAAGGGCCATAGTCTCAGAATTCCACCAGTCTTCATTACACCACTAAGCCTGCTCTTTTTTATGAATTTGAGTCTTATTGCACATTTCCCCCATTTCTTCTGGGACCTCTTGTGATCCTTTTCAGAGGAGTCAGCAGTAGTAGCTGGGCACCATCTAGTTATTCTGGTCTCAGGGTCTGCAGCCTGGGGTTCACATGCTCCATTAATCTTTTGGACTAATTGTTTCCTTGTGTCTTTCATTTTCTTCACTTTTCTTGGCTCTGGATGGGGAGAGACCACAGGATATACCATAGTTCACCCCTCACACACATTTTTTTTGAGATTCTTTTTTTTTTTACTTTTTATTGTGATTTGGGTGAAAATTTACAGAGCAAATTCACTTTCCATGCAGCAGCTCACATACACTTTGTCTCATGACATTGACTGCAATTTCCCACAGTGCAATAGTTTCCCTCCCACTTCCTCCCCATAATTACCTCTTCCCTGTGTCCTTCCCTCCCATACATTCATGCCACCCGAGCTGTCTCCCTGTACATACACAGCCCTTATATTCTTCCATGATTGATCTCTCCAAGGAGTATATCTTCCTAACGTAAATGTTCAGCTCGTATGCCTGTCTTTTGTTTGGCTGGAAGCCATAGGTGAGTTCAATTCCAGACCAGAAGGACAGCTAGGGGGCCATGGTCTCAGTGGTTCCATCAGGCTCTGTCAGACCAGCAAACATGGTCCTTTTTTTTTTAAGTATGTTCTGGTTACCTCATGCCGCTCTAACAGGAATGTTGTTTGTTGTTACGTGCCATCGCGTTGGACCCGGCTCATAGCGACCCCTCTGGGTTTCTGAGGCAGTATGACTATGGAAGTAGATTGCCCCATCTTCCTTCCGAGGAGTGGCTGGTGGGTTTGAATCGCGAGCCTTCTGGTTAGCAGTCAAGTGCCTTAGGCATTATACTACCAGAGCTCCTTATTGTTATGTAGGTATATTCAAGTAACTCTGAACAGTGACTGCTTCAATTGTTACAAGCAAAACCTATGTCTGCACTTTTGGGTAAATGGGAATTCTTTTGAAATTGGTAGTGGGGCACAGTACTGAAAGAATGAAAAGTTATTATTGCAATAAGGTTAAAATGCAGTAAAATTAAAACAGTGATTTTCCAATTTCATAAGAAAAACATAGCAGAATACATCTTCAATGAAAGTATTCACTACATTTTATCTTTTCTCTCTTTTTGTGGCTCTACCTGGTTTATTTTAAAATACTAATTTAAATTTGCTTTATAAAACTTAAGATAGCCATAACAATTTTTTGACAAAATAATGCCTAAGCCTGATACATACCACCACAAAATTTATGTGCCTCAAACTAGGGAGGAGTTTCCTTACACTCGAAGTAGTCCCATTACAATAACAATTGGAAAAACCAAGAATAGACTGAGTCCATTTACTTTATCACTCACAACAGGAATATATACCACAAATGGGATTGCTTTAACAAACAGGAGTTTATTCTTATAATTTAGAAGCTTCAAGTCCAAGTTCAAAGTGCCAGGCTCTAGGGGCTGGGTGAAAGCCCCTCCGACCTTGGGGTCCAGCTCTGCCTCCTGCTCCCAGCCCACTGGAGCTACAGGTGTTTCTTCACTCAGACAACTGCTGGCTGCTGAGGCTGAGAAGCCCCAAGGTTGACAAGTAAAAAGGCACAGCCCCGATGTTACCAAATCACATGGTAGTCCATTAACTTAAGTCCATTTTAAGTCCCAAGGTCGGCAGAGCATAGCAGGCTGCTGAGCAACAACATGGCTACATGCCGGGTCCAAGTGGGCCATAGTCTAGAGATCATTCCCAAGGCTGCTTCTTATATACAGGAAGCAGAGCACATCCCAAAGGCATCTACTTAGCTGCTTGTGGTAGATCCCACCATGGAGTTGATTGCCAGTCTCATCATGGGGAATAACTACCACTAACTGCCCAGCCACTCAACCAGCCCCAGCCAATTTGACACACAAACATAAATACAACAAAGTGATTTTGAATTTTGTTTCACATTGTTCTCCCACTCTATCCAGGATCTCCTGAGTGGATTCCCCTCTGAGTGGTTGACAGTGGTAGCTGGGTACCATCTAGTTCTTCTGGTGCCATAGTCGTATAGGCTGAAGAGCATATGGTGTACCAGTCGCTTGGACTAATTGTTTCCATGAATCTTTAGTTTTCTTCATTCTTCTTTGCTCTGGGTGAGGAGAGACCCATTGTTGCATCTGGATGGCCACTTGCAAGCTTTTAAGATCCTAGTCGCTACTCATCAAAGTGGAATGTAGAGCAATGTTTTGTGTAGTATGTTATGCCAGTTGAGCTTGATGTCCCCTGTGGCTATGGACCTGAGCCCACAGGTCCATCTATTCGCTCCCTCTGGGTAGCCGGCTGTGGCCAAGAAGTGACTACAACCTTTTCTCTTGTCAGCTCTCCTATATACCTGAGAATTCTTACAGAACATACCAGCATACTTGTAGAAACGTACAAATACACTTGTAGAAATATTGTCTGCCAACCCTATACATGATTTTGGGCACACTGCCCCTACATAGACAGTCTACCCATCTTTCCATCCATATATCAATGTTTGCCTTCACTGACAACACAGTACTGTATGTACAAAAGGGTTCATCTTTGTTGTCTGTACCTCCCATGCACCTTTCTATGTCTCCTCTTCCTCAATGCTACCATATTGATCACTTACATTGGGTACATTGCCCTTCTCTTCACCCACACCATTATGTCTCTACCTATCTAACAGTGTTCCCTACTCTCCTCTCCCACCCCTGGTAACCAACAAAGAAAATTTCCTTCCATATAGAAACCTTTTCTTGACTTTTTACAGTAATGGACTAATACAGCATGTATCCTTTTGTGATTGACTTAGTCCACTCAACATAATGTCCTCCAAGTTCATCCACGTTATGCAGTGTTTTACCAGTTCTGTGTTATTCTTTAGGGTAGCATAGTATTCCAATGTGGGTATGTACCATAATTTGGTTATCCATTCTTCTGTTGATGGATCCCTAGGTTGTTTCCATCTTTGGGCTATTGTAAATAGTGCTGCGATAAACATGGGTGTGCATATATCTGTTCTTGTCCTGGCTCTCACTTCTTTAGGATATGTACCTAGTAACGGAATGGTTGGGTCAAATGGTATTTCTAATTCCAAGTTTTTAAGGAATCCCCATACTGCTTTCCACAGTGGTTGTATCAGTTGACAGTCCCACCAGCAGTGTATGAGAGTCCTAATCTCTCTGCCTCCTCGGCAGCATTTTTTATTTTCTGTCTTGTTGAACTTTGCTACTAGTGTTGGGACAAGATGGTATCTCATGGTTGTTTTGATTTGCATCTCTCTAATGGCTAATGATTGTGAGCATTTCTTCATGTTTGTTGGCCACCTGAATATCCTCTTTGTTGAAGTGTCTATTCATGTCTTCTGCTCATTTATGAATTGGATTATTTGTCTTTTTGTTGTTGAGGTGTTTGAGTTTTCTATAAATTCTAGAGGTAAGTCCCTTGTCAGATATGTCATTGCCAACTATTTTTTTCCCAATGTGTAGGTTCTCCTTTGATTCCTTTGGAGAAGTCTTTGGAAGCACATAAAAATTTACTTTTTGGAAGGTCCCATTCATCTAGTTTTTCTTCTGCTCTTTGTGCATCTTGGGTTATGCTTGATAGTCTGTTTATGTCATATATTAGGACCCCTAAATTTACCCCTAGGTTTTCCTTGAGGAACTTTACAGTTTTAGGTTTCATATTTAAGTCTTTGATCCTTCTGGAGTTCACTTTTAAGACACTAGTTGCTACTCACCATTCACAAAAGTAGGATGTAGATCATCGTCTTTGTGGACTGTGTTATGCCAGTTGGCCTTAGTGTCCCCAAAGACCATGGTACTGAGATGCATACCCAAAGACTCATTTCCTCAAGGTGTTTGGTTGTAGCTAAGAAGTTTTCATCTTTATCCCCTATATTTTTTACTACATTTACGGATATATTTGAAGCACATATAAATATATAGGTAAAGATTGTTGTTGTTAGGTGCACAAGTCAGCGCCAACTCAACAACTCTGTGTACAACAGAAGGAAACACTGCTTGGTTCTGCGCCATCCTCACTTCCTTGCTATACTTGAGCCCGTCATTGAAGACACAGTGCTAATCCATCTTGAAACCTTCCCCATTGTCCCTGACACTCCACTTTACCAAACATGACATCCTTCTCCAGGGAATGGCCCCTTCTGACAACATGACCAAAGTGGGTGAGATGAAGTCTGGCCATTCTTGCTTCCAAGGAGCATGCTGGCTGCACTTTTTCCAGGACAGATTTGTTCATTCTTCTCGTGCACAAAACGTACCGCCAGTGAGTTGGATCTGACTCATAGCAACCCCTCCCTCCTTTGGAGGAGTGGCTAGTGGGTTTGAACCGCCAGCCTTCTGGTTAGCAATCAAATGCCTTAGGCACTACACCACCAGAGCTTGCAGTCCATGGTATTTTCAGTATTCTTTGGCAGCACCATAATTGAAAGGCATCAACTCCTTTTTGGTCTTCTGTCCTTTCATTGTCCAGCTTTCACATGCATAGGAGGCTATTGAAAATAAACCTGTCTTCAAAGTAGGAGCTCTGGTGGCATGGTGCCTCAGGTATTTGACAGCTAACCAGAAGGCTGGTGGCTCAGACTCACCAGCCACTCCTTGGAAAGAAGGTTGGGCAGTCCACTTCATAGTGATACTGCCTTGGAAATCCAAGGAGGGGTCACTGTGAGCCGTATCCAACTCTATGGCAGTGGTTGTGTTTTTTTGTGTTTTGCATCTTCAAAAGTGACATCTGTGTTCTTTAACACTTTAAAGAGTCTTTTGGAGCACATTTGCCCAGTGCAGTATGGCATCTGATTTCTTGACTGCTTCTTCCATGAGTGTTGATTGTGGATCCAAGAAAATGAAATCCCTGACAACTTCAGTCTTTTCACCATTTATCATGATGTTACTTATTGGTCCAGTTGTGAGGATTTTCATTTTCTTTATGTTGAGATGTAATCCATACTGCAGACTGTAGTCTTTAATCTTCATCAATAAGAGCTTCAAGTAATCCTCACTTTCAGTGAACAAAGTTGTGTCCTCTGCATATCACGGGTTGTTAATTAGTCTTCCTCCAATCCTGATCTCATGAACTTCTTCCTATAGCCCAGCTTCTTGGATTATTTTCACCATACAGATTGAATAAGTATGATGAAAGGATAAAAACTTGACACACTCCCTTCCTGATTTTAAACCATGCATTATGGGCTTGTTCTGTTTGAATGACAGCCTCTTGGTCTGTGTACAGGTTCATCATGATCTCAGTTAAGTGTTCTGGAATTCCTATTCTTTTCAATGTCATCCATAATTTGTTATGATCCACACAGTCAAATGGTTTTGCTGTCAGTAAAACACAAGTAAACATCTTTCAGGTATTCTTTGCTTTCAGCCAAGATCCATCTGACATTAGCAATGATGTCTCTCATTACATGTCCTCTTCTGAATCCAGCTTGCATTTCTGGAAGTTCTCTGTCAGTGTACTGCTGCAACTGTCTTTGAATTATCTTCAGCAAGATTTTACTTGTGTGTGATATTAATGATATTGTTCAATAATTTCTACAGTCTGTGGGATTTCCTTTGTTTGGACTGGGTACAAATATGGATCTCTTCCAGTCAGTTGGCCAGCTGGCTGTCTTCCAGATTTCTTGGCATAGATGAATGAGTGCCTCCAGTGTGGCATCCATTTGTTGAAATAACTCAATGGGTATTCCATCAATTCCTGCAGCTTTGTTCTTCACCAATTCCTTCAGTGCAGCTTTGACTTCTTCCCTCAGTACCATTGGTTCTTGATCATATGCCACCTCCTGAAATGGATGAACATTGACCAATTCTTTTTGGTACAGTGACTCTATGCAGTCCTTCAATTTTCTTTTGATATTCCCTGCTTCATTCAATATTTTGCCCATAGAATCTTTCAGTATTACAACTTGAGGCTTGAACTTTTTTCAGTTCTTTCATTTTGAGAAATGCTGATCGTATTCTTCCCTTTTGGTTTTCTAACTCCGGGTCTTTGCATGTTTCATTATAATAATTGACTTAATCTTCTTGAGCTGTTCTTTGAAATCTTCTGTTCAGCTCTTCTATCTTGTTGATTCTTCCACTTGCTTTAGTTACTCTCCATTCAAGGGCAAGTTTCAGAGTCTCTTCTGACATCTGTTTTGGTCTTCCTTTCCTGTCTTTTTAATGACCTTTTGCTTCTTCATGGATGATGTTCTTGATGTCACCCCACAATTCTGTGGTTTTTGTTCATAGATGTTCAGTGCATCAATTCTGTTCTTTAGATGGTCTCTAAATTAAGGATGGATGTAATCAAGATCATATTTTGACTCTCGTGGATTTGTTTTAATTGTCTTCAGGTTCAGCTTGAACTTGCATATCTGCAGTTGATGGTCTGTTCCACAGAAAGCTCCTGGCTTCTCTTTGGCTGAAAATATTGAGGTTCTCCATCGTCTTTTTCCACAGATGTAGTCTGTCTGATTCCTTTGTACTTTATCTGGTGAAGTCAATGTGTGTAACAACTACGTTGTTGAGATGGTGTTTGCAATAAATTCGTCCTTGGTCTTGAAAAATTCTATCATGCAACCTCTGGTGTTATTTCTATCACCAAGGCTATGTTTTCCAACTGCCAGTGATTATTCTGTGTTTCCAACTTTTGCATACCAGTCACCAGTGACAGTCAACACATCTTGATTGCATGTTTGGTCAATTTCAGGCTGCAGAAGTTGGTAAAAATCTTTAGTTTCTTTGTCTTTGGCTTTCTTGGTTGGTGTGTAAATTTGAATAATAGTAGTTTTAACTGGTCTTCCTTGTAGGCAGAGGTATATTATCGTATCAATGATTGTACTTCAGGGTACATCTTGAAACAGTCTTAGTGCTGAAGAATGTTGTGACAGTTGGAACTGTGTGTCAACTTGGCTAGACCATAATTCTGTGTGGTTTAAGCAATTATGATGTGGGTTGTTCCAATGATGGTATCACATGTACATGTTTTCAGCAGTGTGTTGAAAGGGAGTTTCCCTAGGGGTGTGGCCTGCTTTCAGTGTATTTATGGACATCCTGGGAAAAGAGACACTCTTCTGTGGATCGGGATTCTATTGTGCTGCCTACAACTATCTGTTAGTGAACAATCCACCATTCAGCCTGGAGATCTTAGATTTGTCATTCGTTGGGGTCAACAACCAGTGTACTGCCTGCCAGCCTTGAGCTCGTCAGCCCCTGCAGCTGCATGAATTGGGAAAAGTCTCCAGCTTGACGTTTGTTCTAAGAACTTAGGACTTGCTAGCTTCTATAAGTGTGTGAGGCATTTTCCTAAGATAAATCTCTTTCTCCATATATATAAGCTTTTCTGGTTTTGTTTCTCTAGAGAACCCAGTCTAACACATTTGGTACTGGGAGTGGTTCTAGAGAGAAAAAATTGTAAGGATGGACTTCCTAAACTGGTTCTCCCATTTGATTAATAGTAAAGACACTAGTGACCCTGCCTCTTTTAGTGAAGATGGCCCTGCTAATCCGTGGCGTGAGGTGGCAACATTAATATCAAAATAGCACCACCAGTAGGTCAAGTACTTGTGAGAAGTGAGGCTCTGGGTGATCCCATATTTGATACTTTTCTGCAATTTTGTCAGCCTGAGGGGTATAAGGAAGCTAGTTGGTTGGTCCTATTTACACTAGACAAAGTGGTGAAAGAGCAAGATGAGCTCAGGGCTGCTGAGTCATGGCTTAAGGCCCGCATAAAAGACCTTAGTGTTTCCAAGATAAAGCCTTATTTCTTCTAGTAACAGAGCTGATACTGCCGAAAACCAAAGCCAGAGTCTTATTGTAAGGGTGGCTGAATTACAACGCAATTAAATTACCAACCCAGAATGGTTTCTGAAGTTAAAAGTGAGGGCATTGATGGGAAAAAATGGAATCCTGAAACCAGGAATGGGGACATATGGGCAGACAGTCAGGAAGATCAGGATATGGAGCCTGTAAATTGTGTTGAATCCCTCCCATCTGAAGGGATTACTATAAAACCGTTATCCCCTCCACCTCAGTTTGATGGGATTAGCCCAACTGTTCTTGCTGGGTCATTGCCTGAGGCAGAGGCCATGGAAGACGTTGCTGAATGTTCTCAGGAACTGCCCCAACCATCCATTGTTGCTGCTAGACCTATAACTAAATTTAAGTTCAAGCGAGCCCCAAAAGGTGAAATACAAAGTGTAACTGAGAAGGTGGTACACTACACCCAAAAAGACCTACTTGATTTTGCTAACATGTACAGATAGAAACATGGAGAATATGTATGGAAATGGCTACTGAGGGTGTGAGATAATGGTTCAAGGACTGTAACATTGGATCAGTCTGAGTTTATTGATTTAGGCCCACTAAGTACGGATTCTTCATTCAGTGTTTCAGCTCGAGAGGTTAGGAAAGGATCTAATAGTTTATTTGATTGGCTTATTGAAGCATGGATTATGTGGTGGCCTACCTTAAGTCAGGGAGCTCTGGTAGCATAGTGGCTAAAGCACTTGACTGCTAACCAGAAGGCTGGCGGTTCAAACCC
>NW_006921626.1:7519388-7532082 GCF_000298275.1 Orycteropus afer afer | reverse complement strand
CTGTCTTAATTGAACTAAGACACTTAACTACGATGGGGCTGATTGGACCCCATGGTAGGAGGGGCCAAGTGGCAGCAGTTAATCAACAAAGGCAAGGTGGTTGTGGTTACCATAATGGACAGCAGAGCTGGGACAGTAATCAGAATAGTCTGACTCGTGTGGAAATATGGCATTGGCTACTTGCACATGGTGTTCCTGGTAGTGAAATACATGGCAAACCTGCTAAGTATTTACTTGATCTGTATAGACAGAAGAATTCTAGGTCATGTGAACAGCAGCCTAGATTGAATTGCCAGAATACAGTCACGGTCTCTCAATCAATTCCCAGACTTGAGTCAGTTTACAGACCACAACCCCTTGAATGAAGGGGAGGCCGGGTCCCTTTGAGGAAGGACCCCACTACATTGCGAAAAATTTATGTCAGTCTTTCTCCCAGCTTTCCCCAAAGGGATCTGAGGCCTTTTACGAGAGTGACTGTTCATTGGGGAAAAAGAAACAGTCAGACTTTTCGGGGATTACTGGACACTGGCTCTGCACTGACATTAATTCTGGGAGATCCAAAGTGTCATTGTGGCCTACCAGTAAGAGCGGGGGCATATGGAGGTCAAGTTATTGATGGAGTCTTAGCTAAGGTTCATCTCACAGTGGGTCCAGTGGGTCCCCAAACCCATCCTGTAGTGATTTCCCCAGTTCCAGAATGTATAATCCGAATAGATATACTGAGCAATTGGCAGAATTCCCGCATTGGGTCCCTGACGTGTGAGGTAAGGGCTACTATAGTAGGAAAAGCCAAGTGGAAGTCATTAGAACTGCCTCTGCCTACAAAAATTGTAAATCAAAAGCAATACCGCATCCCTGGAGGGGTTGCAGAGATTACTGCCACCGTCAAGGACTTGGAAGATGCAGGGGTGGTGATTCCCACCACATCCTCATTTAATTCACCTATTTGGCCTGTGCAACAAACAGATGGATCTTAGAGAATGACAGTAGATTATCGTAAACTTAATCAGGTGGTGACTCCAGTTGCAGCTGCTGTTCCTGATGTGGTTTCATTGCTTGAGCGAATTAGTACATCTGGTACTTGGTATGCAGCTATTGATCTGGCCAATGCCTTTTTTTCCATACCAATTTCAAAGGGCCATCAGAAGCAGTTTGCCTTCAACTGGCAAGGTCAACAGTATACTTTCACCATGCTTCCTCAGAGGTATATCAGCTCCCCAGAACTTTGTCATAATTCAGTCTGTAGGGATCTTGATCACCTTTCCCTTCTACAAGGTATCACACTGGTCCTTTATATTGATGACATTTTGTTGATTGGATCTAGTAATGAAGAAGTATCGATGACTCAAGACTTCTTGGTGAGACATATGTGTGCTAGAAGTTGGGAAATTAACCCAACAAAAATTAAGGCACCTTCCACCTCAGTGAAATTTCTAGGGGTCCAATGGTGTGGGGCATATTGAGATATTCTTACTAAAGTGAAGGATAAGTTATTGTACCTGGCTTCCCCCACAACTAAAATGGAGTCACAACATCTGGTGGACCTCTTTGGATTTTGGAGGCAACATATTATCCCTCATTTGGGTGTATTGCTGCAGCCTATTTATCAAGTGACTCGGAAAGCTGCTAGTTTTGAGTGGGGCCCAGAACAATAGAAAGCTCTGCAACAGGTTCAGGCTGCCGTGCAGGCTGCTCTGTCACTTGGGCCATATGATCCAGCTGATCCAATGGTGCTTGAAATGTCTGTAGTAGATAGAGATGCTGTTTGGGGTCTCTGACAGGTCCCTATTGGTGAATCTCAATGCATACTTGGGATTTTGGAGCAAAGACCTGCCATCCTCTGCAGACAACTACTCTCCTTTTGAGAAACAGCTTTTAGCTTGTTATTGGGCTTTAGTAGAGACTGAATGCCTAACCATGGGCCACAAGTCACCATGAGGCCTGAGCTGCCCATCATGCACTGGGTGTTGTCTGACCCACAGAGTCATAAAGTTGGACGTGCACAGCAGCACTCCATCATTAAATGGAAGTGGTATATCAGAGATCGAGCTCGAGCAGGACCTGAAGGCACAAGTAAGTTGCATCAGGAAGTGGCCCAAATGCCTATGGTTTCCACTCTAGTCACATAACCTTCCCTCTCCCAGTCTGCACCTATGGCCTCATGGGGAGTTCCTTATGATCAGTTGACTGAGGAAGAGAAAACTCATGCCTGGTTTACAGATGGTTCTGTGCAATATGCAGGCAACACTCGAAAGTGTACAGCAGCAGCACTGCAGCCCCTTTCTGGGACTTCCTTGAAGGACAGTGGTGAAGGGAAATCCTCCCAATGGGCAGAACTTCGAGCCATGCATGTGGCTGTTCACTTTGCATGGAATAAGAAATGCCAGATGTGCGATTATATATGGATTCATGGGCTGTGGCTAATGGCTTGGCTGGATGGTCTGGGACATGGAAGGAGCATGATTGGAAAATTGGTGGCAAGAATGTATGAGGAAGAGGTATGTGGATAGAGCTCTCTGAATGGGCCAAAGGAGTAAAGATATTTGTGTCTCATGTGAATGCCAAGGTGACCTCGGCAGAGGAGGACTTTAACAATCAGGTGGATAGGATGACACATTCAGTGGAACCCAGCCATCCTTTTTCCCCAGCTACACCTGTCATTGCTCAGTGGGCTCATGAACAAAGTGGCCATGTTGGCAGGGATGGAGGTTATACATGGGCTCAGCAACATGGCCTTCCAGGTACCAAGGCTGATTTGGCTACTGCCACTACTGAGTGCCCAGTCTGTCAGCAGCAGAGACCAACATTGAGTCCGCGATATGAAACCATTCCACAGGATGATCAGCCAGCAACCTGGTAGCAGGTTGATTACGTTGGACCACTTCCATCATGGAAAGGACAGCGTTTTGTTCTTACTGGAATAGATACTTATTCTAGATATGGCTTTACCTTCCCTGCACACAATGCTTCTGTCAAAACTACCATCTGTGAACTTACAGAATGCCTTATCCACTGTCATGGTATTCCACACAGCACTGCTTCAGATCAAGGGACTCACTTCACAGCAAATGAAGTGCGGCAATGGGCCTATGCTCATGGAATTCTCTGGTCTTACCATGTTCCCCATCATCTTGAAGCAGCTGGCTTGATAGAACGATGGAATGGCCTACTGAAAACATACCAGTGAGGTGTCAATACCTTGAAGGGCTGGGGCAATGTTCTCCAAGAGGCTATATATACTCTAAACCAGCATCCAGCATATTGATCTGTTTCTCCAATGGCCAGGATTTCTGGGTCCAGTAACCAAGGGGAAATGGGAGTGGTACCACTCACTATTATCCCTAGTGACCCACTCAAAAGATTGTTGCTTCCTGTCTCTGCTACCCTATGCTCTGTGGATCTGGAGATATTAGTCCCAAAGGGAGGAACACTGCCATCTGGAGACACAATACTGATTGCATTGAACTGGAAATTAAGAATGCCACCCGGTCATTTTGGCTTCCTCATGCCTCTGGATCAACAGACAAAGAAGGCCATTACTGTATTATCTGGTGAGATAGATCCTGATTACCAAGGGGAAATTGGATTGACATTACATAATAGAGGTAAAGAAGAATATGTCTGGAATTTAGGAGATTCTGTAGGACATGTCTTAGTATTACCATGCCCTGTGATTAAAGTTGATGGAAAATTACAGCAACCCAATTCTGATGTGACTGCTAACGGCCCAAACCTTTCAGGAATGAAGGTCTGGATCACCCCACCAGGCAAAGAACCATACCAGCTGAGATGCTTGCTGAGGGTAAGGGAAATACTGAATGGGTGGTAGAAGAAGGTAGTTCTGAATATCAGCTACGACCACGTGACTAGTTGCAGAAATGAAGACTGTGATTGTTATATTTCTTCATTGTATATGTGCATCAAATATTTTTGTTTCCTTCTGTTATGAACTGTGAAATGTAAATAAGGTTAATGTGTTTTGGTTGTATGTGTGTTAGTGTATCATGTTAGGTGCAAATATGACTTTATAATTGTCCTTATTTAGAGATTATATATTGTTAAGAAGGTATGTACAACTGCCAAGTTGACAAGGAGTGGACTGTGATAGTTGGAGCTGTGTGTCAACTTGGCTGGACCACAGTTCTGTGTGGTTTAAGCATTTGTGATGTGGGTTGTTCCAATGATGGGATCAGATGATATTTTCTGAGCAGCCAATCCGTTGAAAGGGAGTTTCCCTAGGGGTGTGGCCTGCATCCAGTATATTTATGGACATCCTGGGAAAAGAGATAGTCTGTGGATTGGGGTTCTATTGTGCTGACTACAACTGTCCATGAGCGAACAATCCACCATTCGGCCTGGAGATCTTGGATTAGTCATTTGTTGGAGTCAACAGCCATATACTGCCTGCCAACCTTGAGCTCATCAGCCCCTGCAGCTATGTGAGTCAGGAAAAGCCTCCAGCTTGATATTTTCTAAGAACTTTGGACTTGCCAGCTTCTGTAAGTGTGTGAGGCATTTTCCTAAGATAAATTTCTCTTTCTCCATATATATAAGCTTTTCTGGTTTTGTTTCTCTAGAGAACCCAGTCTAACACAAATGCCATGCCATTCCTCTTCAATTTTTCATTCCCAGCATAGTATATCATATGGTTGTCTCATTCAGATGGCCAATACCAGTCCATTTCAGCTCCCTAATGTGGAGGATGCCCGTCTTTATGCATTCCTTTTCATTTTTGACAACTTCTAATTTTTCTAGTTTCATACTTTATATATTCCATGTTCCAATTATTAATGGATGTTTGCAGTTGTTTCTTCTCATTTTGCGTCATGCCACATCAGCAAGTGGAGGTCCTGGAAGCTTTACTCCATTCACATCATTACGATTGGCTCTACTCTGAAGAGGCAGCTCTTTCTCAGTTGTATTTTGAGTACTTTCCGACCTGACGGACTCATCTTCCAGCACTATAATGTACAGTATTTCAGGGCTATTCATAAAGTTTTCTAGTAATATATCAGACATTGTTTCACTGCTACTCCTAAGATTTTCACTGGCCAGTTCTTTGGGAACTTTGGGAACTGGCCCCCTTCCTTCTTCCGAGACTGTCTTAGTGTTGAAGCTCCACTGAAACCTGTCTACCATGGGTGACTCTGATGGTATTTGAAACACCAATGGCAAAGCCTCCAGCCTCAGAGCAACACACAAGCCACCACTGTACAACAAACTGATGAGTGGTGGTTATTGAATTAAATTATATTATTAAAATTAATTGTTTCCATTTACTTCTTAAAAGTGGCTATTAAGAAAATAGAAAATTACATATGTGGCTTGTATTTGTGGCTCTCATAGTTCTATTGGACAGCACTGATCTACATCTATATTTAACTGTCTATATACATATATGCTTATTTTTGAAAAAAAAAACACAAGGAGAAAATAAAAATATTATTGTTTACCTAGAGGAGTTGGGTGGAAAGGGAGAGTTGAAGGGATAGGAAAGAAAAGAAAAAAACTTCAATACATGTTTTGGTTCTCCAGTGATGCTCTAACAGGAAAATACCACAAGTGGGTGGTTTTAACAAACAGGGATTTATTCTCTTACAGTTTAGGAGGCTAAATGTCAAAGTTCAAAGTGCTAGCTCTAGGGGTTGATTGAAGGCTTCATCTCTTCCTCTTGCTCTTTTCTCACTGAAGCTGGAGACTTCTCTTAACTCAGGGAGCTGCCGGCTGTTGAGGCTAACAAACCCAGGATTGGCAAGTAAAATGGCACAGTCCCAAGCTTATTAAGCAACACAGCAGGCCACTATTTTAAGTCCAGACACAATCCCAAGATCAACAGACAACATGGTAGGCTATAGAGATGAAGACTCAGCTATATGTAGGGTCCAAGTGTGGCAAAAAGCTCAAGATATTTCTCAAAGTGTCTTCTTATGTACTGGAAGCAGACCACATCCCTAAGGCAGCTATTCAGCTGCTCATAGTAGATTCCACCATGGAGTTGATTACCACTCTCATCATGGGGAATAACTACATCCAGCTGTTCATCCCCTGAAAATCAGGCCCAGCCAAGTTGGCACATAACCTTAACTACCATGATCCAAATAACTTTTGAAAAAATACTTGCTATATCCTCAGTGGGATTTATTCTAATGATAAAAAGAGGCACGTAACAATCTTGAATTTTATTTAATAAGTTTGTGATAATAAACTTTATTTAATAAGTTTAAAATTACTGGTATAGCAAATTTGAAACTATTTTGCGTGTATTACGTTGTTGTTGTTATGTGCCATCGAGTCGGGCCCAACTCATAGTGACCCCTCCTTGGGTTTCCAAGGCAGTATCGCTACAGAAGTAGATTGCCCCATCTTCCTTCCGAGGAGTAGCTGGTGGGTTTGAACCGCCAGCCTTCTGGTTAGCAGTCAAGTGCCTTAGGCACTGTGCTACCAGAGCTCCCGCATGTATTATAGGATTGAGTAAATAAGTAAGTATAATGATGTAATTGGGAAGGCAGATCCTTAATGTAATAGAAAAGAAACATAAATATGAAATAGGGGAAAGACAAGAAAAATTCTCTGGTGTTGGATTAGAATAAGAGGTTATCAGTAGTAGTTCAGACTTTAAAAATACCTATCTGTCTGTCTTTTTAACAATTTAGATAGGGAAATAGATCTTCCCTAGGTCTGACCACTGCAGTTATCAGCAGTGACATCCCAGTAGCAAGGAGCATATATAGTGCTCAAATACTAGTTTCTAAATATTCTTCCACACCAAAATGAACTAAGATTCCTTGCAAAATAACTGATTCCAGGTCTAGCAGAGAGAAGGTACATGGGAAGCCTTGAACTTCTTACTGCTCTACAGATTTAAGGACATGCTCAAAAAATGTTGGATACATGACAAAAGGACATAGGAATGAGCTTTGCATGTTTCAGCTAGATTTTCTATTTTTATGCTTCTAACTTTTCATCACTTAAAATTTTTCTTTCACCAAGTATTGCCAGTTGAGACTCTTGGATTTTCTATGATAATGGAAAACAGAGAGCATGGAAAATTGAAACACACAGATACTATCTTCAACTGTTTTAAAATAGAGTTCAGTCTCTGTTTCTAGTAATTCTCTTAACCAAATCTTCCACA
Source organism: Orycteropus afer afer (assembly GCF_000298275.1). Taxonomy (NCBI): domain Eukaryota; kingdom Metazoa; phylum Chordata; class Mammalia; order Tubulidentata; family Orycteropodidae; genus Orycteropus; species Orycteropus afer. The sequence goes on along the minus strand of NW_006921626.1, from coordinate 7,524,947 downwards.
CAAACAAAACAGAGCAAAAACTTTGATTTCAAGGCTTATCTCTATTTTGAGTAATAGAAATTTTCCAAAGCAATTTTTTAGGCCCTCTTTTGAGATAGAGCTCTTTGAGAATTTGGTGAGTATGAATCCTTTTCCAGAAAAACTCAGTTAAGTACATGCACCCAGATTTTCAGGAAAATTTCAGGGGTGTTTCTTAACTTTCTGAAGTTTATCCCATAGAGTTGAATTAAAAGCCCCTTTTCTAGCAGTGCCTGTATTTGTAAGAGTCAAAAGAAGGCAGTGTGAAAGGTCTTAGATCCTGTTTGTGTACAGAACAATCATCCCTAGCCCACTATCTTAATGCCACAGTGTAATGACATCTTTTGTCTTTCCAATTCCTGCTTTTTCTGTTTTCATATTTTTTTTAAATTATAAAGTAAAATTGTAACACATTTTTTACCACTGTTATTTTTGACAGCTGTATTGAGATATAATTTTCGTATCATAAAATGCACCCATTGTCAGTATACTTTTCAGTGATTTTTAATAAATTCAGAGAGTTGTACAGCTGTCATCATAATCCAGTTTTAGAACTTCTCCATCATGTTAAACCTGTACATCGATTTGCTCTTGTGGTTTTATGTAACAGTCTCAGGAGTACTAATTTCTAAGAGGAAAGGAAGTTATAGAGTGCAAAATTATTTAAATAAATACATAGTTATTATATTAGAAATTATTTCTTCATCAATAGTAAGTAAAGGATTTGTTCATAGATTCTGGTATTGAATTTATCAAATTTTGGAAAATATAACAAATATTTAAAAGCTTTTCCTGTCTTTGTTCTACCATTTCATATTAAGATTGTTAAATGAGTATATTTAATGCATTATTAATTATGTGGCAACCTTTATAATTGGGCTTCCGGGAGTGAGCTTAATTTTTAATAAACTTGAATTAGTAATTAGTGTTTAATATAACGTTTTGAAGTTCAGATTAACTTGTGTATGATTAAAGTTTGTCTGAAAGATAAAGTGAAATGTTTGGGAGGCTTGGAAACCAAAATGGCTGGGTACTTACTTAGTCAATTGAAAGTAAGGTTGTATCTTCTCTATGTTTGTTAAAATATTTACTTTGGAATTACTGGTGGAGCTAATATTTATTGCTGTTTGTCACTTGCCAGGTACTTTATTACCACGGTTGCCATCAGAACCAGGAATGACATTACTCACAATCAGAATTGAGAAAATTGGTCTGAAAGATGCTGGGCAGTGCATCGATCCCTATATCACAATTAGTGTAAAGGGTAAATAACTCTGACTGAATGTTTTTCCTTTGGTGAATTTTATAATGTTGTTTCTCATTTGGGAATTTTTTTTTGGGGGGTTGGGGAGTGTTGCAGAGGGGGTATTTTCTGTAACAGATCATTTTGATTTGTTCTACAATGAGGCAGAATACCTAGGAGGAGAACACCTCTCCTTCGCTGAGCATTCCAGAGAGGTTTATAAAAAAAAAATTTTCCTCTTTATGACAGACTCTTTTTTGCTTTTGCTCAGTAGACTACACAGTCTTTAACAGCAGAAGCTACATGCTTCAGGAAACAGGTTAACAAAATGTCCTTCACCTGCCAAGGATGTGGATTTCTTTGCAATTCCAGTGTTCTTCTGTTTTCCTATCCATGCTACTTTTTAGTCCCTCTCCTTCCCAGAGAGTTTCACATATGGGGGAGTTCTACAGAGGTGATAGGAATCAGGTCTTCAGTGAGTCATCAGTGGAGCAGGAGAATAGGACATCCCACACATCCATACTCTGTGTGAAATCCTGCGGGACATTAAAAAAGTGAAGTATTTCTTATCCTTAACTGTATGACCATACTTATTAAGCATAATTAATTTCAGGATTTGTGCCAGTCCAATTACTCCTTGAAAACATTTTTAGTCTTTTTATTTGAGAAGAAAACTAGAGTAGTTGAATTATTTTCTTGCTTTGTAAGTCATTTTTAGTCTTTTTATTTGAGAAGAAAACTAGAATAGTTGAATTATTTTCTTGCTTTCTAAGTCATTTAACAGTCTTTTAAAAGTAATTGAGTGATTGAGGATGATGTTGTCATACTGTTTTCCAGGAGTAACTGTATAATTGGTCCAAGTGGTTTACTTCAATCTCTCCAGAAACCAAACTGAATTCACTGCCATCGAGTCAATTCTGACTCATAGCAAGCCCCATTGGGTTTCCAAGGCTGTCAGTCTTTGCAGAAGTAGACTGCCTAATCTTTCTCCTGGAAAGCGGCTGGTGTGTTCGAACGACTGACCTTTTGGTTAACAGCCAAATGCCTTAACCACTACACCAGTAGAACTTCTTTTCACTTTAATCTCTGTGGTTGTTATGTGCCATTGAGTTGGCCCCAACTTACAGTGACCCCTCCTTGGGTTTCCGAGGCGGTATCACTACAGAAGTAGATTGCCCAACCTTCCTTCCAAGGAGTGGCTGGTGGGTTTGAACCGCCAGTCTTCTGGTTAGCAGTCAAGTGCTTTAGCCACTATGCTACCAGAGCTCCTCTTTAATCTCTAGATGGAGGCAAATCAAAGAAATAGATATGGGCTGAAATCAAATGGAAAGATCTTTTATCAATTATAGAAATAAATTCAGACACCTGGGTTCATTAGTATAAAAGACAACCCATACTTCAGTTAAAAGAAAAAAGACTTAATCTACAGGGCAGAATTTTATTATGTTGAGACTATAATCCATAGCACAAATGCTGTGATACATACAATCAATGTTCCTGATATAATCAGTTGTAAATATATGATCTACTAGAAAATATTTATTTATCCCCTGAATTATTTCATAAGCCATTCATAAAGCTGAAAATTGCAGTCAGTAATGCACACTGTAAAACACAAAACATTTTTAATGATAATATGGTAGATGCAAGGAGCCCTGGTGCTAACAAAGAGGTCAGCAGTTCAAACCCACCAGGGATCCATGAGAGAAAAGACCTGAAGATCTGCTCCCATAAAGATTATAGCCTAGAAAACTATGGGGCAATTCTGCTCTCTCCTGTAGGGTTGCTGTGAGTTGGAATCAACTTGACAGCACCCAGCAACAACAATGGTAGATGCTGTGTTATGTTACCTTTGCATGCATGTTGAACTGAAACATATTTTTGTGTAAAGATCTTTAGGCACTATTGAAAGAATTAAATGTGCTAATTTGTTTTACAAAAACCAAATTCACTGCCCTTGAGTCAATTCTGGCTCATAGCAACCCTCATTGTGTTTCTGAGGCCAGAAACCTTTACAGAAGTAGATTGCCTTGTTTTCCTTCTGCAGAGTGGCTGGTGGGTTTGAACTGCTGACCTTCTGGTTGGCAGCCAAGTGCCTTATCCACTCAAAAAGTGTTTATTGATAGAATGGTTTCATTGGCAACTTTCATACCTATATTTTTGGGTATATTTTTGTAACTTAAATGCAGCAGAGGAATTGTAATAATGTTAGCTTTAACAAGTTTCCAATTAGGGACAAGGACCTCATTGTGGTATATCATTCACATTCCAAATTTTTATTGCACAAAAATATAGTGGAGAGTTCTGGTAAGATGGCAGAGTAGGCAGAAAGACTGCACAGACCCTCTTCAACAAAGAAAAGGGAACCAATTAACACAGATACAGAAGATAATCTTGGACCCCTGAGCCTTGAAGGGAAGGATATAGAAGTGGAGGAAACTCCAACTAGCAGAAGAATTTGCATGAAAACACCAAAAAAGGAGACATACAGAGCTGTGGTCTGGCAGGGATCCTGATGACATGGACAGCTTGGACAGTTTGGATAGCTTGGATATTGCTGAGTGGTGGTAGGACCTAAGAATTAACCTAAAAATCAGCCCTGCTAGCACCAGACTGCACTGGTGGCTGGTGAATAAAAGGGAAGGCAGCAAAGAGGAGAGTGGGCTGAGCTGTGGCTTTGCTCTGTCCGGAGGGTGCAGCCATTTTTAATATTTATAAGCAACTTGCCCATTTTGGATATTTGAAGTGACACGTTCTCCAAGATTCCAGGGACTTAAGAATAGGCTCCACTTGCCAGTAACCCCAAGGACATAATGGACCCTCAGGACTGGAAAGGTGCAACATTCCTATTGGTTATTCTTATGCCCCACACCCTCTTGGTGAATGGAGGTGCAGCCATACTTCACTCCCACCCAGCAGGAATTCCATCCCAGTCAGTGTGCTTGGAAGGAATCTGGGTGTCCTGCCCTTCTCTACCCCAATGTTTTTTTTCTTTTTTCTGTTTTTTAGTTTGTTTGTTTTTGTCTGTTTTAAAACTACTACTATTATTATTACTTTTGTCCTTTTTACTATTATTCTATATTCTTAGCTTCCTAGGTTCTAGTTTTCAGCTTTTTTCTTTTCCCTGTTGCAATTTTTTTTTCCTTTCTTGTGGTTAACCCTGTTCTTTGTTTTTCTTCTTACATTTTTCCCATTTATATCTTCACTATTCTCCTTCTCTATCTTATTTCTCTTATTCCACTCTCCAAAAATATTGCAGATTTTTTTTCTTCTTCTTTTCCCTTCTTTCTTTTTTTAGTTACTGTTCTTGTATGATTACATGGTGCACATTTTGTCCCTTTGCTTTTACTTTTTTTGATGGTTATTCAGTTGTTATTTTTGTCTAACTGAGTGGAAGACAGCAACAGTCCCCATATGACACAATTACACCCACACCCCCTGCAGCTTCAGTTACTGAATGAGAGCCACCACTTCCTTCTCCACCAACAGGCCAGTGATAAACAACCACCAAGAAGAGCCTGATTCACCCTTGGCTGCTCTTCACAAACAGTTAACAGAGATCTAAATACAGTGATTCCATGATGTCTCCGAGACAACAGACCATCATAGTCCACACAAAGAAGCAAGATAAAGTGGTAGAAACAAGGAAGAAGGATACAGACCCAGAACACATCCCTGAGGAGGAAGTAGCATTGGAACTCTCAGATAAGGAATTCAAAAGAATTATCTTTAGGTATCTTCAAAGCATTGAAAGACAGACCAAGGAAAACACAGACAAAACCCTTAGAAGAATTTTGGAAGAAAATACAAGAACAAAATGACAAAATAAATAAAAAATTAGAAATGATTCTTAATCTATAGATAGAAATCCAGAAGATTAATACTAAATTGTCAGAATTAGATAGCACATTGAAAGGGCAAAGCAGTACAGTTGATGCAATGAAAGACAGAATTAGTGAGATAGAACACAAATACCTGAATACTTCTTTGGAAAGGGATCAGTAAGAAAAAAGAACAAAAGAAAATGAAGAAAGCCTGAGGTTTATGTGGGATACCATCAAAAGGAATAACCTGCATGTCATTAAAATTCCAGAACAGGAAAAGAAAAATAAAACCACTGAGAAAATTGTCCAAGATTTGTTGGAGGAGAACTTCCCTAATATGATGAAAGATGAGAATATATCCATTCAGGAAGTCCAATTAACCCCAAACAGGATAGACCCCAAAAGAAAATCACCAAGACATATCATCATCAAACTCATCAAAACCAAAGACAAAAAGAATCCTGAAAGCAGCAC
>NW_006921626.1:7516464-7517054 GCF_000298275.1 Orycteropus afer afer | reverse complement strand
ATTGGTAAGGAAGAAGTCAAACTATTCCTATTTGCTGATGATATGATCCTCTACCTAGAAAATCCGAGACTCAGTCAAAAATCTACTGGAACTAATTGAGAGATTTAGCATCATTGCAGGGTACAAGATCAACATCCAAAAATTAATTGGATCCCTCTATACCAGCAAAGAGATTGCTGAAAAAGAAGTAAGAAAATCAATACCATTTGTAATAGCTACCCCCAAAATAAAATATTTGGGAATAAGTCTTACCAGGGACACAAAAGATCTGTACAAAGAAAACTATAAAAAACTACTTCAAGAAACCATAAGAGATCTACCTAAACGGAAGGATAGGAAGACTGAACATTGTGAAAACGTCAGTTGTACCCAAAGCAATCTATACTTTCAATGCAATCCCAATCCAGATCTCATCAACATTTATTAAGGTTATGGAAAAACCAATCACTAACTTTACGTGGAAAGGAAAGAGACCTCGGGTAAGCAAAGTGCTATTGAAGAAGAACAAAGTAGGAGGTCTCACACTGCCGGATCTCAAAACCTACTATACAGCCACAGTAGTCAAAACTGCCTGGTATTGGTATAATGAC
>NW_006921626.1:7504670-7516124 GCF_000298275.1 Orycteropus afer afer | reverse complement strand
AAAATAAAATTTTTATGTGCTTCCAAAGACTTCTCCAAAAGAGTCAAAAGAGAACCTACAGATTGGGAAAAAAATATTTGGCAATGACATATCTGACAAGAGACTTATCTTTGGAATTTATAGAAAGCTCTAATACTTCAACAACAAAAATACAAATAATCCAATTAAGAAATGGGCAGAAGATAGACACTTCACCAAGGAGGATATTCAAGCAGCCAACTAACATATGAAGAAATGCTCACGATCATTAGCCATTAGAGAGAGGCAAATCAAAACAACAGTGAGGTACCATCTTGCTCCATCACTAGCAGCAAAGTTCAACAAGACAGAAAATAACAAATGCTGTTGAGGATGTGGAGCGATTGGGACTGTCATACACTCCTGGTGGGACTGTAAAATGGTACAACCACTGTGGAAAGCAGTATAGCAATTCCTTTAAAAGTTGGAATTAGAAATACCATTTGACCCAGCCATTCCATTACTAGGTATATATCCTAAAGATGTGAGAGCCATGACCAGAAGAGACATATGCACACCCATGTTCATCACAGCACTATTTACAATAGCCAAAAATGGAAACAACCTAGGTGTCCATCAACTGAGGAATAGATAACCAAACTGATACATACATACAATGAAATACTATATAATCCTGAAGAATAACCTAGAATTGGCAAAGCACCACATAACGTGGATGAACTCGGAGGACATTATGCTGAGTGGAATAAGTCAATCTGTATTAGTCCATTATTGTAAAAGTCAAAGAAACCTTTATCTATGGAAGGAAATTTTCTTTGTTGATTACCAGGTGTGGAAGGGTAGGGTAGGGAACACTGTTAGATAGGTAGAGACCAGTATTGATTTGGGTGAAGAGACGGGCAATGTACTAAATGTGAGTGATCAACATGGTGGCAGAGGAAGAGGAAGACATAGAGAGGTACATGAGAGGTACAGACAACAAAGATGAACTCTTTTCCACATAGAGTACTGCCTTGTCAGTGAAGGCAAACATGGGTATATGGGTGGATAGGTGGGTGGACAAGCTAAACTGTTAGGTATGTCTATGAAGCAGAGAGTGTACCCAAGACCATGTATAGTGTTGGCAGACAATGGTCCTACAAGTATTTGTATGATCTGAATTCCCAGGTGTATAGTAGAGCTGACAAGGGACAAGGTTGTAGTCACTTCCTGGTCACAGCCAGCTACCAAGAGGGACCGAGTAGTTGAACCTGTGGGCTCAGGACCATAGTTACAGGGGACATCAAGCTCAATTGGCATAACATACTACACAAGACATTGTGTTCTACTTCCTTCTTTGGTGAGTAGCAACTGGGATCTTAAAGCTTGCAAACAGCCGTCTAGATGCAGCGATGAGTCTCTCCTCATCCAAAGCAAAGAAGAATGAAGAAAACCAATGATCCATGGAAAGAATTAGTCTTAGCGACTGGTACACCATGCGATCCCTAGCCTATATGAATATGAGACTAGAAGAACTAGATGGTGCCCAGCTACCACTGTCAACCACTTGGAAGGGGATCTATGTAGGAGATTCTAGATAGAGAGGGAGAACAATGTGGAACAAAACTAAAACAATCCTTTGGAAAAAACAAAAAGGGGACCAGATTTGCTGGTCTGATAGAGCCCAGTGGAACCACTACAACTATGGCCCCTAGCTGCCCTTCCTGTCTGGAAGTGAACCCACACCTGTGGCTTCCAGCCAAGCAAAAGACAGGGATATGAGTTGAACATGACCTGAGACAGATACACTCCTAGGAGAGAACAATCATGGGAGAAAGAAGGGCTGCTTTTGCACAGGGAGACAGCTCAGGGGGCAGGGGTGCATGGGGGGATAGACACAAGGAAGAGGTGACTGGGGAGGAAGTGGGAGGGGAGCTGTTGTATTGTGAATTATGGTCAATGTCATGAGACAAAGTTTATGTGAACTGCTGTATGGAAAGTGAATTTGCTCTCTAAAGTTTCATCCAAATCACAATAATTTTGTTACGTGTATTTTACTTCAATTAAAAATATATAAATATATATGTATATAAACCATTGCTGTTGAGTTGATTCCGATTCTTAACAACCATATAGGATAGAAGAACTGCCCCATAGAGTTTCCAAGGGTGTAAATCTTTATGGAAGCAGACTGTCACATCTTTCTCCTCCTGAGCCTCTGGTGGGTTTGATCTGAGTATTAGTCAGATTAGCAGCTTCAATGTTTAACTGCTGTGCCATCAGGACTCTTTGGTGTACTCAGTAAGGAAATCAAAAAGTCCTTTTCCCCTCTTAATTGTAAGGATCATACTCTGTCTTCTACAAGTTTTCTTTTTCACTTGGGCACAGCAAGATTCGTGCTCCTCTCCATGTGATCTCCCACTATCTCCGTCCGCGTCTCCTGCCATGTACCTCTGAAGAAACTAGAAGCTCTTCAGGTACCTGCTTACTCCAAATGGGAGTTTGTACTGGCCTGAAAATCTCCTCTCTGCTTTTTCTAAGCCTCTTTAGGAAATGACCTTTTGTAGTTTCTTTGCATTGTTACAATTTTGAGGATATGTATTTAAGTGAAACTTCTGTTTTCCTCTCTAGATCTGAATGGCATAGATTTAACTCCAGTGCAAGATACTCCTGTGGCTTCAAGAAAAGAAGATACATATGTTCATTTTAATGTGGACATTGAGTTGCAGAAGCATGTTGAAAAATTAACCAAAGGTTTGTGATATTAAAACACTTGGCTTCTCATGGGCTGAGTCCTCATCTTATCCCATTTTTGTGTGCCCAGTGGATGTAGGACAATGGATATCTGGCAGAAGTAATAGTCACATTTTACCGTTCTATTGAATATAAATAGTTTTATGTGTGAGGGATGAGTTTATCTAGTTTATGATAAATGCCAGAGTCCCTGAGTGGTGCTAATGGTTTATTACTCTACTACTAGACAAAAGGTTGGCAGTTCAGAGCTACCCAGAGGAAGACAGCCTTGGTGATCTGCTTCCCAAAGGTCACAGTGTTAAACATCTATTTGGCACTGCTGCTCTGCAAGCATGGGGTTGCCATGAGTCAGAATCAACTTGACTTGAACTAACAACATTAACAACATAATAATAAATGTTGTTATGTGCCATCGAGTCGGACCCCACTCATAGTGACCCCTACTTGGGTTTCTGAGGCAGTATCACTACTGCAGTAGATTGCCCAACCTTCCTTCTGAGGAGTGGTTGGTGGATTTGAACCGCCAGCCTTCTGGTTAGCAGTCAGGTGCCTTAGGTACTACACTAGCAGAGCTCCCTATAGTAATGTAGTAATATTTTATTTATAGTAATAAATAGCACCTTTAAATATTAAAATATTCTTCTCAACGCCATCAAGTCTGATCTTGATGCATAGTAACCCCTCCTTGAGTTTTCGAGGCCATATCACTACGGAAGTAGCCTTTCACAACAAAAATAGAATGAAAAGTTGCCTTATGCTAAAGAGGTAGAGGAAGCAGGAGCTCCCTCAGGCTTTCTAATGAAGCCTCTAACAGTTGAAAGAAAGGAGCTCTGGTGGCGCAGTGCCTGAGACATTTTATCTGCTAACCAGAAGGTTGGTGGTTCAAATCCACCAGCCACTCCACTAAAGGAAGATGGGGCAATCCACTTCCGTAAAGATTTACTACCTTGGAAACCCAATGGAGGTCGCTGTGAGTTGGAATCGACTCGATGGCAGTGAGTTTCCTTAGCAGTTGAAAGAGCCAGCTTTTTCTCTAGCTGAATTTATTGTTTAGAAAGATACCATAACTTAGATAGCAGGAGAATGGGAAAGGACAAAAGCAAATTTTTGCAAAGGTGACATTACATTTCCGAGTTAAATAGTTAGGGTGAAATGCTTCCCCTTGCCTTTTTTCTAGTGGGAATATCAATGTTCTGAAAGGCAGGCTTCAGAATCCCTTTATCACCTGAAGTTCAGGTGTGGTTTCTGCAATTGTTAAGCACTACAGGAAGCTTGTATAAGATGCACAAGTGTCTTTTGAAATGATTGCCTCAGCCTCTAAAATATTTGATATTTTACTCATCAAGTCAAGTGCCACCTCTTTTCTACTGCTAAAAGACTTAGATTTCAGGGCTTCTGTTAGAACTGTGGTTCTCAGAGAAGCGATATCATTAGCATCAACCTGGAACCTTGTTAGATGCAAATACCCTACCCACTCTACATACTGAATCAGAAACTCTAGGCTCAGCGCTCAGCAGTCTGTTTTACCAAGCCTGCCAGGTGGTTCTGGTGCACACTAGTTTGAGATTCACTGTGTTAGAAGGATTTGTAGATTCTTGTAGTGGCATAGTGCCTAAGGCATTTGACTGCTATCCAGAAGGCTGGTGGTTCAAACCCACCATCCACTCCATGGAAGGAAGACTGGGAAATCTACTTCTGTAAAGATTGACTGCCTTGGAAACCCAAAAGGGGTTACTGTGAATTGGAATTGACTCAATGGCAGTGAGTTTGGTTTTTTTAGTTTTAGTAAATACTGTTGAAGCACTGTCAGTATTAAGTGTGCCTTCTGAATAAAAACATTAGAAAAACAACCCCCCGCCATCATACACACATTTCATCTCTTTGGGAAACCTTTCTGATGTGGCAGGGAAGGGGGAATGTTTCATGGGCTGACTTTTCTATTTTATTACACTGTGTTCTTGATGACTTGACTCACAATATGCTAAAAGCAGAACTGTATTAAGAACTTGACTTTATTCTCTCCAGCTTTGAATTTATTATTTATTGTTACTGTAGTTTTAACAGATATCAGTGCTAATGAACTTACTTTCTCCATTTACAAGCATTTCCTAGGCTGTCTTCACTTCACATTTTGTTCTTTCTTACATGTAGCATAAAGTACAAAGCTGTACATGTCAGGGAGGCAAGAGAGATAGTATTGACCAATGTTGCAGATGATTAATAAAACAATTTTTTTCTCACTTCCTCAAAATGATGGTAACATATTTGGATCTTACCACTATTTTCCAATGTAACTTTATTTTCACACTTATTCAGATTTCAGTGACAATCAGGAAGAGGAGGAGATGGGTCCCATAGCAGAAGAGACTAAGATATGTGATCTGCTATCTTAAAATTCTCTTAAGATTGTGCTTCTGTTACTGCTATAGGAGGGAGAAGAGAAGCCACCCTTTGGATATGATGGGTCATATACCTAGGTAAAGGAGGTCACCAGTAACCTTAACAATTGTAATGCTTTCATATATGTTGGGAGTAGATGGATGGTTAAATATGTCCGTCTCTCCATCACCCACCTCTTTTCCTCCTTGATGGGTGAGGCACACTGACCCAAGTGCCAAGGCTCTGTACACATTTCTAAACACTTACACTATTTGTCACCTGTGAGCTTTATTGTCAATGAAAGTATAAGATGAGTGTTGATGATTTTTAAAAGCTAAGATACAACACCTCTCTGATTGAAGCAGCATTAATAGGTAACCCATTAAGAGTGAAACCCAACTTCCTTCCCTTAGTCTCCATGGCTTCTTTAGAAATTGTTCTTGGCTCCATTCATGGGGCAACTTACTTCTCTCTTTCAAATCTTAACAATTGAGCTTTGGGAAGATAAACTGTCAGAATTTTTCATTGATATGTGATCATTGTGGAGAGTGCAGAATTAGGCTTGTCATTTAGAGCTTTTATCTTTCATGTTCTTCTTGTTGGGTATGGTCAAGTGGATTTTGACTTCTTACAGCCCCATGTGATTGAATAGAATTGGCCCATAGAATTTGCTTCTATTTCTAGACTGAGTACAATACACAAGAACAACAGTCCTTAGGAGAGATTGCCAGTTCTTTCCCATGGAGCTGCTTGGTCAGTTTGAACTACCAACCTTTCATTAGCAGCGGTGCGCTTAACAATTGTACCACCAGGCCTCCCTTAATGCTATCTTTATACCTATGCAATTCTGGGGGTGATGGGGAAGACAGTGCTTTGAATACTGAAAAAAATATTAGGAAATAGGTAACATTTAAAAATGGGAGCAGCGTGTGAGTTTTATTATTTGAATTCCAAAGCAACCAAAAGATTGAATTTTTTGGTTTTGTTTCAGGGCAGAAAAAATGACTCGTTTTTTTATTTAAAAATAAAAAATCAAACCAAACCCATTGCTGTTGAGTCAATTCCTACTCATAGTGACCCCTAGGACAGAATAGAACTGCCTCGTAGGGTTTCCAAGGTTGTAAATCTTTATTTATAGAAGCAGACTGCCTCATCTTACTCCTGTGAGCGGCTAGTGGGTTCAAATCACCAGCCTTTCAGTTAACAGCCAAGCACTTTAACCACTGCGCTACCAGGGCTCCTATGGATTCTTTTTCATAGGAATGCCTTTAATGCCTCTTACACCTAATATGTTCCATGGGTAGTGTTAATACTTAACAACTATCTTCTACATTCTTTTTGTGGTATTTTAATATTTTATATTCTTTAGTAGTTTATTATTCTACCTGTGTATGAAACATACATTCTTGTGTCAGCCTAGCTCAAGAAAAGTTTTGCTGTACAGAGACTGTGTTGACAAGTTACTTTGTAAAATTATGGCAACTGTATGTAACTTCTTTATATACCTCTGGACATCAAAGAAAATTTATCAACATGCTTTGAATGTATTGTACTGTCTGTGGCTTAATGTGTTTCATTTTGCTTTTTAAATTCCTAAGGTGCAGCTATCTTCTTTGAATTTAAACACTACAAGCCTAAAAAAAGGTTTACCAGCACCAAGTGTTTTGCTTTCATGGAGATGGATGAAATTAAACCTGGGCCAATTGTAATAGAACTGTAAGTGATGTACATAAAGAATTAGTGTTAATTTAATAGTGACTTGTATGGCTTTCAAGGAGCTCTATTAATGCAATGGTTAAGGCAGTCAGCTGCTAACCAAAAGGTCTGTGGTTGTAACCAACCAGCCACTGAGGGGGAAAGATGAGGCAGTGTGTTTCACGAAAGAATGACAGACAGAAAATCCTATGGGGCAGTTCTACTCTGTCCTGTAGGGTCACTATGAGTCAGAATCGACTTGATGGCAGTGGTTGGTGGTGGTGATTTTGGCTTTCTTCTTATCCAGTAGGTAATTTTGGAATAGATCAGTTATCAAAGTATTTTAAGCAATGGTCTTTCTATTGTGGTTACAGATACAAGAAACCCACTGACTTTAAAAGAAAGAAATTACAGTTATTGACCAAGAAACCACTTTATCTTCATCTACATCAAACTTTGCACAAGGAATGATCCTGCCATGAATACCCTGGAACTTCTGTGAATTTTACTATTCAGTAGAAACCATCATAGCTCTGTGTAGCATATGCGCCCTTCAGCAGGCCAGAAGTGAGCCACACCCATGCCAGTAGGCCAGAGCGAGTCCCTTCATTGCACAGCTGTACCATAGAATTTACAATCCAGCACATCATTGACGTATGAGACTCCTTTGGACACATGCTTATTGTAGATTTTGAAACATGTTTTTACTTTTCAATTAATTGTACAATTAATAGTCTATTTTCTAATTTACCATTATTTCTACCCTACTTCCTGGAACAACTCTTGTGGGTAGGACATGCTCATCTTCAGACTTAATACAGCAATAAGAGTGTGCTAGAGTTATACAGCTGCTCACTTCTGTGCCAATATGCTTTTGGTTTTTGAGTTAACTTCAAATTTCGGGTTACTGTGGGTAGGATACTATGAAAGTGCTTTAAGAGGAACTACTTGGACCACTTACGCTGTCGAAGAAAGTCAGTCTGGAAGTTTGTAGGCTGCTCCTCAGAGGTGGCTTTAGTTCATTCACCCTGATCTCAGTTTTCCTGTTTAGTAAGTAGTGTGTCTTGGGCAGATCAGCATCCCATATGGGGAGTATGTCCCAAACTGCAGCAGTAATTTTTCCACATGACCAGATTCTTTTGAAAAATGAGCATAGTTTTTAGTCATGCTGATTAGTTGTTCTCTATCACACTATTACTCTTCCTGATGATTGTAGGCTTCACTTGGGAGTCATCTCATAATGATTACAAATTTTTATGGATATTCAGCTATTGTAAGGTAACTGATAGGTGGTTAGTAGTGTCTTCTCAATCATAAAACTCTAAAAATAATTGAGCCAGATGCTAATGAGATATTGCAGGAACAACTGCTGTTTTTCTGACAACTGATTGTGAAACTTTAAAACTTGCATACCTCTTCTTACAGTGATGAGTATGCAATCTGGAAAGACATTGTGTTTTTCTTTTTCTGGTATAGGTAGATAGGACTGCCATTTATTTCCTATTTAGATATACTTACATTCATCCATGTAAAAATATGCAGGTCATTAGCATATTATAATTTGACTATTCACATTACTTTTGACTTAATAATGGGGCAAAAATCAAACTTTCATAGTACACACAAAATGGATAACTGATACACAGAACTTTAAGATTTGTGGTGGGCTTTCTGTGGGTTAGATATAGACCCCACATATTTTAATACTCACTATTTTAAATGAACAGTGCTAGCATAAGGGGAATGCAGTGTCAGTACTTGGCATATTTTTAAACTAGTATAATCCTAGTCATACCATTCAGTATGTTTGCTTTTAAATTAAGTAACCACAGTAAGTTATTTTAGCCCTTGCATTTCAAGAGAACTAGTCTTTACTTTCAGTTGTCTATTAGGTCAGTTCTCTTTACTAGATAGATGTTAATAAAACTATGTGAGCCTGAAAAACTCAACCAAATTTAGTTTTGCCTGTCAGTTTGGTTGTATTAATTCAAATTCTAAAATGATTCTATCCATGATAGCACTAGGGCATGAAGAATTTGTCTTCATGAATCATTTTGCTGTTCATTGATGTCTCAGACTACAAGTTGTCAGATCCCCAGACTGTAAGCTCTTCATGGGGCAAGAACTGCATTTTCTCCATGTCATGTAAATTCTCTAAGGTGCTTGGCAGCACTCTGTACCCTGTGGAGTACTCAGTAGCTTTTGTTTGATGTTGCTGACCAGACCTAAAAAATAATCCCTCAAAAAACATACTATTAAAATGTAGCAAAGCTGATCCACTGTTTTTTTCTCTCATAAACCATAAGACATGCATTATCAAAATGGTAACTTACATGAACAAACATCTGTTATCCTTCACAGAAGAATTTCTATGAACTACAAATGCCTTTCATCAGTATTAAGTTTAAATTTGCCATTGTGTCATTAGCTTAGCTTTAATTCAGATTGGAATGAAATGACAAAATGAAAGATTGTCTTAAAGCAGTTGACACAGAATCTTCCACATCCCACAAATTATTCAGATTTACTTTCCAATGAAAAATTTGGCCATTGAACAATAACCATAACATAGTGGCTAAGACACTTGCCTGCTAACCAGACGGCTGGTGGTTCAAACCCACCAGCCACTCCTCGGAAGGAAGGTTGGGCAATCCTACTTCCGTAGTGATACTGCCTCGGAAACCCAAGGAGGGGTCGCTATGAGTCGGGGCCGACTCGACGGCACATAACAACAACAACAACAACAAAATAGTAGAAAAGCTTTAGGCTGAAACACTGCTGCTTCATCATCAATGAGATGATTTTAGCAACTAAGCCCAGAGGCACACTTAGCTGGGGATGGCTTCTTAAAGAGATGTAACTTTTGAGATGGACTAATCTGGTTTAACTGAGGGAGGATGCTCCACACATCATCTGTCCAATCGCAGCTTGCTTTAGGCTTTGCTGCAGAAGTGATGCAAGCAGATGGACACGCAAGAGGTAATGTGGACCAGTTCAGAACTGCTCAGACAAGCTACACTGAAATTTCTCCACATTCTCAATGGTAAGAGATACAGAATAAATGGACCAAAAAACATTCAAGGAAAACTATACAAATTTTGAATTAAAGGGGAAAAAAAAGATTTTTTTACTTATCTTCCTAGCTGTTGCAATCTCCTTCTAAATGCTATTTGAAACTAGAACTTAACTTCAGCATTGTTTTGTGTGTCCTGAAGAAACTGATGCAAATTCAAGTTCTTTGCAACTTTTAATCTTACTTTATATGGTTAAAAATGGCCTATACTATTAAATATGGGGTTTTCCTAATTTTCTTTATTCTTGTTATTAAATGCAAGGACATGGAGATTGAATTCTCTTTTTCTTAACAACTCCTTATATGTTCCTTATGTACTGTGAAATAGCTGTCTTCTTTCAAATATCCTTACCTTTCTAGTAAAGTAGTATCTTTCTTTAGTAGTTTAGTATATGGAGAAGATTTGTTTCACATTGAAGCTTTTGCTCCTTTTTAAAAAGTATTTTTAGTGGATTAGAAATCATGACAATGACAAGCTAACTCTATGTAATAATATTACATTATAGAACTTCAGAGAATGGGAAACTGAGTCTAGCAGGAAACAAGAGTATCATCAGCCTTTTATAATTTAAATCTTAAACTTAATAATTGTGCTATAAAGTTAATGTAATTTAAAACGTTTGAGAAGTTAGTTCTTAGGAACATTGTCATCAAGACATAGTGTGGTAGTAATGGATGGGGCAATCTACTTCCGTAGTGATACTGCCTCGGAAACCCAAGGAGGGGTTGCTATGAGTTGGGTCTGACTCGACGGCACATAACAACAACAAAAAAACAATGGGTATAAGGTGACATGAATTATGATGGTACAATCTCTGATTCTTAGATTAACTGATTTTTAAACACCAGCATTCAAATACTAATTTGGGAGTAATTATCTATCAACATCAATGAAAAAATTGAGTTCAGCCCATGGTTGCTGAGTTAGGGCAAGTTATAAACCTTACATTCCTGAATCACTGTTTCCTTGCAGTATTACACTCTTCTGATCTTTTTGTTTGCCATGTTCCTTCAAAATAAGTGGCACAGTATGGGATGGGGAAAATATTAACTCCATTCATTTTTAAAAAGAAATTTTGTTACTTTTATGGCCACAACACATCATTTTCATTTTCCTATTACGCAACCTTGATGTAAAAATGGTAAAAAGAATAGAACATCAGGTCAAACAGTTTTTGGTAGAATGTAAGCTCTCACTAAAAAAACTTTTATTCTCAGATAGGCAATCAGGGTCATAAGAAAGTATATGAAAGCTACACGGGTGGGGCTGCTGCTGTCTTTGAAATAAAAGGAAGAAGAAATCATCTGTGGAGTGCACAGGTGACTTTGAGGTCCACCCTCAAACCTTAACAGGAGCAACCATGGGGAGTTCCAGCAAGATGGCGGACTAGGCAGAAGGACTGCACAGACCCTCTTCAACAAAGAAAAGGGAAACCATTTGACACGGACACAGAAGATAATCTTGGACCGCTGAGCCTTGAAGGGAAGGATACAGAAGTAGACTAAACCCCAACTAGCAGAAGAATTTGCATGAAAATACCAAAAAAGGAGATATATGGAGCTGCGGTCTGGCAAGGACCTGAATGCCCCTGATG
>NW_006921626.1:7486484-7501215 GCF_000298275.1 Orycteropus afer afer | reverse complement strand
ATATGTGAACTGCTGTATGGAAAGTGAATTTGCTCTGTAAATCTTCACCCAAATCACAATAAATAAAATAAAAAATAAATAAATAAATAAAAAACAGGAGTAACCATGTGCTGCAAAGTCACCGTCTTTCTTCAGTTCTGGGATCCCGATTTTACATGTTACTAAAATGGCACAAAACTCATGAGAAAACAACATAATGAATTAACAGACACTTGAGAAATATTACTAAACCATTTTTAATGAACTATTACTACAAAGAACTTTAGTAGGGAGGAAAGATAAAGTTTAGTGATCTTTCAGTAAACATTTTTTTGTGTAACAGTCTTTGTGACCAGGTATTTTTTAAAAATCAACCTTATGAACACCACTGCTGTTTCATCAACTGGTGTACATGAAAAATAGGATAAGGATTGGAAATACATGTTCTTAAAGCATTTCCACAGGAAATTTTCATATTTTTCATGACATTCCAAATCATTTAGTAATTACATATTCTGCATTAACTACAACACAGGTAGGTATTCTTTATTGCACATTTCAAAGTTGTATGGAGGTGCTAGCTTAAGAATTGGTCTTTATTTGGGGGGAGGGATTATATTCTTGAATTGTTTGGTTCAAAAACGCACACTGCCAGGGCAGCTTAGTTCTAAAAACAAACCTTTAAAAATAAACTTTTGGATTTTGAAGCCAGTGAAATCTCTTACTGTACCAATAGTGCATAGTCTTTCTCTGGGGTTACGTATCAGAGGTCAGAGTTACGGGCTCTGTTTGAAAGCCTGTGAAGAGTCCTGGCTACAGCTCTGAGAGGCAGATGGGGGCTCATCTCGAGAGCCTGAAGGCAGCAAGTCTTTTGCAGCAGGAGAAGGTGGAAAATCCTGGGGGCCATACGTTGGGGGTGGTAATCGTGTCCCAGGAATAAAGTACTCTCTTGGGCCTGAAGGTCTAAAAGGCGCATGTCCTGGCATAAATTCTCGAGGATCAAGAGGCAGGTCCCGCCTTCCAGGTGGAATGCTCGGTGCATATTCTCTTAAGCCTAGTGGTGGATGCAACCCAGGACCTAGATAAAGAAAAAAATAAGTCATGTAAGTATGAAACTAATTTAAACTAAGATGATTTCAGGCATGTTAATACAGTCTTCAATTTTGCATAACCCTAGAAATTATGTGAGGAGCTGTGGTGGTATAGTGGATAAGGCATTTGGCTACAAAGTAGGAGGTCAGCAGTTCAAAACCACCAGCTGCTCTGTGGAAGGAAGATGGGGCGATCTACTTTCATAAAGATTTCCAGCCTTGGAAACCCAGTGGGGGGTTGCTATGAGTTGGAATCAACTTGATGGCAGTGAGTGTGTGTAGGTGTGTAAAGAAATCAGGTGGTAGCATCCTCATTTTATAGATGAGGCAAACTTAGGCTCAGCAAGGTTAAATTGCATACCTATTGCCAGCCAGCCACAAAGCAACAGAGGTAGATTGAAACATGGTTCTACCTAGCTCTAGACTTTTTTCCACTATGCAATTCTGCCATCTTTATCTCACAATAGCTTGGTTTGTACTTGGAAGTACCATATATACCAAGACAATATATTATGAAATAAGGGTTTTTCCGTGCAACAAAGACATTAAAAAAGGAAATTCCACTTTCTACTACTGTTAGCAATTAAACATTGATGCAGCAGCTCAGCGCGGACTAAAATGTGCTATCAAAAATCAATCTGCTTGTCAGCCATTCAAAGCATGACAGACAGTGAGTCTATTTGTCTGGAGTAACAGAGGAAGAAGAGGAGCCTGGAACAGTTAAAAGAATATGATGTTGTTGTTATTTGCCGTCAAGTCGAACCCAACTCATAGAGACCCCTCCTTGGGTTTCCGAGGCAATGTCACTACGGAAGTAGATTGCCCAAGCTTCCTTCCGAGGAGTGGCTGGTGGATTTGAACCGCCAGCCTTCTGGTTAGCAGTTAAGTGCTTTAGGCACTATGCTACCAGAGCTCCCGAAGAATATATGTAGTTAATTGCCTTCATGAACAGCTGCCTCCTTTGCCCTAAGACCAGAAGAACTGGATGGTGTCTGGTACCATTACTGAACGTTTTGATCAGTGATTCCATAGTAGAATCCTGATCAAAAGGGGAAAATACAGAACAGAATTTCTAATTCTCATGGATTCCAGATCCCTGGAGCCATGGAGGGTAGGTGAACCCTTGAAAGTATTGTCGTGAGATCATCTTTGAACCTTAAACCAAAAATATCTGCTAAAGTTATCTTAAAACTCAATAATAGTTTAGCTTAACTAGTGAAAAAAGGTGTGCTTTGAGCATTACACTTTTTTAAGAACTGTCTATAAGGCGCTTTGGTGGTGCAACGTTTAAGGCTTCTGGCTGCTAACCAAAAGGTTGGTAATTCGAACCCACACCAGCTGTTCCACAGAAGGATGAGGCAGTCTGCTTCCATAAAGATTTATAGCTTTGGAGACCCAATAGGGAATCAACTTGGCAGTGAGTTTGGTTAGGTATATGGGATATCAAAGTGACAACAGCTACACAGGAAATTTAGGGGGCAGTGGGTTTATGTTAGGGGAGGAAAAACTCAGAGAAGGAGGGTGAGAATGGCTGTACAACTTGAAGAATGTAATCACTGTCACTGAATTATACACGTAGAGATAGCTGAATTGGTATATGTTTTGGTGTATATATTCTCAATAACAAATCAAGCTGCTTACCCTGCTGGGAATGGCCTTCTGGCTCTATCCAATTAAATTCACATCCATTAAGTAACTTAAGTCTATCTTCTTTTTAATACTTGCCCCCTTCCATTTATTTCCAAATAGGGAGTGGGCATTTGATTTCTGTGACTCACTGCTTATGTTTCCAGTATGGGTGATTATAAGCTTTATGTTATATATAGGATGTCTTAAGCTCTTAGAGTTACGGGACATGTCCTATCTACTTTTCTTTTATAGAACATCGTATATAGCCAAATATGGTCTACTAAACATCTGTAGAACTGATATTCCTGGCTTTTTAGGAACAGCCCCTTTCCTTGTCTGTAAGAGATACATGCCATCCACTGTAGTATAGGAAGATTATGCAGCACCCTAGGCATCTTATGAAATGGAAAGTTATAAAGCTGCAATAGCAACTTCATAATCTTTCAGCAAGGAATAGAGAGAAAAGATTAATACACTTTCTAAGTCAATTACTACAGTTTAGATCATCATACCAAACGGTGGCGGGAACGGCCGAGGCCCAAAAGGCCTGCAGAATTGAGGAGGCGGTCCATATCGAATGGGTGGTGGGACAGGGCCTCCCACAGGAGAGCTCATGAAGGGCATTCCTGGGAAAGGAGGGGGCCCTCTTGCAGCTATATTAACCTGCAGGAGAGAAGCAGTTCAAGTTCTAAACTTAAGTATGACAAACAAAAGCACCAACACCAATAAAAGCTGAAAGTCAATGAAGCAAATGACAGGCACCTGGCACCTCTTCACTAGGTTTACACAGAGCATAATCCCTATAGCACCTTTGCCCCTTCCCTTGCCTCCACTGACAGCTTAGGTTAAAATGATGGCAGGAGTAAACAGTTTCACCATTCATGTTAATTCCTATATCTGTAAATGAAGGAAAAGCAAGAGGACTGTCAAAGAATATTAGGAGAGCTAAATCCCAACTAATGGTAACTGTCACCATTCAGACTGCCATCTATTTCTAGGATAGCCCTT
This sequence comes from Orycteropus afer afer, assembly GCF_000298275.1. NCBI lineage: Eukaryota > Metazoa > Chordata > Mammalia > Tubulidentata > Orycteropodidae > Orycteropus > Orycteropus afer. The sequence continues at coordinate 7,497,508 of NW_006921626.1, read as the reverse complement.
CTTCCCATCACCATTATTTCCATAGTGAATACAGAGAGTTAAAGAGAGTGAAAAATCCATTCTCTACAAATGTACTAACAGCTAACTAGTCAATGTACCTTCCATAGGCCTTTCATATATTACCTCTAATTCTCAGATTTCTGAATCTCTAAGCATGACTATCCTATTTAAAATACAAGGGAACAGGGGCACAGAGAATTAGATAATTTGCTCAAGGTCACACAGCATGTAAGAGGCTGAACTGAAATTCAATACTACCCTCTTTGCACTTCTGCTTCCTCTCTTTGACAAAGGGGTCCGTACTCTCTGTAGAAGCTACCCTTGGTCAAAAGGCTCTCTCTGAGATGTGTATTCCTCGAGTCCTGAACTGGAACTTGCAAAGTATTTTCCAACAGAGACAATGTTACATATGCAAGTTAGGCACAGCTTTAATATTGATCTTCATTTACTAGTAATACTATATTATTATGAGTGACTGAAAAACAATCATTTCCTATGGGAAAATGGATTGGAAATCCTAAATAAATTAAATCTAAAATTTATTTAATTTCAAAATGGAAAAGCACTCTGAAGTAAGATCAGGGAAACTTACCAGCTATAATATGTACAGAGGCTACAAGAAAATACACTGCGTGAACATAACTTAAGTAACTGCTTCAATAGGTAACCACAGATTTTCACTATTTAGTATTTCATTTCCAACAAGCATTCTTTTAAAATCTAATTTCACACCATTCAAGATAGGATTCACCTAGTACATTTAGAGGGATTCTGAAATAGTACACTTCCAAACAAAGATAAAATAATGATGAATTATATAATTTATTAGTAGGCAATTTCCTTGCCCGAGAGCATTCAACCCTGAAGCATACAATATAAAGTGGGGGTGATGACTTTTCACATTGTTTAGGTAGGCTAATTAGAGCAGACGTTCTAAGCAGGTTAATTACCTAACAAAACAGGAAAGAGGAGGAAAAAACCAACCAACCAATCAGATTTCAGTAACCCACCAACACTTCCAAGCCAAGGAAAACATTAAGAGCAATACTGCCATGCAATTTAAAGCAATGAAGATTAGTGTCATGCTCCTCATATCCTTTCCAGAAATACACCAAGTAGAAGCCGAGTTCAGTCCTCAGCCTCTAAGTACTTACTGCTACTGGATGTTCAGTCAAAGATGTAATGCTGGGAACTGAGGGGCCTTCAGGCTCTTGGGGAACAGTTTGCTTTTTAAAAAATAAGTCGGTACAAATATAACAGGGCACACAAATGAGGGATGAGGCAAGGAGAGGGTGTTGTAGAAAAAGCTGAACGTTTCCTGAAACATCTAAGTACAATTCCAAATGACTGCACAACTTACTTTGCCCTCCTCCATCACATTCGGTGAAGACCTTCTTGAGCTGCTGTTCATCATGGGAGCTGCACCAGCTCCAGGATCTGTTAAAGGCCAAAGAACTGACTTAGATTTATTCTGATTCATATACTCTGTGAGGAAGAATACAAAATCTTCCACACCTTCTTCCATAATTTGAAACTCTGGACACACTTAGATCCCTCCCTTACCAGAGGGAGAGGGCTTCCCAGATGCTTCAGATGGCCACTGAGGGCGAGGCAGAGGTCCATCCATTGGCCCTTGAGAAAGAAACAACAGAGCCTTTGTATGTATATTTCAGAAGTAATAAACCAATTGTGGGGAAGTTAGGAGTCAACTCCACTATAAAGCAACATTAAAAATGGGTCTCCCAATACATGTAATGGTAATCACTTATAATTCAAGCACAAACTGTGAGGCCTGAGTCCTAATGGCCTCCAGGTATATCTTTAACCAGAAGTCTTTCAGTGTGGGGGATTCTAACACTCCCCATGCCTCAGGGCTTTTATCTACCGGACTCAGCATGTCCTGAAGTCTCCCACATATCAGGGCTCTGCATTCTCCCTAGATAATAATTCCCTAAGTACACTTTGGAGCTGGGGGATTCCAACACGTCCCCCAACATCTCAGATCCCTGCCCTAAACCCCTTAGCAACAACCAGTCATCTGTACCCCTTTGCCCTGGTGCTACTCCACCCCATATTTTCCTATAAAAGTGTGATAGTGAAGGAGCACGAGGTCTTTTGCCTTGGCCACTGCGTTGGCAAGAGCAGGGACCCTAGCTTGAGCTAGCAAATAAACTTTCCTTTTGCTTTTGCATCGTCGTGTGTTGGCAAATTCCTCGCGCTGAACAACTCCTTCATTAACTGGGCCCAACAAGACTTAAAGAATTAAATTAAGAACTGCCTTGCGTTGGAAAAACAACAAATGCTGCATATTAATAACACTGGTTTCACATTTCAAACTACAGGCTCAATACAATTCTTTGGCCTCCCCACCCAAGTCTATATCTTACATCCATATCTTCACAAGTTTTATATAAATATTTATGACTATAAATCGATTTATAACAATGTTATAATAATGACATATGGAAGTATGCATGCTACATTAAGTTTTAGGGCTTTGATAGTATTAGGGAGAGGAAACTCCTAGAAACTTAAAGGCTTATACTTCATGATAAAAAAATTAAAAATAAAAACCAGAGGAACTCCCAGAAAAGTAGTATTAACAAATGCTCTCTATTCTATAGCTGATCTTTCAGTAGACTATGAATTTCCTTCTCTATTCTGGACAGAACCAAATTCTAAAATATTGTTTTTATTAGGATTCTCAAATAAAAGCTCTTGAAACAGTTTATTGCAAGGAACAATATGAATGCTCACCAAATTCATTTCTCGGCATATCTCTGTGAGGGAGAGTTGCAGAGAGGGGCCTCACAGGCGGGTCTGCTGTCAGCGGAGGGGAGCACTCACCGGCACTCACTGGGGATGGGCCAAATGAGCCGTTCTGGCTTAGAGGACCTGAAAAATAAACTGCCATGTTACCACTTTTAAGACAGCCTTTTTTCTTTTAGTAAGTACCTGGGATTCTTTCTAGGGCATCACAATTATTATATACAGAAACAAAAAGTAATCAATACACATTTTACACCAAAAAAATTAGACTGCTACCCTTTACAAAGTGCCCCCTGTACCTCTTGATGGGCGGTTTTGTGAATTAGGTCTTCCTGGCATTGGTTTTACAATCACAGGTTCTTCCTTTTGCACTGACAACTTTTCGGTTAATTCCAATAATCTTGAATATAGAGAAAGAACTGACTTAAATATATGAAGTAGAATAACAATGTCTTTGATAGACAGAAAACAGCATAGCCTGACAAACACTAACATGCACTGAAAAAGTATGTATTAAAACTGCATACTTTTGCCTTAAGTTGGCTGCTTCTCTTTTCTCGTCGGCTATAGCTCTTTCTGCAGCACGAGCTTTGAGCTATTGAAGAAAAATACCCAGGTTCAGTTGTGGTAGATTATGCACAAAATAAAGGAAAGGAAAACAAAATATCTTACCCAGTTATCATGAACTTTCTTTTCTTGAGCAGCAATCTGAAAAAGACCACACATCAAAAAATACATTTAGGAATTCATTTTAATAGCCATTATAGTGGTCTGTATTAGATATCAAATAATTCAACAACTGTAGTTTGAGAGGGCAGGAAAATTATTACCTGGTTTTTATATGAGCGCTCTGTTTTCTGTAATTCATCTTCCATTTCTTCAATTCTCTGCCTAAGAATGACATTTGCTTTTATCAGTTAAAGTACAACTAAATAAAATTCTAAAGAATTTGATCATGTTCCATGTCCTCTAATAACTGTACCCTTATAGATTTCATTCATATATACAAAACATATTTTGCATGGTTCTAGTAATAGTGCAATAGGATCAAAACTAATACTACTTAAATTCCTTATTATTTAATGGCTGGAGATTCTGAATTGATACATCAAAAATTCCTTAATTGGGCTTCACTCTGTTCTCAAATAATTCTACTATGAATCTTCGTTCATAAACTTTTTTTTCTTCTTGTAATTATATTCATAGAAAATTTCCCAGAGCTATGATTACTGGGTCTATCAAATGGCATGATCATATTTATGGCTTTTGATACATCTCACAACAAATTGCTTTCCTAAAAGATGATGCAATATACAAACTCACCCAGAACAGTTTGCATGAACCAAATTCCCTTACAGTCTTGCCAGCACTGGGTCTAACGAAATTTTTGTTAACACTTTTTCATTTGTTCACTTGAAATTTCTTTTTTTCTCTAGTGTGAATTGAATGTATTCTTGTTCTTTGACCATTTGTGTATGTAAAAAGTTAACAAAACAAAACAAAGGCAATAGTAGTTTAATTAGCCACTGACATCCTCTTTGGAAACTGAACTCACTTGTAACTTTTTACTTCCTCTACAGCCAAAACAGATTTTTCATTTGCAGCTGACAGCTGCTGCTCTTTTTCTCTCCGCTGGCACTCTTCTTCAATCAGTTTCCTAAGATAAACAAGAAATGAATAATATGAAACCAGTTGTCAAGGGAAAGTGTATTTTTCCTCCTCCCAAAAGTCTGCATGCCTCTATTCAAATGTCACTTCCCATCTTTATCTAAAATGCATAATAAACATATATCCAAAATCATAGTAAGGAATTCATACTTGCCATCTAGGTAAGAATCAAACTCAGACCTGTTGGCAAGTCACCTACATGTTCTAATGCCTCATAATTCTCTAGTCACTAGTGAGTAAAACAAATGTAAAAAGAGCTGTGTGCTCTAGGGGCAAGTCTCTTGTGCTTCAGATGAATGCTTATTTATTTTAAATGGAAAGCTAAAACCGATCACCCTAACACAATTATGCGTATTAGGATCGAGGGGATAATTATTTCTCTTAGGTCTACCATAGAAAGACCTGTAGTTGCTTCAATTATTCCTACTATGGAAAGACTGTTTCTCAGTCCAAGACTTATTAATCATGATAAAGATACTCAACCAAAAAAATCAAACTTTTAGAATGTCTTCTAATTGTGCAATTCACCATAACGCACTTCCACACTTCGGATATGGAACTCCTACTATGTATTTCAATGAAATCTTGATTAAAGAAAAAGGTAACTCTTCATACTGGCAATGTCTATCAAACAGCAAAACACAAAGCAGATAATCAGTGGATTATCTACTAGTTACAGGTTGTATGTACTGGATAACTTTCAAGCTCAAGCTGTCAATCTACTATAGTGGCAATATTTAATGGTTCAAAATTAAACTTCTTGTACTTCTTTGCCTATAGTTCTGAAGTTTTGATTCTAAAGATATTTAAACACAAACTTGATTTTCTACTGATGAGAAGCAAAATTAGAAGTGCTATTATAAAGAAGGTTAACAACACCAAAGAGAAAAAGGATTATGTATTCTTTCATAGCCACCTATTCCATACTGCAACAAATACTTTATACAGTGGCTACAATACACTGGTTACCTTGTAAGATGCTAAAAATATAAATATGGGTATAGTAATATCCCTGCAATAAAGGAGTTCATAGTTTAATGAATAATAGCATAGTTAATGTATAAAAGATGCAAGTAATTTTGGCTTGGGAATGGATGTAAGAATACAGACTTGGGGGGATTTCAAAAGGAAGCCTTGTCAGTAGTCACCACGCTAATGCCTTCTAGCATCTCAGTGCCTGAAAAACTAGGTATAGAAGTTTGAATTAGGGATTCTGGTGCTCTGAACAGCTGAGTCAGAGTACACCAAACTCAGGGGAGAAGGATTAGAAAGGAGAAAGGGACAGGGGAAAAAAATAACAAGAACAGGAGATCTACCCTGCGGAGCGCCGACAGGCATGCAAGAAAGGCTATCTGAGACCTCCCTGGGTTAAGGAAGAAGACACACCATAACAGCATACCAGCAATCACCCCAAGGATCCACCTTCAGCACCTGATTTTATCGGTCACTTGGGTCAGCTGAGTGCGAGTGGACACTTCCAGCGCCACTGAAACCCAAGCAGAGAGTCCACTGGGCTGCAAGAGGGTGGGCCCGGGGAGGTGCTCCTGCAGTGGATCACTGAACAGCCTTAGGTCAGCTTTTTGGCACTGAGAGGCCCGCACTTGACTTTTATCAGTAATACTAGGACCACTGGGTGAGAATGGGCACTGCCCTGACTCCAGTGCCGCTGAAACTGAGTAGATCTTTGGGGCCGCAAGTGCGCGGGCCATGGGAGGAAATCCCGCTGCGGACTGCGGTATGGACCAGCGCCGCAAGTGGATGGGCCTAGAAAAGAACTCCCACGGTGGATCGCAGAGCCGGGCAGTTGTCTTGGGCTGGCTTTTTGGCACCAAGGGGCCTCGGGAGCAGAGTTTTTGCGTGTGTGTGAGCCTGGCGGAAAGTGGGGACCCCCTACCAACTGGAGTCTTTGCTGAACTTAAGCTGCCAGCCTATGTATAAGAGTACAACGTCATCATTAGCAGCCCACTCAAAGCTCTAGAAACCGCCCCTAGCAACAGGGAGCTTTCCTTCTTTCTCTCTTCTGCTCTCACCTCCGCTAATACCCTCACTCATCCAACAGAAGAAATCATATTCAGCCACCATAATACCTCCCGGTTCGAATTCTAAACACTCTTTACGACACATTCCACACAGTGATTCCATCATCACAAAGAAAACTGCAGAGCAACCCAGCATACCTGAATTAATAACTAAAAAAAGAAAATACACCAGGCTCCACCATTTCAAAATATTAAATCATAAAGCCAAGATAAAACAAATCAATACATAACCAACAGTTAAAGACAACCTCAAAATGGCTAGGAAACAAGAAGTAACCTCAAAACAAACAAACAAAAAAAAACCAGAACAAGTCATTAGAAGCAAAACCACAAACAAAGGTCTCATTAAACATGGAGGAAGAGGAGGCAATAGAATTATCTGAGAAGGAATTTAGAAGATATGTTTATAGAGATTTACAAGAGCCTAAGGAAACCCCAAACAGAAGCAAGGAGAACACAGACAGGTCCCTGGAAGAACTCAGAAAAACCATTCAAGAAGAAAGTAAGATTAATGCACAATCAGAATTCATATAAAAACAGCAGTTAGAAGTCCAGAAGATGAATACCAAAATTACTGAAATACACATATAGTAGAAGCACAAAAGAATAAGACAAAACTGGCTGAAGAATGCATATTCCAATTAGAAGATAAATCCCTGGGCACCAGCCTGTATGAAGAAAAACCAGAACAAAGATTTAAGAGAAATGAAGAAAACCTAAGAGTTACATGGAATGATATGAGAAAAAACAACATAAGACTCATTGGAATTCCAGAACAAGAAGAGACCAAAAAAAAAAAAAAAAAAAACCACCAAGAAAATTGTGGAAGACCTACTAACAGAAAACTTCCCCTACATCAAGAAGGAAGAAGAGATATTTGTCCAAAAAGCTCATAGAACCCCACACAAGATAGATCCCAAGAGAAAAAACAAAGACAAAGAAAAAATTTTGAGAGCTGCCCGGGACAAAAGAAATATTACTTATAATTATCAAACAGTTAGGCTGAGCTCCGTACTCAGCAGAAACCATGCAGGCAAGAAGGCAATGGGACGGCATATATAAAACACTGAAGGAAAATAACTTCCAACCAAGAATCCTATATCCAGTCAAATCATCCATCAAATATGAAGCGAAATCAAGGCATTCCCAGACAAACAGAAATTAAGGGATTCTGTGAAAACCAGACCAACCCTACAAGAAATGCTTAAGGAAGTCTTTCCAGTAGAGAACCCACAACAAAAACCAACAGAATCAGGATACATGGCATCAACACTAAAACCAAATCAGAAATAGAAACTCAAAATAAGACCATAAAACATTGTACACTAAAAACCAAGGAAGTCAATCAGCACACAATAACAGCAGGAAATAAAACTTCTAGATATAAACTTCCAAATGGGGAGGAAAACAGGACAATGTTTTCATAGAACGCACTGTTCTAAAAATGTGGAGACAAGAATGTACTCCAAGGTAACCACAGAGAAAATTAACAATCCCCCTAAGCAAATCCAGAAGGAAGGAAAACATGGGTTTAATAAGCACAAAACCAACAATAGAGAGGAAGCATTTGGCAACAAACCGAACTCAGCACAGAAAAGTATATGGATCAAGGAAATACCAACAACACAACAAAAAAACACAATAGAATGACACCAATCAATTCATACCTATCACTAATTACACACAATGTGAACAGACTAAACGCACCAATCACGAGAAAGAGAGTGGCAGATTGGATAAGAAAAGAAGACCCATCAATATGCTGCCTAGAAGGCAATGGTAATCAAAAAAGAGCAGGAATGGCAGCATTAATTTCTGATAAAATAGACATTAAGGTAAAAGACATCATAAGAGACAAAGAAGGACATTATATGATGGTGAAAGGGTCCACTAACAAAGAAGACGTTATGATACAATAATAGGTATTTATGCACCCAACTTAAGTGCTCCAAAATACGTGAAGCAAGTATTAACTGAATTAAAAGGGAAAATAGACAACTCTACAATAGTAGTAGGAGGCTTTAATACACCACTTTCAAAAAGGGACAGGTCAACTAGAAAAAAGAGGGACAGGTCAACTAGAAAAAAACTCAACAAAAATACAGAAGAACTCAACAATACAATCAACCAACTCAACCTCATAGACATATACAGAGCATTTCACCCAACAAACGCACAATTCACATTCTTCTCCAGTGCACATGGATCCTTCTCCAGAATAGACTATATATTAGGACATAAAACAAGCCTTAATAAATTAAAAAGCACTGAAATACTACAAAGCATCTTCTCAGACTACAATGCCATAAAATTAGAAATTAATAATAGGAAGATCAGGGAAAAAGCATCAAACATATGAAAGCTGAACAATTCACTGCTCAAAAACTACTGGGTAATAGAACAAATAAAAACTGAAATAAAAAAATTCCCAGAAACAAATGAGAATAAAGATACGTCATACCAAAACCTATGGGACACAGTGAAAGCAGTAACTCAGAGGACAGTTTATAGCGATAAATGAATACATCAAAAAAGAGGAAAGAAACAAAATCAACACTAACTCATCAACTCCAACAACTAGAAATAGAACAACAAAAGAATCCTACAGTATATAAAAGTAAGGAAATAATAAAGATCAGAGCAGAAATAAATGATACGAAAACAAAACAAAACAAAACAAAAAGCTAGTTCTTTGAAAAGATTAATACAATCGATTAAACCATTGTCAGATCTAACAAAAGAAAAGAAAGAGAGGATTCAAATCACAAGAATTATAAACAAAAATGGTGTCATCACAACAAAAACAACTGAAATAAAAAGATACTGACAGAATATTATGAAAAACTGTATTCCAACAGATTTGAGAACCTAGAAGAGATGGACAAGTTTCTAGAATCACAAGACCTACCTAAACTATCCCATTCAGAGATAGAATACTTGAACAGACCTATAACAAAAGAAGAAATTGAACAGATCATAAAAAAACTTCCAACAAAGAAAAGTCCTGGCCCTGATGGCTTCACTGGAGAATTTTATCAAATGTTCTGAGAAGAGTTGATACCTATGCTACTCAACCTATTCCAGAACATAGAATAAGATGGAATACTCCCAAACTCATTTCATGAAGCAAGCGTAACAGTAATACCAAAATCAGGGAAAGACACACCATTAGAAAGGAAAACTAAAGACCAATATCCTGCATGAATATAGATGCAAAAATCTTTAAAATCCAAGCCAACATAATCCAACAACATATCAAAAAATTAATACACCCTGACCAAGTGGGATTCATAGAAGGTTTACAAGGGTGGTTCAACATCAGAAAAACAATCAATATAATCCGCCACAAACAAAATAAAAGAACCATATGATTATATCAATCAATGCAGAAAAGCTGTTTTATAATATCCAACATCCATTCCTGTTCAGAACTCTAAGCGAAATAGGGATAGAAGCGAAATTCCTCAACATAAAAAAGACCATATATGCAAAACCATTAGCCAGCATCATTATTAATGGAGGAAAAACTCAAGGTATTCATTCCCCTTACGAACAGGAACCAGACAAGGATACCTTCCATCACCACTTCTATTTCACATTGTACTGGAAGTCCTGGCCAGGGCAATAAGGCAAGAAAGAGAAATAAAAGGCACACAAATTTGTAAAGAGGAATTAAAACTATCTCTGTTTGTGGAAAATAAGATCCTGTACATTGAAAACCCAAGGGACTCAATAAAAAAACTACTGGAACTAATAGAGAGGTTCAGCAAAGTGGCAGGATACAAGGTCAACATACAAAAATCAATTGGCTTCCTACACCAACAAAGAGTCCAATGATAAAGAAAAAAGGGAAACAATACCATTTACAATAGCTACTAAAAAGATAAAATATCTAGGAATAAACCTCACCAGAGACACAGAAGACCTATACAAAGAAAACTATGTAACACTGCTACAAGAGACAACAAGGACACTACATAAACGGAAGAACCTACCATGTTCATGGATAGGTAGACTGAATACTGTGAAAATGTCAATACTACATAAAGCAATCTACACATTTAACACAATCCTGATCCAGATTCCAACAAAATTTTTTAAGGACATGGAAAAACCAATTACTAATTTCATATGGAAAGGAAAGACCTCAGAGAAGCAGAGCACTTCTGAAGAAGAACAAAGTGGGAGGTCTCATGCTCCCCAATCTTAAGAACTACTATACAGCCACAGCAGTCAAAACAGCATGATATTGGTACAATGATAGACACATAGACCAATGCAACAGATATAGACCCATCCATCTATGGACAACTAATCTTTGACAAAGGTCCAAACCTCATTAAATGGGGGAAGAGACAGCCTCTTTAACAAATGGTGCTGGCAAAACTGGATATCCACCTGCAGAAAAATGAAACAAGACTCATACCTCACCCCATACACAAAAACAAACTCAAGCTAGATCAAGGATTTCAATGTAAAACCCAAAACTATAAAATTCATCAAAGATAAAATAGGGGCAATCTGTTGTTGTTGTTATTTGCCGTCGAG
>NW_006921626.1:7447464-7486384 GCF_000298275.1 Orycteropus afer afer | reverse complement strand
ATCATTACGGAAGTAGGATTGCCCAACCTTCCTTCCGAGGAGTGGCTGGTGGGTTTGAACTGCCAGCCTTCTGGTTAGCAGTCAAGAGCCTTAGGCACTATGCTACCAGAGCTCCTAGGGGCAATCTAGGAGCCTTAATTTACAAATAGACTATCAAACAGAACCCAGAATGCGCAGGAGGTAGAAGAGACGCTAGATGACTGGGACCTTTTAAAAATTAAATTCTTATGCACATCAAAGGACTTTGTGAAAAGGGTAAAAAAAGAACCTACAGATTGGGAGAAAATATTTGCATATGACATATCTGATAAAGGACTTATCTCCAAAATCTATAGAAAACTCCAACATCTCAACACCAAAAAGACAAATAACCCAATTCACAAATGGGCAAAAGACTTGAACAGACACTTCTCCAAAGAAGATATACTGGCAGCCATCAAATACATGAGAAATCGCTCATGATCATTAGTCATTGTTGTTATTTGCCATCGAGTCAGCCCCGACTCATAGCGACCCCTCCTTGGGTTTCCAAGGCAGTATCCCTATGAAAGTAGGATTGCCCAACCTTCCTTCCGAGGAGTGGCTGGTGGGTTTGAACCGCTAGCCTTCTGGTTAGTAGTCAAGTGCCTCAGGCACTATGCTACCAGAGCTCCTCATTAGTCATTAGAGATATGCAAATAATAACAACAATAAGTTATCATCTCACCCCAGCAATAATAGCAAAGTTCAACAGGACAGAAAATAACAAATGCTGGTGAGGTTACGGAGAGATTGGAACTCTTGTGCACTGCTGGTGGGATTGTAGAATGGTACAACCATTGTGGCAAATGGTATGGTGTGTTCTTAAAAAACTGAAAATGGAAGTACCATTTGACCCAGCAATTCCATTACTAGGAATATATCCTAAAGAGGTGAGAGATAGCACACAAACAGACATATGTACATCTATGTTCATTGCAGCACAATTCACTATAGCAAAGAGATGGAAACAACCTAAATGCCCATCAACAGATGAGTGGATAACCAAATTATGGTACATGCACACAATAGAATATTATGCTACTTAAGGGTTTGCTTGGGAAAAGGAACTCAAAGGTTACTGGGATGGAGAGGGAAAGGGAGGGATTAATTTCAGGCTAGTTGGGTCCCACATGCTGACGTGGGAAAGGGGAGGAGAATATACGGAAAGGGTCTGTGACCACCATGATAACATTAGGAAATGGGAGGACACCAAATTGTGCACATAAGAGATAGACGACACACCAACCAATGTGTCCACAATACTGCATTACCATTAACACCAAACACCAGGCTACAGATAAACTCATAAGCACCTGAGAGGATCAGATGGAGGTCAGTGAACAGGAGTATACTCTAGACCAAGGATAGATTCAGCTGAGGCTAATCTTACACAGATACCAGTGATACAAAATACCTGCAGTCCTTACAGAAACAATAGAAGACAGACACAGAGTAATCCCTCAAAGACATCAAGACACTATGGGAAAGAGATCCAATAGTTCTACCATCTCAGGACCATGCTGTTGTTGTTGTTGTTATGTGCCGTCGAGTTGGACCCGATTCATACCAACCCCTCCTTGGGTTTCCGAGGCAGTATCACTACGGAAGTAGATTGCCCCATCTTCCTTCCGAGGAGTGGCTGGTGGGTTTGAATCACCAGCCTTCTGGTTAGCAGTCAAGTGCCTTAGGCACCATGCTACCAGAGCTTCCATCTCAGGACCATAGCGCTGGGGAACACCAGACTCAATTGGTGCAACAAAACATATAAAAAAAGCCTTGTTCCTCATCCTACAGTGGTCAGTAGTGAGTGGGGTCTTACAAGCTTTCAAGCGGCCATCTAAGATGCACCTAATGTTCTCCTATTGTCAGAAGCGAAGAAGAGTGCAAAAAAAACAAGTGCATTTGGAAGCCCTAGGATACGATGGCCCTTAAGACCAGAAGAACTAGATGGTGCCTGGCTACCAATGTCAATCACTCAAGAAAGGATCAAATCTGGAGATCCTGGATAGAGTGGGAGGAAAAATGTGGAACAAAATCCAAAAGCTCAATAATGACCAGAATTACTGGTCAGATGGAGTCTGATGAGACCCCCAATACTATGGCTCTGGAATACATTCTGCACCTGGAATAAAGCTTCCTCCCAGGGGCTGGCTCTCAGCCCAACAGTTAACAAGATGTACATGCAGACCACTCAGCCCAGGATGACACACCCACATACTCTATGGTAATACATCCCTTGGAGCAATAGACCACGAGGCACCAGAGGGGCAACATTCAAATTGAGGAAATGCAGGACAAACAGGAGTGCATAAATATGAGGGGCACAGGGGGAAGGTTACTAGGCAGGGAGGGGAGGAGACTGGGTTAGGGTTGGGCATGGTAAATGAGGAGTGAAACTAAATGTACATGTAACATTGAATATGAAACAAGCTCTTAAAATAAAAAAAAAAAAAAATACAGATTTGAAGAAAAATCAGACAGAATCTTGCTTCTAATAGTGGATGAGTTAGTCTGAGAAACATGGAGAACACATAGAACAGCTAAACAAAATTTCAAAAACGTGTTTGAAGTTATGAGAGAACAAACTTCATGCAGTGAAGACAGATTAAGTCAAGATCCAGTAGAAAAAGGAATCCCAGAATTATAGGTAGGCCTGGCCTCTGGAGCCATTTTTTCCCCAAGGTTCATCCAGGAATTCCAAAAGACAATACAGAGCTCTTAAGAAGCTGGGCAGGGCTTTCAACAGATTCATGGGTTCAGAGAAAAAAAAAGTAGAGTCAAGGTCCACTAATGAGGGTGAACCCTAGTAAAAGCTATGGGTTTTGGGCTGGGACTAGAAAGAATTGCACAAATAGGTACCAAATAGGCTAGACCAAAACCAAAACTAAACTCACTGCCATTGAGTTGATTACAACTTACGGCAACCCTATAGAATAGAACAGAACTGCCCCCATAGGGTTTCCAACAGTGTAAATCTTTATGGAAGCAGACTGCCTCATCTTTTTTTATGTGGAGGGGTTGTTGTTGTTGTTGTTGTGTGCCGTGGAGTCAGCCCTGACTCATAGCGACCCCTCCTTGGGTTTCCGAGGCAGTATCACTACGGAAGTAGGATTGCCCAACCTTCCTTCCGAGGAGTGCTGGTGGGTTTGAACTGCCAGCCTTCTGGTTAGCAGTCAAGTGCCTTAGCCACTATGCTATGTGGAGGGGTTGGTAGGTTCAAACCAAAGACTTTTTGTTAGCAGCCCAATGTTTTAGCCACAGGGCCACTGCAGCTCTGATAGGCAAGGCAGTGTCTTTTAAAAGGACTGTGCCATTTTTTAATATCCTTAATTGCTGACTTCATTAAAGTGATAGCAACCTGCTACAAGTAAACTCAAATCTTTTCTGAAGAAAGGTAACATCATCCTGTTGTCAGGTGCCATCGGGTTGGCTCCAACTCATAGCGACCCTAATATATAACAGAACAAAACAGTGCCCAGTCCTGTGCCAGCCTCACAATCCTTGCTATACCCAAGCCCAATGTTGCAGCTACTGTGTTGAAGGCCTTCCTCTTTTTTGCTGACCTTCCCCCTTACCAAGCATGATATCCTTCTCCAAGGAATGGTCCCTTCTGACAACATGACCAAAATAAGTGAGATGAAGTCTGGCCAATTCTCACTTTCAAGGAGCATTCTGGCTGCACTTCTTCCAGGACAGATCTGTTAGTTCTTTTGGCAGTACACGGTACTTTCAGTATTCTTCGCCAATACCACAACTCAAAAGCATCAACCCTTCTTTGGTCTTCCTTGTTCATTGTCCAGCTCTCACATGCATATGAGGCGACTGAAAATACCATGGCTTGGGTTAGGTGCACCTTAAGTCTTCAAAGAGACATCTTTGCTCTTCAGCACTTGAAAGAGGTGTTTTATAGCAGATTTGTCCAGTGCAATTTGTCATCTTATGTCCTGACTACTGCTTCCATTGGTGCTGACTGTAACCAGGTAATATGAAATCTTTGACAATTTCAATCTTTTCTCCATTTACTGTGATGCTGCTTACTGGTCCAATTGTGAGGATTTTCATTTTCTTTACATCGAGATTCAATCCATACTGCAGACTATAGACTTTAATCTTCATCAGTAAGTGCTTCAAGTCATCCTCACTTTCAGCAAGCAAAGTTGTTATCTGCGTATTGCAGGTTGTTAATGACTTCCTCCAATCCTGGTGCCCTGCTCTTCTTCATATAGTCCAGCTTCTCAGATTATTTGTTCAGCATACAGATTGAATAAGTATGGTGAAAGGATACAACTCTGACACACTCCCTTCCTGATTTTAAACCATGAAGTATCCCCTTGTTCTGTGTAAATGACAGCTTCCTGGTCTACGTACAGGTTCCTCATGAGTACAAATCAAGTGTTGTGGAAAGCTCATTCTTTGCAATGTCATCTATAATTTGTTATGATCTACACAATTGAATGCTTTTACATTATCAATACAACACAAGTAAACATCTTTCAGGTATTCTTTGCTTTCAGCCAAGATCTGACATCAGCATTCCACATCCTCCTCTGAATCCAGCTTGCATTTCTGGAATTTCTGTCAGTATACTGCTACAACCGTTTTTGAATTATCTTCAGTAAGATTTTACTTGCATGCAATATTAGTGATATGTTCGATCATTTCTACATTCTGTGGGATCACCTTTCCTTGGAATGGGTACAAATATGTTTCTTTTCCAGTCAGCTGGCCAGCTAGCTGTCTTCCAAATTTCTTGGCATAGACAAATTAGTGCCTCCAGCGTGGCATCCACTGAAACATCTCAATGGATATCTCGTCAATTCTTGGAGCTTTGTTCTTTGCCAATACCTTCAGTGTAGCTTCAACTTTTGCCTTCAATACCATTGGTCCTTGATCATATGCCACCTCCTGAAATGGATGAACAATGACCAATTCATTTTGTACAGTGATTTTGTGTATTCCTTCCATCTTCTTTTGATGTTTCCTGCATCATTTAGTATTTTTCCCATAGAATCTTTCAGTACTGCAACTCGAGCCTTCAATTTTTTCTTCATTTCTTTCAGCTTGAGAAATGCTGAGCGTGTTCTTCCCTTTTGGCTTTTTAACTCCAGGTCTTTGTTTGTTTCATTATAATAACTGATTTTGTCTTCTCAAGCTGCTCTTTGAAATCTTCTGTTCAGCTCTTTTATCTTGTCATTTCTTCCATTTGCTTTAGCTACTCTCCATTCAAGGGCAAGTTTCAGAGTCTCTTCTGACATCTGTTTTGGTCTTTTCTTCCTTTCCTGTCTTTTTAATGACCTTCTGCTTCCTTCAAGGATGATGCACTTCATGTCATCCCACAATTCCTCTGCTTTTCAGTCACTGGTGTTCAATGCATCAAATCTATTCTTTAGATGGTCTCTAAATTCAGAAGGGATATAAGCAAGGTCATATTTTGGCTCTCATGGACTTGTTTTAATTGTCTGCAGCTTTCACTTGAATTTGCATATGAGCACTTGATGGTCTTTTCCACAGTCAGCTCTTGGGCTTGTTTTGGCTGAAGATACTGAGCTTGTCCATCGCCTCTTTCCACAGATACGTTGTTGTGTTTTATGTGCTGTCGAGTAGGACGCAACTCATAGCGACCCCTCCTTGGGTTTCCAAGGCAGTATCACTACGGAAGCAGATTGCCCCATCTTCCTTCCGAGGAGTGGTTGGTGGGTTTGAACTGCCAGCCTTCTGGGTTAGCAGTCAAGTGCCTTAGGCACTATGCTACCACAGATATAGTCAATCTGATTCCTGTGTACTGAAGTCCAAATGTACAGCCACTGTTTATGTTGTTGAAAAAAGGTATTTGCAATGAATAAGCCGTTGGTCTTGCAAAATTCTATCATGCAATCTCCAGCATTATTTCTATCACCAAAGCCATATTTCCCAACTACCAGTGATTCTTCTTTGTTTCCAACTTTTGCATTCCAATCACCAGTGATAATCAATACATCTCGACTGAATGTTTGGTTAAATATACTAAATGGAATACTACGCAAACCTGAAATATCCTCAACAGTTATCATACGTAACACTCACCACTCAGTCTAAACTGACCAGGCAGTCCATGAAAAGAGGACATGGTGATCAAAATGCGAAAAGACAAAAGAAATGGGCTCATAAGGGATGAACATCATAGAATTACTACACAGACTTTAAAACAACTGTGCCTTATATATTCAAGGATGTCAAAGTCAAGATTACGAATTTCAGCAAAGGATTAGAAATTATGAAACTGAAACACACGGTAACTGAAACATTTAATAACCAAATTAAGAAATTTAATGAATGATTTTACCAGCACATTTGACAACTTAAGAAATACACTGAGAGACAGGTCAGAAAAAACATCCAGAATGATACAAATTCACCTAGGAATGTAGAAGATGTAGGAGAAATAGTAAAAAGGTTTAACATGTTTAACTGGAATCTCAGGAGATGAGAGAACAAGGCAGAATCACTGTATGAGAGCATTAACTAAAAAAATTCAAAAGGTGGTGATGATCCCAAGAAGCACAGATATAAAGAGAAAGAAAGAGACAAAGGAAAAAAACAACACCAAAACTTACACCTAGGTATCTCTCAATAAAACTGAAAGTCAAAAAGATGTATGAATTAAGGTAGCAAGGGTAGGGGTGAGATATTTAAAAAAAGGAAAATAAAAATGACACTGGATTCTTCAAAGAGACTTTAAAACCAGAAGATAGCTCGTTATCTTTAAAATGTTGAAATTAAACAACTGCCAAATTTTTATAACCAGCAGGAAGAATCTTTAAAAAGAGAGTCAAAATAGAGACATTTTCATACAAAGATACACTGATCCGTATGTATCACTAAGGAACAGAATGCACACTCTTCTTCAAGTAAATGAAATGGTCCCAAATGGAATACTGAAAAAATTACAAAAAAAGTAAAGCAATCTATAACCCCCAAACTTAAAGGAGAAAGCAGAATAACTAAAAATATCCAAACAATCCAAAAATTAGAAAGAAGAGAAAAAGGAACATGGAACAGGGCATCAAACAGAAAGCAAATACCAATATGCAGACTTCAACCCAATGATATATTTAGGAGTTTCATTTAAAAAAAAAAAAAAAAATGAGTAAATGTCTATTGTTATTTACCTATTTGTGCCAAAACTCACTCCAGAATAGATTTTAAGGTAGGCAGAAGACTGAAGAATGTAGGGGTATTTTTAACCACAGAAAAATAGCATACATAAAGATAAAGAGACTTAGCGTGAAGAGACTTTATGAGTGTGACTGCAGCTCAGGAAGCATCAGAGTGAGTGGCAGGCAATGCACCTGGAAGGGCAGCCCGAGACCAGTTGAGAGGAAGTACCAGGCATGTGCTTGCTAAGGAGCCTGGAATTGATCCTGAAGAACATGGAGCACCCTTGGTAGACTGTAAACACCTAATGACACGGACATAATTTTAGAAACTTCATTCTAGCAGATGTAGAGAAAATTAATCAGAATTCAGAAGAAGTAGTTTAAGGAAGGGAAACTGGAGATAAGGTGATTAATTGGGGACTAGCAGACAAGACCATCTTATCTCCAATTTCCCCTTCTTAAACTTCTTCTGAACTCTGATTAATTTTCTCTACATCTGTTAGCATCTACTGCTAACCAGAAGGCTGGTGATCCAAACCCACCAGCCACTCCTCGGAAGGAAGGTTGGGCTATCTACTTCTGTAGTGATACCAACTTGGAAACCCAAGGAGGGGTCACTAAAAGTCAGATCCAACTTGACAGCAGTGAGTTTTTGAGCAGAAAAGATATGCATGGGCCTGAACTAATACAGTGGCTTTGGGGATGGAGAGTAGAGCAATAACCACACAAGATGACTGAGTGGATATTGGAGGGGTTGAATAAAATAATGCTACACTGTACCATGGAGAAAAGCAATTGCCATTTAGGTAATTCAGATTACCAGTGAGGGCAGAAAAGTGCTCTTTAAAACACAGTGATACGCAATGGAATACTATGCAACACTAAAGAACAACATAGAATCTGCAAAGCACCTCATAATGTGTATGAATTTGGAGGACATTATGCTGAGTGAAATAAGTCAATTACAGAAGGACAAATACTGTATTAGTTCCTTATTGTAAAAAGTCAAGGAAAGGTTGATATATGGAAGGAAAACTTTGTTGGTTACCAGAGGTGGAAGGGGAGGGGAGAAAACACTGTAAAATTAACCACCACAGTGACACCACGAGAAATGTTTCTCTCAAGTAGGCCTGGCAATTGACTGACCTGAACAAAATATGGAAACCCTAACCTGACTGCTTAGTAAGCACAAAACTAGAGAAAAATTTAGGAACTCTGGTAGCATAGTGGCTAAAGCACTTGACTGCTAACCAGAAGGCTGGCGGTTCAAACCCACCAGCCACTCCTCGGAAGGAAGGCTGGGCAATCCTACTTCCGTAGTGATACTGCCTCGGAAACCCAAGGAGGGGTCGCTATGAGTTGGGGCCGACTCGACAGCACATAACAACAACAACAACAACAGAGAAAAATTTAGTGGCATTGGTTTTCATGTTTAATGGCATAATGCAGTAGCAGCCTAACTACTTAAAGGTTAAACTGCATTTGTTTTTGGCAAGAGAGACTTTCTCAAAGACTGCCATATCCACCAAAGAATAAAATAAAGTATCAAAACAAACACTGGCAACCTGTTTTCAGAGAATTTAGATATTATTGTGGAGAAAACACTTAAAATGAACTGCAATTCTATCTTTCAAAACATACTGAACCAACTGTGAGATATTTCAGAACATTAATAAAAGTATTTCTATACTCAGAACTCACAACATTCTTGCAACTAACTCTATTATGTTTAGTTTGACTATTCACTATGTTAATAAGTCCAAAACTTAAGAAACCTTCAGTAACTAAAGACTCCTTCAGAAGTTTTTATTCCACTAAAACACATCATACAAAGCTCTCAGGATTTTTCACAGCCATATTAAGAGCCACTTAATACATCAGAGAAGACAAATAAAAGTAACTAATCACAAAGAAAGGAAGTCAAATAAGTGATAAAGCCACAGAAAGGATGGTGGTTGTTGGGTGCGATCAAATCAGTTCTGACAAATGTGATAGTGTAGAAATGTGCTCAATAGGGTTTTCCTGGCTGTAATTAATGCTTCCACAGAGTGGCTGCATGGGTTCAAACTGCCAACCTTTTTGTCAGCAGCCAACCACTTAAGCACTGTGGTTCCAGAGCTCCTTACAGATAGGCTAAGAAGTATTTCCACAAGATTAACTGTTAAAACTTGTAATCCACTCCCCGCCATGAGGTAATTTATAGGCAAGAACTTCCGACAACTAGTTAGAATGGAAAGAAAAACACAAGTTACAGAAAATGAGGTAGAAAAGAAAAAAGACAAATCTGCACTAATTGTAAATGGAAAAACATTGTAAACAATCTCTTTTTAAAAAGATAAAATATTGTATGCAGTACACACATTGTCATATAACATTATTTTTAACAATAACAAAATGAAGATCTTACTTTTGTAGAGCCATCTCCTTCTGCTGATAAAGCTCATTGAGAATTTCTACTTTCTGCTGCAGGGTTTTACATTCATCTTCCAGTGCAGTTCTGGTTAACTGTAATGAACTGCAGTCCTCTTGTAACTTCTTTTTTTGCTCTGTAAAGGGTAAAACATTTAAGCTGTATGTGTGTTCACATGGACTTGAGAACCTGGTGGAGGTGGTGGTGTGAGAGGGGTGAGAAATATGAAAGCACGAAGCTATCCTTTATCTTTCCAATGCAAAATAATTTCCAACATGTGACAATTTCTTTTCAAGAAGCAACTTACCTTCCAAGTCACATTTAGTGGACATTGAGGCTCTTAGCTTAAGTTGCAAAAGTTTCAGATCCTCTTCAACTACTGATATTGCAGTTTGTGTCTAAAAATTACAAAAGAGAGAAGTAGTCTTAAAAGTGGGTAATGGTAAGAACTCAGAGTCTTATGGTACTCTGTAAAAAGGGTTATACCCGAGAGACATCCATCATCTGTTTAATTTGATTTTTCATCTTCTCGATCTTGTCACCTAAAAAACAAAAGATTTTAATTAGCTTTTCCTTCCTTTTAAACTCTGTATTGTCTTGCTTTCCAAAATACTAAACAATTATCTCATCATGTTTAAACTTTCAAAGAAAACCAAATTAATCAGCAAGACTAATTAGGCTAATGGACTTTAAAGAGAATTGCTAATTTAGATGCAAAAAGTGAATTCCCAGTTTGTACAATAAAAATGTTACCCCTGCTGTTCTTGAACAAGAAAAGATACATGAGATAAAACTCCTTCTTCTTTCCCAAATCTGCCTCCATCTGGGCAAATATCTTATTCAGAAAGATGTACTCCTGAATCTGCTACCAAGTGTTGTTCAAAACACTCATTCTGCAAATGATATCCGAGTTGGGAAATGGTGTCTAGAAGCAGTTGCTTCATCAATGAACACTGCTAACCTTCAGCCTCTATTCTCATTGACTTAGTCATTTTATAGCTTCCACTACCCACCTTTACCACTCTTATAACTGGTTAAGAGCTAGAACTAATGACCATTAAAATCAAATGTTATCCATGGGACAAATAGCCCACATAAACCACAACCTCTACTAACTGAGACCAGAAGAACTAGATGGTGCTCAGCTACCACTACCAGCTGTTCTGGTCAGGGACACAATAAAAGGTCCCAGACAGAATGGGAGAAAAATGCAGAACAAACCTTAAACTCCTAAAAAAAAGGCCAGACCTACTGAACTGATAAGAGACTAGAGGAACCCAAGACTATCAACCTAAGCTACTTCTGCAGCTATTTTTACTGAAGCTATTTCTACAGGTTACCTTTCAGCCAAATAATGAACCAACTTACAAAATAAACAATATTTCTCATGAGTAATGTTCTCTCTTAAATAATTGAGACCAAACCATCAATATTTACCCAAAAGCAAAGATGAGATGGAAAGGAGGGGAAGGGAAGTTAGTTCAATGGCAACAGAACAAACAGAATGGAAATAATGAGAATGCTGCACACTATGAAAACTGTAAGCAATGGCACAGAACAATTCGTATAAAAATTCTTAAAGGGGCACCTAATCTTCTGTGTAAACTTTCAACTAAAACATAATAAAATATTTTTAAAAAAGAAAATCAAATGTCATCTCAATGAACTTAAGAAACAAGTTTCTCTTCCTCAAACCTGTTGCCGTAGAGTTGATTTCTACTTATAGCAACCCATGGGGACAGAGTAGTATTGCCCCATAGTATTTCCAAAGCTATAGTTAATCTTTACAAAAACAGACTGCCACATCTTTCTCCCATGGAAGAGTTGGTGAGTTGGAACCGCTGACCTTTCAGTTAGCAGCCAAGCACTTAACTACTGTGCAATCAAAGCACCTTTGTTTCTCCTCCAACTGTACCCTAATTCTACAGTGTTCACTACTTTGACATGTAAGACATGACTAATGCTGCTCCAATTTTAGCACCCATATGTAATTCTCAACAGGATGGAATAAAGAAGTCACTGTTCTTTGCATGCTCATTGCTAAACACACCCCAGCAACCCACCTCTACCCAATGCACATAAATGTGTGTGCATGTGTATCCAGGGATATGCCTCAACAATTCTAACATGGAAAGGGAATTCAGGCAGCTGAAAAGTAGCATCAGTGACTTAAAGACTGAAAGATAAAAGTGAATCCATCTTTCCTGAGATTGATTTTACCTCCCATTTCCATGTTTGCTAATTCATCAAGCTCACTTCTTCCTTTATTTTTATCCTCAGTTTCAGATTCACAATCTAACCAATTCAACTGTGTAATGCAATTAGTCAAAGCCTAGAAAAGAAGGAAAAATGTATCAAAAAGAGTCTGTCAATTTTAATTAAGTAATTTAAAACTGTATTCATGAGATGAACTTACATTGATAATATCATCTTTTTGAGTAAGACATATTTCCAAGTCTTTCTGAGACTGCTGAGATGATTTGATTTGTTCCCTGAGCTCAGCATGTGATTTATTCCAGTCTTTGATTTCCTGCTGCAACTGAAGTTAAAACACACAGATTATCAAAAGTTAGGGCTATGGCATAGGGGACCATCAGGACTACGTGAATGTGGCAGGGATGTAGGGAGCCATACCCTCCCTAGCCTGTTGCTATGGGCTAAGGACTTAGCTAAAGAGAGTGGCCCCAGACCTCAGAGATGCAGTGAGAACATGAGAGCTTTCAAGGACACTGATCCAGTTTATCGCATCCTTCCAAAAAACCCTTTTGCAGCCAATTCAAATATTCAGTTCTAGTATGAACAGAGAGGCACATCTCACTCTCTCCCAAGCTGAGAACTGCAGATATATAACCTTTTCTTGGTCAGTGAAGCAATAACTGTCCCCTATGTAAAATGCAAACACAAACTGCCATGGAGTCAGATCTGACTTGTAGCGACCCCTCCTTAGGTTTCCAAGGTGGCATCACTACGGAAGTAGATCGCCCAACCTTCCTTCCAGGGCATGGCTGGTGGGTTTGAACCGCCAGCCTCTGGTTAGTAGTCAAATGCCTTAGGCACTACACCACCAGAGCTCCTGACTGTCCCCTAAGAGTGATAAAATACTTAAGTTTTTGGTCTAAAAGTCTATCCATCACCCCTATAAGGCTACTTGAGTTAATACTCGGTTGATGTTTGACAGTCCACACTTACATAGTCACTTACATGACAAAGACTGAACACTAATAGCTATTAGAAATTGTGAATGGCAAGAAACCCAGAAGAGATAGGATAGTCATAGTTTAACCTTTACGTTATCTAAGAACCAAATCCTACATTCGTATTTCATTACTTTAAAAAAGGATCTCAGAAAAGATATTCAAGAGGTAATAATACACATTTTTCTAGTTTACATAATCTATGACATTAACTTTTTTTACCTGTTCCTCCTTCTTTTTAAGCTTAGCATTTTCTTCTTGAACTCGATGGCATTCAGACTTCACCTTTTCTTCACTAAGTTTAGCTTCATTAAGGGCAATTTGAACCTAATGCAAAATACTTCTATCAATGAATGAATCCCCAAGAAAAATTTAAAAGTTATACTTACTCAACCAGACATCAAGCAATTTTCATTTTTAAAAATATTCTAGCAATAATAAATGTTTACTCCTCAATAAAACTGACATCTAATAGTACTAAGATCCTTAAGAAATTGTAGGCACTTTACCTCTGAAAATTCTGAGGCATTCACTGAAATAACATCTTTTAACTTCTCTATAGATTTCTGGCTTTCCAGTATCTGCCATTAGAAACAGAACAGAAAACATCATTTATTAGGATTTCAATAGACATACTAGAACATATGCTAAAAATAAGAAAACATTAACAAAACAGATGCCAGAGTCATCATGTATATTTCCAGTAATAGCCAGTTATTCACCTTTTACATTAAGAGAAAAATTAAGAATGTAATGACACAAGGAGAGAAGAAAATAATTCATGGCTACAACCTTCCTGGTTACAAAATAATGTGGTAGATGACCAGACAAAAAGGTGAAAGCAAAAAAACAAACAGAAAAGCTTTCAAAGAAAACAGTTCACATTCATGGTTTTTCCTAAAGGTAGAGAAAAAAATTCCCAAGATCACTTTGAAAATTCTTCAGTCTGAATTAAAAAATGGTAGGATTTGAGGAAGAATAGACAAATCTCCCATAAAGAAGAATTCCAAATAATTTTATGACCATACTGCTTCCTCGAGGAGGTAGAAAATAACTCCTCACTATGTAAATGTGGACTGTGCACAGTAACCTCCTTCCAAATAGTCCAGTATTCAAAGAGAGAAAACAGAGTAACTTTATAATGGAGAAACCTGGAAAACACTACCTACGCTAGGTGATTGAGCTTAATTAGGCACAGAATATGAAGGAACCCTATGAACTCTCTTTGCAACTTCTACATAAAGAACTACATAGAATTCAAAAATGGCTGCAGCAGTATATTGACATGGGACTGCTAGAAATTCAAGCTGGATTCAGAAGAGGACATGGAATGAGGGATATTATTGCTGATATCAGACGGATCTTGGCTGAAAGCACAGGATACCAGAAAGATGTTTACCTATGTTTTCTTGACTATGCAAAGTCAAGAAAGATGTTTATGCAAAGATGTTTACCTATGTTTTCTTGACTATCCACTGTGTGGATCATAACAAATTATGGCTAATAGTGCAAAGAATGAGAATTCCAGAACACTTCATTGGGCTCATGAGGAACCTGTACATAGACTAAGAGGCAGTCCTTTGAACATGACAAGGGGATACTTCATGGTTTAAAATCAAGAAGGGTGTGCATCAGGGCTATATCCTTACACTATACTTATTCAATCTGTATGCTGAGCAAATAATCTGACAGGGTAACTATATGAAGAATGTGACATTAGGATTGGACCTGCGATATGCAGATGACACACCCTTGCTTGCTGAAAGACAAGATGACTTGAAGCATTTACTAATGAAGATCAAAGACTACAGTCTGCAGTATGGATTACAACTCAACATAAAGAAAACAAAAATCCTTACAAACAGACCAAGAAACAACATCACAATAAATGGAGAAAAGACTGAAGTTGTGAAGGATTTCATTTTATTTGGAACCATGCTCAATGACCACAGAAGCAGCAATCAAAAAATCAGATGTTATATCGCACTGGGCAAATGTGCTACAAAGGACCTCTAAAGAGCAAAGATGTCACTTTGAAGACTAAAGCGTGCCTGACCCAAAAGCCATGGTATTTTCAATAGCCTCATAAACTTGTGAAAGCTGGACAATGAATAAGGAAGACCAAAGAACTGATGTCTTTGAATTGTGTTGGCAAAGAATACTGAAAATACCATAGACTTGCCAGAATGCTCCTTAGAAGCGAGAATGGACAAATTTTGTCTCACCTACTTTTGTCATGTTGTCAGAAGGGATCAGTCCCTAGAGAAGGATATCATGCTTGGTAAAGCAGAGGGTCAGCAAAAAAGGGGAAGACCTTCAATGAGATGGACTGACACAGTAGCTGCCATGATGGGCTCAAGCATAACAAGGATCATGAGGATGGTGCAGTACTGGGCAATGTTTCATTCTGTTGTATACAGGGTCGCTATTTGTCAGAGCCAACTCAAAGGCACCTAACAACAACAATATGCAGAAGAAAAACTGAAGAGTAGGACTCTTTAAGCTGGGCTATAGTTTCTTGGTTGTTTTACATACTTCCAACAGCAAAGTCAAGCAACGTTAAAATTACCCATGACTGTGGGAAAAAAATACTTTCTACACCAATAAAAATAAGATAGTACTTTTAATTCCACAAAAATGGGTGAAAGTAGGTTCAACTTCCTTGACTCCCACTATTACTTTAGTTAATAGCATGGGAAAATGTAGAGTTCAACTCATCCAACGTGCAAAATATTTCAAAAGTCAAATTACAGTATCATTTAGCAAAACTCTTACAAAGCCTCGATTCTTGACATTCTGTTCTCTCTCAGATTCTAACATAACACGCAGGTTTTTAGCTTTCTCATTCAGAACTTCATTAGTTTCTTCAAGTTCCTTGATTTTATCCTACAAGTGAAGATATTAAGATTAATAATAATTACTCTTACTTTTAGTTTTGTTTTAAGAATGTAATCCTGAAAAAAGTTTTACCTTAAATTTAATTGCTTTTTCAGAGAGAAGCATATTTTTTTCCTTAGTTTCTTGAACACATTTATTTGATTCCTTGATCTAAAAAAATATAAAAAAGCATTTAGAATTCAGAAATAGAAATTACAGTGCTATCAAAACTTGTCAT
The DNA here is from genome assembly GCF_000298275.1 of Orycteropus afer afer. Taxonomy (NCBI): domain Eukaryota; kingdom Metazoa; phylum Chordata; class Mammalia; order Tubulidentata; family Orycteropodidae; genus Orycteropus; species Orycteropus afer. The sequence goes on along the minus strand of NW_006921626.1, from coordinate 7,470,508 downwards.
CAAGTGTGACCCCTTACAAAAGAAAGCAGTACTGTATAACAACTGCTTCAGATTCCAATAGTTCATAGAAATAATGATGTAAGAAAATATAATTTAAAAATACCATAATAATCTAAGTATAAGGCAGATGAAATAATTCAAGTTGGAACTATAAGGCAAAAAAACTGAAAGAATTATACCTTCTGTTCATAATTTGACAATTTTTCTAGAAGTTCTGCATTTTGTTTTGTGAAATTCTTCACCTTCTCAGCAATTTGTTGTTCAGAAACTAAAAGGGGGGAAAAACCCACAAGAGATTACGATCATTAAATAAAACTGAAGTGCCCAGCGTATTAGCAGCAAAGGCAAGTTACCTGGCATTAGGAGGGTAAAGAACTTCTTAGGACAACTATTATACGTTTAAAAAGCAACCTGTGGTTCATGGCAATAAAAGTACAAAAATATAAAGATTTAAGAAAAGTATAATAGGAATCCTTGTTCCAATGAGATTCCAATTTAAATTTCCTTTCAAAGATGAGAAAATAAAAATGTTATAGCTCAATATACCTCTCTTCGACTAAGTACTTTTCTTCTCAGAAAATAGACTCGCTTCAAATATATGTCATTTGCAAAGGGGAAACCGAAACTACAAGCAAACTGACTTATATTTCTAGTCCTCAAATTATCTACTTAAATATTTAATGTCTTAATTAAACCATTAGCTTAGGAACATTGTTCACAGGTAATAAATGTGCATTACAGCAACATCAGCTTAAAAAAAAAAAAAAAAAAACCACCAAACTCACTGCTGTTGAGTCGGGTCCAACTCACAGCAACTCCTCCTTGAGTGTCCAAGGCAGTATCACTATGGAAGTAGATTGGCCAGTCTTCCTTCCAAGGAGTGGCTGGTGGGTTTAAACCACCAACCTTCTGGTAGCAGTCAAATGAATTAGGCATTATGCCACCAGAGCTCCTAACATGTTATTTTTCTCTATCAAAATGTAACATTTTCAATACTAAGCAAGTATCAAGGTATCTACAAGGAGTAGGCCCTAAACAAATTTTTGTGAAAAGTGAGCTTTCACAAATCTCTTTAATTAGTACATATTTTAATTACAATAACTTTGATTCTCAAAATACCAATGACTCAAGAGAAGATCTTACACCAAAAGCTATCAGCCTTAAGGGCTGAGCAATGTAGACAACAATCAGTCTAGCAAATACTCTCCCTGCTTTTTCTACTACCACAGCAGTTGTTGTCTGCACAATGAATTTATCGAGGTTAAATTAGCTTAATGAGGTGCCACTGGGCCAATTCCGACTTGTGATCAATGCTTTGGTAGTTTAATATTCAGCATTTATTATTACTATTCATACGACTTACCCATTTTCCTCTAAGATCTGAAAAACAACATGCACCAACCTATGTGCTGCTGTTCAGCTAGGTCTATCTCCTCTACCACTTCTCTTCCCACTTCTTCCAAATCCACCTCTTCTGCCTTGCTCTTCATCTAGATTTAAATCCAGTATTTCTTACTGTGCCTTACTGGACATTTCCACAGGGATTTTATTTCAAACTCCAAATCAAACTTTTTTCCATGCTCTGATTTTTATCATCCATGCCCCTTAACAACGCACTCTTCTTCCTTCTCCTACTTAGTCACTTACTCGCTCATCTCCTTGTCTTTTAATTACCAGTCATTTCATCCTTATCACATAGGCCTGAGAACTTTTCAGAATTCACTTTACGTTTATCCCCAATTCTTACTCTTCTCTAAGTTCCAGTAATTATTCTCAATACATTGAGATAACTGAAATCACTCTTAAAAAACCTCACTCCTCCAGGTTCTCCTGTATTTCAAGCTACATCCTTCTAAAATGCAATTTAATTGTCCTACTCATAGGCCAACAATGTCTTTCTTTTCTTGGGGTGGGGCTGGTCCCTATTGCCTTTCATGTATGATTTCCTTCCTTTTCTTAATAAACTCTTTTTCTTATTTTGGTGAAGTAACTTATTTTTAAAACATTTTGCCACATTTGCTTTAGCTCAAATATACAAGCACACTTTCTTTTTTCTTTCTTCTCATCTTTTTTCTTTTTGAATTTTATTATTGTGGTTTGGGTGGAAGTTTACAGAGGAAATTCATTTTCCACACAATAGTTCATACACGTTTTGTTTCATGACACTGACTGCAATCTCTATAATGTAACAGCTTTCTTCCCACTTCCTCCCTGGTTACCTTTTCCCTGTGTCTTTCTTTCCTATGCATTCCTGCCCTCTGAGTTATCTCCCTGTGCAAATACTATGCCCATCCCTTCTGATCTCCCATAGTTGCTTGTTCTAAGGAGTGTACCTACCTGGTATAAATGTTCACCTTATATGTCTATTGTTTGGCTGGAAGCCTCAGTGGAGAGTGTAGCTCCAGGCCCAAACAGTGATTAGGGGCCATACTCTCGGGAGTTTCACCAGTCTCTATCATATCAGTAAGCCTGGTCTTTTTATGATTCTGAGTTTCAACAATGTCCTTCTACTCTCCAACACATTCAATTTCAAGAGAATTAGTATGATTATATCAGAAAAGGAAGAGTTTTGGAATTATATACACCTGAGGTTTTTTTTTTTTTCCCTCCTAATCTAGACAATTGTTCCTACCCATCTTACATGCAACTACCACACATAAAAGTACTGATCTTATAGGTAGATAACATCTGTACAGCACCTAGACCAGTGCCCAGAATTTGAAACTCCTCTACTTGGATCCTATCATTTAACCTCAATTTCTAAACTTACCTTCTATTTTACCCAATGTACTACTCTCAGGTCAAGCTTCTCATTATCTCCAATGTTACTATCACTATAATAAAAACCAGTTTGGGGAGATCTATTACATGGCAAGCAGCCAACCAAGCCCATTACAGACAATCTCATTTAATCATCACATTCCATGAAGTATAAATAGCACTTATCATCCCCATTTTGCATCCTGATTATTTCTACTCATTTACTACTAGAATTAACAGCACTTCCCTCTTAAATCTTCATAACATTTTATTTAAACTTCTATTAAGAGACATAGAACTCCTGGGTAGTGCAAACAGTTAACACACTTGGCTGCTAACCAAAAGGTTGGATGTTTCACTCTACTCACAAGCACTTCAGAAGAATCCAAATGATCAACCATTGAGAATTTTATGGAACACAGACAGTTCTACTTTGACACACATGGAGTCACTAGGAGATGGATTCAACTTATTGGCAATTTTTTTTTAAGAGATACATATATTGCCTTGTAATATCTGTAGCATCTACTAGGTTATAAGCATCTTGATAGGCAGAGTGTTTTCTTAGTCTTCACATATTTCCAGAACCAAGCTTGACAGACCCCCTTCATCAAATTTTAAACTCATATAATGAATTGCCTCCTAAACCATTCTACCCAAATATCCCAAAGGTCCCTCAAAGTTAATCTGCCCAAAATTAAACTATCATCTTTCTACTCCCACAATTTGTTCTCCTATCTCAGCTGGTAGCACCACCATCTACTCTGTCATCCAAGCTAGCTAGAATAGTAAAATTTATAGGAGTTAATAAGGCGATCAGACATCAGAAGTTAATATATGCACTTCTAGCTTAAATAAAATTCCTATCAAACACCAAGAGAAAGAATAATACAAATAAAGCAAACTTAAAATTTTACCTTGATATATTCTACTCTTTACCTAGAAGAAAAAGAAGTAAAATTAAATTTGATGTCAAAACATTTCATCAATAAAATACTATAGTTCCTAATTTAAGTCAAAATCATAACCAAATGAAAATTTATAGCAGTTTGGTTCACCATAATAAATCCACAGGACTCAAAAAGAAAAACATTCAAAAGCATTTCAAATTCAATTGGCAGTAATACTTCTTTAAATTCCTGAGAAAAACACCAAGGTAAATTACCTTATTTTGTAACTAAAGAGTTGTTTATAAGTATCTATTAAATGCATACTAATCTTGATAGACTGAGTACTTAATTTTAATAACAGAAATGGCTAACATTTCCATAATAAATATGCTGAATAACCTTTTAATTGAAATCACTTATTTGACAATCCCAAATAGTTAGAATAAGTTCTAGAAACAGTGATCAAAAAGTCCCTGAGGAAACAAAATTAAAGACATAATGTTTGTACTAAGTACAACTCTTCCACTCACCAGACAGCATCTTAGAAATCCTACTCAAAGGTAGCTAATGGCTGAATTTGGAAATAATTCTAACAAGTTAGACCATCTAATTTTCCCTGACCAGTAACACTAAAAATCAGTTATTAAATCTGAAAGAAAAGGGAAGACTGCTGGCAGAAAAAAACAATAAGAAGCACAAACAACAACAGAAAGGACAACTTCTTGAAAGGGCAAAGGCTTCTTCTACAGACTGAATCTCCTAAAGACATCACTGAATTACAGGATAATAAAATTTAAGCAGTATCCATTTAAAAAAGAAAAAACAAAAAGAGGTGTTACTAATTTCTGTAAGCCAAAATATATTTCCCCTTTCAAGCAGTGATCAGATGTTCAGACTAGCCTATAAGTCATCCACGATACGTCAATATTATTTCAGTATCTAAACCCCATTTATAGTGTTATAGGAAAATACATTCAGAAAGAAATTACTATTTTTCTAATGTCACAGCCTTGCTACTGAGAAGGCAAGCTTCCTTTGCCTTCTCACCCAAACCAACAAGCAGAAGAAAGGAGGAGCGATGAGAATGCAACTAGGGGTTGCAAAAGTCAAATACTGAGGTTAAGGACAAAGGTTGGGACATACAGCAGGCATAACCTTGTGAAAATCTTAACAGGTGTTAAGGTTTTTGAATGGCTAAAACAAGAGTGGGAAATATGATGTTTCCTGCTTTACTCCTTCCATTCACCATTTCTAGTCTCTGTCTTTTCTTCATCTGAACGAAAGTCCTATGAGGGCAGAAGACTGCTCATAGAAATCTAGGCAAAAGACTCTTCTTTTAAAAATTATTTTAAAATCAGTTGTTCAAGGAGAGAATACATATTAATAATGATATGTCTAATATACTTCTTGTTGTTGTTATGTGCCGTCGAGTCGGACACGACTCATAGCAACCCCTCCTTGGGTTTCTGAGGCAGTACCACTACGGAAGTAGATTGCCCAACCTTCCTTCTGAGGAGTGGCTGGTGGGTTTGAACCGCCAACCTTCTGGTTAACAGTCAAGTGCTTTAGGCACTATGCTACCAGAACTCCATCTAATACTTAGGAAATCAAAACATGAATATTCAATTTTAGAAAGATTTGTATCCAATGCTTTTGCCACTTGGTTAAGCTTCAACTAAAAGCTTTTCATCTGCAAAGTTAATTTACACAAAATAATTTGCTCCACAATCATGTTAGATAACTGACACATTAAGGTAGTCATCAATACACTACTGACCTATTATCTCCTGATTTATTTATTAAAGAGAATTTCAATTACAAATCCAAAGATTGGCTGAATGTGCTTGAGACCTGAAGATGGCCATTCTCAAGGTAAAAGATAACATTTTAATAAAAGCAAGCTTATTTTGCATGGAGTCAGAAATCTTAACACCATAAATATTAATTATGCCTTAGTGATGATTTCAATCTAACCAGAATATCAGGTCTGTAATGAATTAAACTGTGTCCCCCAAAAAAATACATGTTGTAAATCCTAACCCTCCCCATTTTTCTTAAGCATGCTATGCTGCACACTGCATGTGTGGGCATGTTACTAATGTGGGTTATTTTTTAAAAAAATATATAATTGTTTCAAAGTCTGTAAAATTGGAAAAAAATGAGTGAGTCTGAAAATAAAGACTCAGAATGACATGCTACTGGTACAATCACAAGTATGTACAGGTATGAATATATATACATACATATACATGTATGTACATATGTACATACATGTATATGTGTATATATACGTGTCTATATATGTATGTGTATACATATATACGTATATATATATATACACATATTTATTTATATACCTACACAAACTCACTGCCGTCAAGTCAGTTCTGACTCATAGCGACCCCTCCTTGGGTTTCTAAGGCGGTATCTCTTCGGAAGTAGATTGCCCAACCTTCCTTCTGAGGAGTGGCTAATGGGTTTGAATCGCCAGCCCTCTGGTTAGCAGTCAACTGCCTTAGGCACTACGCCTAAGCTCCCATATATATATATACAGAAGTATGAAAGATAAATTGCACAAGAAAAAGACTCAAAGCAACAAAAATTTTAATAATGTCTTCGGGTACTATATAATCTTCAAATGGATTTTATTTTTTTCTAAATAAAAATATTTTCTGAGTATAGTAGTACATGATCAAATCAGAAAATCTGGAAAACAAATATATATAAGAAAAATAAAAATAATCTTATCTTCTAAATATGTTTTTTTTTTTTTAAACAAATTTGTGGTAACTTCCTTGCAGCATTTTTTTCTATGTATATAAAATATAATATAGTTTATCTACACTTTAAAGTATTGATTTCTCCTTTTTTGTCACTTAACATTAAATCATGAGCATTTACTGTTCTCTAATGCCTTTAAAAACATAATTTTTAGAAAATACCTATTATTCCACCACACAGATAATTGAACAATTCCCTTACTATGGATCATTTAGGTTGCTGCCAAGTTATCACTGCAATAAATACTGTTCCAGTGAATGTCCTTGTAGATCTTTAATCCATGATCAGTGATTTCTTTAGGATTATTAGACATGATGTTATACTGTATAAAATGATATGAACGTTTTCAAAGCTTCTGATACATTATTAAACTGCTTTTCTAGGTGGCTATAAGAGTTCCTGATTCTACTAACTGTATATATGTGCCCACCTGACATTCATTTTTAAGTTTTCACATAATGGATTTATAAATTGAAGTTTTCCCAATTAGATTTCGATACACGCCATCTTATTTGCTGAAGTCTACCAACAAAGATTACATTAGGCCATTTTACAATGTTAGCCTGGATTATAACCATTAATTTCTGCTCATGCTAGGAAAGAAACAAAAGGGCCAGTAATTATGTAACATCCCTTGTACTTATAAATTAAAGTATGTTGTGTTGTTGTTATGTGCCGTCAAGTCGGCCCCGACTCATAGCGACCCCTCCTTGGGTTTCCGAGGCAGTGTCACTACGGAAGTAGGATTGCCCAACCTTCCTTCCGAGGAGTGGCTGGTGGGTTTGAACCGCCAGCCTTCTGGTTAGCAATCAAGTGCTTTAGCCACTATGCTACCAGAGCTCCTAATTAAAGTATACCTATTAATTAATTTATTCTACTCACAGCAAGGACAGTTCTCCAGAAGAAAATGGCAAATGAAGCAATACCCAAGAAGGCTGTGATAAGTACAGGTTTCCATGGCAATCCATAAAAATCAGGCCCAGGCTGAACACCATCAGGCAATGTAGCAACTAGCTGAAATAGAAATATTAGAAATAATGGGAAGTTGTAAAGATATTTACAATAAAGCAGTAACAAATAATCCATAAAAATTGGAAATTAACCTCAAAAATCTTCAACAGCTCTCAGTGCTTCAAGAACAGAAACTGGCAGTCTCATATTCCTTGTTTGACTTAAGAGTATTTTTAAACATTCTGAATCTGAATGTCTTTGAGCATACATATCCAGTTTGCAATAGGCCCTATCACATCCTATTGTCTAACACATGGCCAGAATTCTTCAAGCTCACACTTTTCTTTTGGATAAATTGCTTTTTGTTACTTAAAAAACCACACAAGACAAAAAAAATTGGCACTTATTATAGAAGTAATTAAACTTTATGGCTGCAAATAAAACCAAAATTCTGGTAATGAATAACACAAATAATGTGAGATGCCTCATAAGATTTTTAACATTAGTTCTATTCCACTTTTTAAATAAACAAAGACACACGCTAGGTTAAGTTCAGACAGTTCCTGAAGATAACTGGTCTAGATAGACTGCTAGGAATTTAACTGTCTTATATAAAACTCAAAAGCAGCTCTGGTGGTGGTATGGTTAAAGCACTGGGCCACTACCCAAAAGATCAGAGGTAACAACCCACCAGCCACTACATGGGAGAAATAGGAGGCAGTCGCTTCCATAAAGATTTACAACCTTGGAAACCCTATGGGGCATTTCTACTCTGTCCCACAGGGAGGCTATGAGTCGGACTCCACTCGATGGCAGTGGGTTTTGGTTTATAAGGGTTGCTACAAGTCAGAATAAAATCCCCGGCAGTCTTGGTTTTTGTTTTGCCAGGACTAATACTAGCCTGTAACACAATGTCCGCCTCATTATGTAAGTACTGGGTAATAAATAAACGCTTGACGAAACCTCAAATACATTACTACTGGTGTCCCTAAACAGTATTAAAATGTCCTAACTGCCTCGGGCCTGACACTCCATTTTTCCCTCTCCCCTTCAGTTCGTTCCCCCAATTCTACTCAGAACTCATCCACCCGCCATCCAGAGCTAGGGTCCCTCCCCAGGAATGGGCCCGTCACCTCCAGTAGCTTTGCTATTAGGGCTGCGTAGAGGACCGACAAGGGTCCCAAAAACTCCGGGTCCCCCGGGGAAACGTTGACAGAAGGCACAGTAGCAGGTACAGAATCCATTGCGCAGGGGCAGCTGAACAAAGACAGCGCTTCCCTAAGAAACGGCACTGAGGCACTGAAACCCTCTCTCACTGCTTCCTCCTTCCGAAAGGATTCGGCTCAGGGGGGCGGGTACCCAGGTTGAACTTCGCCTTCCCAGGCCCCTGGCACTTTTCACCCTAAGCCTCAGTTAACACGTCATCAGACACTGCCCATGGGGTCATCAGACACTGCCCATGGGCCGTTCCTGTTGTCGCTATGCGCCCTGGAGTCGCACCTGACTCATAACGGCGGCCCATTTCTGAGAAAGTATCACTACAGAAGTAGATTGCCCAACCGTCTTTTCGAGGAGTGGCTGGGGGGTTTAAACCTCCCCTCTTCTAGTTAGCAGTCAAGTGCCTTAGGCACTACCTATCAGAGTTCCTCCCAGGGGCCCGACATTAATGTTATTACGGAGGCCGGCCCCGCAATGGGGCGGAGCCCTACGGAACAAACCAACTGCAGAGCAGAGGGGGGCGGAAATATACCTAGGCGGAGGGAACCAAGCAAAGGTAGGCAGAGATGTCAGGAAAACCAAACCCACTGCGATCGATGGAGTCAATTCTGATTCATAGCAACCATATAGGACAGAGAAGAACTACCCCATAGGGTCTCCATGGTTGTAAATCTTTGCGGAAGCAGAGTGCCTCATCTTTCTCTCGCAGAAGGCCTGGTGATTTCCAACGCCCTTGTTTTGGGTAGCAGCTGAACGCTTTAACCACTTCTCCATCATAGCTCCTCAGAGATGACATAGACTTAGCTGAAAAGGGCGCTTTAAAGGGCACCAGAGTGAAGAGGCCAGGAAGCTAGAAGCAGGAGAATGAGTAGGGGCTAAGAGTAAGGAGAAAGGCCACTTACGCCAGACCCTTCTGCCACAGGGTACTACTGTCAAGCGCCAGGCACCTGTCCTAAATACCCAGACAGGAGAAAAGCCTCTCCCGCTCCCTTCAGAAAGACCACAGCTCTGACTGGGCCGCCATCATCTAGGTGAGGCCTGCCTTCCCCACTCTTTTAATCCCCTGGAACTTTTTCCTTTCCAGACCTCCAGATGCTCATGTCTCACTTTCTTGCTAAACCACTTTTTAAAAAATCAACCTTAGCCAAGGAATCGTGTCATTATCACATCTATGCCAATGGGTTAAGGACCTCTGGTTGAACAGTGGTTAAGGAATTCGGCCACAGGTTCAAACCCACCAGCTCCCCTATGGAAGAAAGATGAGGCAGTCTGCTCTAACAAAGGTTTACAGCCTCGGAAACCATGTAGGGCAGTTCTACTCTGCCCTATAGTCACTAAGAGTAGGAAATCAACTCAATGGCATTGAGTTTTTTGTGTGTTTTTAGGACCAATGGGTTCGGTTCTGAGTCCCACATTTTCCTTATGGAAAAGACAAGGATAAACAATAGTCTGGAACTCACGGTTTAAGAGTTAAACTGGGAACATTTCACCGGGGGGGGGGGCGGGAGATGATATTTGAAGATCTTTAAAGACATGTCTTCAAGTTGAATATAAAGTCAATTCAGAAAAACAGTCAAGCAAGAACAAAGAGGAAAACCCCCCCAAAAAAAGAGCAATGGAAGTAGGTAGGAGGGAGAGCAGGCTCTGTAATTAAAACAGCATAACACTGTCCCAAGAATACAAACAGACCATGGAATGGAATAGAAAACCCAGAAATAGGCCCAACTGCATTGGAAATTTGAAATACAGTAAAAATCAGGGGTGTATGAGAGGGTTCTGGTAGCATAGTGCCTAAGGCACTTGACTGCTAACCAGAAGGCTGGCAGTTCAAACCCACCAGCCACTCCTCAGAAGGAAGCATGGGCAATCTACTTCCGTAGTGATACTGCCTCGGAAACCCAAGGAGGGGTCGCCATGTGTCAGGTCCGACTCAACGGCATATAACAACAGCATGGGAGAGTAGACTTTTAAATAAGAGATGTTGGCATAACCATATGGATAACCATATGGAAAATGATAAAACTGGATTTTGTTCTCACTGTTCACAACGATAAATTCCAAATGGATAAAGAACCTGAATTTAAAAAATGAGAACAAGTACTAGAAAGATATGGATTTCTTATTATATGTGTAGAACACCTTCCCAGTTATCTCTCAAAATTCAGAAACATCAAGTAAAAGATTTGTAAATTTGATTTAAAAATAAAAAATTGTAGCCCAGTCCCCTGCCACAAAAAAAATACAAAATAAACAAATCTGACAATGTTAACCTGAGGAAGAAATATATGTACCATATTACTGTCAAATATTCCTAAAATATAAAGGGCTTTTCAAACAGAAAAGACAATGGTTAGCCAACCTATAGAAAAATGGGCTGAATAAATGAATAGATAGTTTTCAGGATTATTAATACAAATGACTCACAACCTCATGGAAACATGCTCTTCTTCTGCTCATAATTTTAAAAATGCATATTAAACTACTGAGCTTCCATTTCTCACTTATATTGGCAAGATCCAAACATTTAACAACATAGTTTGTTGGTGAGAGACTGCGGGGGAAACAGGCAATCTCATACATTGCTGCCTGGGGTGCAATGGCTAAGGGCTTGGCTGCTAACCAAAAGGTCTGCAGTTTCAACCCACTGGCCACTCCATGAGAGAAAGACCTGGTGATCTGCTTATAAAGATTATAGCCAATACCATTACTGAACATTTTGATCAAAGACTCTTCTACAGATAAAATTGGATCAAAGATTCTGTAGAAGAATAAAAATGGGACAGAATTTCAAATTCTTTATATTTTATCTTGGATAACTTCTACTGCTGTGTCTTCAAGTTCACTGATCTTTTCAATGTCTAACTTAGCATTAATCTCATCCAGCCTATTTGCCATCTTGGGCACTATAGTTTTTAATCTCTAGAAGTTTGATTTGAATCTTTTTTTATCTTCCATGTCTCTACTTTTTCTTTAAATGTTGGAAATATAGTATTAATAACTGTTTTAATACCCTTGTCTAATATTTCTGTCAGTTCTTGGTTTCAGTTAGTTTATTTTTCTCCTTATCATGAGGTTTTTTTTTTTTCCCCCACTTCTTTGCATACCTGGTAATCTTTGATTGGATGTAAGACATTGTGAATAAATATCCTTGAGCTTTGTTCTGGGATGCATTTAAATTACTTGGGAACAGTTTGATTCTTTTGGATTGCTTTTAAGATTTGTTAGGCAAGATCACAGAAACATTTAATATGAGACAAGACCTTTCTGAGTATTCTCCCCACTTCTCCTAGAATTATGAGGTTTTCCAGGTTTGCCTCGGAAACCCAAGGAGGGATCGCTATGAGTTGGATCCAACTTGATGGCAGTGAGTATGGTTTGGTTTGGTTTAATCACAAGTTGAGTGGTTCGAATCCACCAGCCATTCTGTGGGAGAATGAGGCAGTCTGTTTCTGTAAAGATTTACAGCCTTGGAAACCCAATGGAGCAGTTCTCTGTTCTCTATTCTAACCAGTAAGGTTGCCATGAGTCAGAATTGACTTGATGGCAGTGGGTTTGGGTTTTATTTTTTTTATATCAGGAACTGTTCCTTTTAATCACCCAGATGGTTTTCTTGGCTGTTAGCAGTTTCATCACATTCATGCGCTGATCGATACTCTTCTGAATACTTGAAGGGACAGAGTTCTCTCTGTGTAGTTCGGCTCTCTCCTCTCTGAACTGCAATCACCTTGGTCTTCCTGGAATCTCACCTCCATCTCTTCAACTCAGGGTGTCTACTGGACTCCACTTGGGTTCTCCCTTTCTGTGCCTTGGCCAGGAACCTCTCTCAAGGTGTAAACTGGGACAATTGTACGGCTAACCACTTGTGTGCCTGCAGTGTAGTAAATTACATGGTATGGCTTTTCTAGCCATAGTCTTTGTAATTCCCACTGGATTACTGGGTGGAACCATGCAATTTAAACTCCTTGTTTTTAAAGTTATCCACCTGGGGTATTTCTGTTGGATCCCCATGAAGTAATCTTTGAAGAAGTTTGCGCTCTCTCAGGTGTGTAGAATTCTGATGTTTTGCCACTCTGCCAGGCTTAAAATGAGCCCTCCTAGAGGCAGAAAAGAGTATCTCTCACTGCCGGCTGAGAGAGACCCACTGCTGAGAGAGAGAGAGATGCTACTGAGAGAGACACACTGCTGAGAGAGATGCCCAGCTGAGATGGAGGCAGTGGAACCAAGAGGCATGAGACAGAGTGGCAGGCTTACCTGGCCCATAGGAGTAGAGGCCAGGCCAAGCCAAGAGGCCAAGGGCCAGAGAAGTGTGTCTAAGGGCATAGCAGAGGGGAGACTGTTCTGACCGAAGAACTATATCCTGAGCACATTCCTCAAATTGAATTGTAGCCTGCTGCTTCCCTAATAAATCCCATAATCTGTGAGTTCTTTGTGGCCACTACAGTGAATTATCAAACCCAGCAGAAAGGTGGTGGATGCCACAGGAGGGACAGCTGGTGTCAAGGTTGGTAAGAGGGCTGGAGGGTGGAGCATGTCTGGCCTCATAGGAACAGGCGTTGGGCTGCTGCTGATGGTGATTCTGTCCTCCTCTTATGAAGTTGGAGGAGGTCAGAAGATGCCGTCTCCCTGGCCCTTTAGCAGTGCCCCATCTTGCAGGAATTGCTGTCCTTTATTACCTAATTCCAGAATATCTTGAAAACTACTGTTTCATTTATGTTATCTGTTTTCTTTTTAGTTATTTCAGATGGGAGGGTAAATCCAGTACCAATAAATCCATCTATGGTAGTTAAGGTTGTATGTCAACTTGGCTGGGCTGTAGATCTGAGTGATGTGGTAGCTGGATATAGTTATTCCCTATGATGAGACTGGATGTGGTGTAATCAATTTCATTGTGGAATCTGCTGTGAGCAGCAAATTAGTTGCCATCAGAGTGTGTGGCTGGCTTGTAGTATATATGGAGAAGCTTTAAGAAAGGTCTCTAGCTTTTTGGCACATCTGGATCCTGAATTTGGCTCAGTCTTCATCTCTAATTCCTGGACTTGAACCAGTGGGCTGCTGCTGTGTTACCCGCCAATCTTGGGATTGTTCTTGGACTTGAACTAGTTGCCTGCTGTATTGCCTACCAATCTTGGGATTTTGCCATCTTACCTGTGACCTTGGGTTTGTCAGCCTCAGCAGCCAACAGCTGCCTGAGTTAGGAGTCACCTCCTACTCTAGTGGTCCTAGAACTAGAGCAGAGCTGAAGCCCAAAGTCAAAGGGCCTTCACCCAGCCCCTAGAGCTAGCACTTTGAATTTGGACTGCTAGCTTCCTAAACTGTAGAAGAATAAATTCCTGTTTGTTAAAAAACATCCACTTGTGATATTTCTGTTATAGCATCACTAGAGAACCAAGACACTTTCTTAGATGGATACAGAAGTCATTTGCATATTTTGAGATAATAGGATACATAATAAAACTAATTTTAAAAGTTACCTACAGAAGAAAGTAACAACAGGTGGGTGCAACTAGAACAAAAGCTATATACTTCTCTGAATTTCCTTATTTTATAGACTTGACTTTGGAGCTTGTAAATATGTTAGGTATAAAACAAAAAAATTTAAAAAGCAATTCTTAAAAACTGAAAGCAAAAGTAAAATAATTAACCTGTGTAATAAATTGGAGCAAGATCATAGAAAATCTATAGTAAACACCCTCATAGTATATGGCTTAAAGATAAAAAGAACTGCAAAACAACTCTACAATATTCTCAAACACATATTGGGGGTGACTCTGTTGATATTTGGTATTTTTAATACTGTGTATATTTTATAAAGTAAGATAATTACATTGATATCATTAAAAACTAGGATTCTCAACATAAAAGAAAATACAAATGTTAGATGAGGTTAAATAAAACCTTTCTAGATCCTGAATTTTAAATAGAAGTACCTATATGATATTATGATAAAATTCCACATTAAAAAAAAAAAAAAAGGCCACATATTCCTAGCTTTATCCTCTGAAAAGGTCTCAAAATAATTGTCAACGCAATAGGAATAAGCAATCTTAGTACCCAGAATACTGGGGAAAAAAGCAAAACAAAACAAAACAAAACCCAAACTAAATGTCTCCAAGTTGGTCAAATGGCAACGCCTACTTGGGTTTCCCAGGCAGTACCTCTATGGAGTAGATTGCCTGATCTTCCTCCCAAGAAGTGTCTGGTGGATTTGAACTGTCAGACTTCTGGTAAGCAGTCAAATGCCTTAGGCACTATGCCACCAGAGCTCCCAGTACCCAGAATGTAGTCTTTAAATACCATTTCCTATTAAAAGGAACCATGGCTTCTTCAGAAAAATGACTCCTTCAAGGTCTGGGCAGGAAATGTATAAGATAACCTAGGACCACTTGACATACCAGAAAACAAGGAGGATATTAATGATAACTAAGTAGTTTCAAAAGGGTTCAGGAGTAAACCTGAAGAGGCTCTGCCACTAGCCAAAAATGGGAGAAAATAAGCATCAATAAACTAAAACTCACCAAATATTTTTAAATCCATGAGATCATAATGGATCTCAGACAGGAGTTAGGAAAAACACAAAAAAGACTTTTGGTCATACTAGGAAAACAATTATTTTGAAAACTGTTTAAATAAAGGGAAAAAAATCAAGCATATATCTGCCTTGACTGACTGTATAAACCAAATCTCAGGGTAAAGAGTAGGTGATTATAAATTTCTTTGTAGACATATGCCAGTCTTTTAATGAAGGCAGCACAATACAATCAGTATATATCACCATTTGCAACCTGTAATGTATTAATAGATCTAGGCCACATCACCAATGACTTGTAACATCACAGAAAAGGGGTATGAAGTTATTAAATACCTCCTGGTAAGTGTATACCATATTACCTATGAAGTATTCTTGCCAAACAAAAGTGACTACTGATGTGACTACCAATTTCTAGAAAGGAAAACAGAGAGACATGTTAAACTATACTATGGAGACTGACTTAGCAAAATCCAGGTCATGATAGACCTTAAAGACAAATTTGTTTCTTCAATAAATACACTTCAATGAAAAAACATAAGCAGAAATCTCTAGACCAGGAAATAGTATGACACTTTCCCTCCCTCTCTAACAACTACAAAACTGGACAAAATATATGAAAAAAACTATTTCAGATAGAGAACAGGCAGCACACACTGTGACCCCTTAGAGAAGGGAACCAAATGAGGTTTGTACCAGGAGGCTTTTTGGCACATCTGGATCCTGAATTTGGCTCAGTCTTCATCTCTAATTCCTGGACTTGAACCACTTGACTCTGTGCACATTCTAGACCTCAGGGCAGGGAAGGAGAACCGAAGCAGAGTACAGTAATCTCAATCTCACTGAAGAGCCAGAGATAGAGTTCAGGGAGACTGAGATCTGAAACATGCAAGGAAGGCCACCAGAAAGAGAGGAGCTATAAAGAACAAGAGTTCAGACCCTCAAGGGGGTCTCCTTGAGTCTTAGTGTGAATCCAAAACAACAAAGATTCTCTGAGGATGAGCAAAGAATGACTTCTAGGGCAGGGGTGGGGAGGGGAACTACCAGGAAGCTGTAAACTGAACAATTCCCATTGTTAACACTGGGCTGAGAGATGTTTTTATTATAGCCAATAAGAGTGGAGTGACCTTGCTGAATCCCCAAAGCTTTCAGAAGAGACTCCAGAAGAATCACACGTAAGGCTACACTAACACTTGAGTAAAGACAACTATATACATCCCTAACAATGCTTAAAACAAGAGTAGGAAGGATCAAGCTGACCCACAAATACTTACCAGCCTAGCAAAACAAACTTCAACACTTTAGAAAGGAACCTGCTAAAATCAGGCACTCAAAAAGGCAGCATTCACAGTGTCCAGCATCCAAAACAAATTACAAGACATGCAAGAAAATGTGTCCCATAACTAGGAGATAAATCAGTCTATAAAAACAGACCAAGGAATGACAGGCCAACAGACTATTCATAGAGCTTTAAAATAATTACATTAAAATATACTTAAGAATCTAAAAAAAAAAACATAGGAGGAATGAAAGATAAAAGATAGAATGAAGTGGAACTTCTAGACCTATCAGAAATGAAAAATTCACTGGATGGACTTAGTAACAGATTAGATGAACCCATAGGTTCATTATGCTGTATTCTCTGCTTTTATAAATTTGAGTATTCCCTGGTAAATTTTTTTTTTTAATTAAGGCTTAACTTCAAATATTTAAAGTATTACCATGTAGAAAAAGATTCAAGAAAGATCATATGGAAAAAAATTTGGAGTCAATATAAGACTGAATCAGTCAAATGGGGGAATGTATAGCCTAGTACAGTAGGTTAATCACACTACGAATTATTGGTACACAGAACTCATAACTACCTATCAGGGCTGTAGTAGAATAAATTGTTGCAGTTTTGTGAGGAGTTAGACTTAGTTGCCAGTAAGGTCTCTTCCAACCCTAAGATTCCATTAACTATTGATCTGTGAAGGAGTTCTGGTGGCATAGTTGCCTAAAGGCATTTGACTGCTAACCAGAAGATTCGCAGTTCAAACCCACCAGCTACTCAGTGGAAGGAAGATAGGGCAATCTACTTCCTTAAAGATTTACCACCTTTGAAACCCAATGGCAGCTGCTATGAGTTGTAATCAATTTGATGGCAGTAAGTTTGGAGTTTGGTTTGTTTTGATCTATGAATCTGACTTTTGGTCATGTTACCCAATCAGGTCAACACCCCACTACTCTCCAACCCTACCAAATAATTATCGACACTATTAGGCAGTCCATAGGTTATGAACAAGATCCATGCCTGTCTTTAAGCGGAATTTGTAGGTGAATCGGAACAGGTGCATACAGCTCTTATCTAGCCTTCCTTAAGTACAAGAAGGAGCCCTGGTGGCAAGCGGTTAAACATTCAGCTGCTAATAGTTCAAACCCACCAGCCACACCATGGGGGAGAGATGTGTCAGTCTGTTTCTGTAAAGATTACAGCTTTGGAAACCCCCTGGGGCAGTTCTGCTCTGTCCTGTAATGTCACTGTGAGTTGAAATTGACTTGACCTCGGATGGGTAGGTTTAGTGCAAAAAAAAGTTTGTCAGTCTTTTCAATAATTTAAAACCTGTATATGCACCAAGTGAAGGTGATTGTGGTGATGAATTTGTTGCCAATAAAGACTGAATAAGGAGCTCTGGTAATGTAGTGGTTAAAGCATTTAGCTGCTAAGCAAAAGGTCGGTGGTTTGAACCTACCAGCCAGTCCACAGATGAAAGATGAACCAGTCTGCTTCAGTAAAGACAGCCTTGGAAAGGCAATGGGAGTCACTATGAGCCAGAATCGACTTAATGGGAGTGAGTTGGGTTTTTTTTTTTTTTTTGGTAGGTATTGAGTCAGTCACTTCAAAGTGAGGGCAAGTGAGGGCAAATTTACCTAACATTAAAGAACAAGTAGGAGTTGTCCATAAGGAGCTCTGGTGGCACTGTGGTTAAGGCACTGGGCTGCTCCATGGTAGAAAGATGAGGCAATATGTTTCTATAAAGATTTACAGCCTTGGAAATCCTATGGGGTCGTTATGAGTCAGAATCGATTCAATAGCAGTAAGTTTGGTTTTGGTTTTGGTGAGGAGCTGTCCATCAGTCAGATATTTATAACCTGGAGATTGCCTGTACTTATCGGATATATCACATAACTATTTTATATATTCTCCATTTTCCCAAATATTTGATATGCTTTC
The DNA here is from genome assembly GCF_000298275.1 of Orycteropus afer afer. Taxonomy (NCBI): domain Eukaryota; kingdom Metazoa; phylum Chordata; class Mammalia; order Tubulidentata; family Orycteropodidae; genus Orycteropus; species Orycteropus afer. Next base: position 7,452,168 of record NW_006921626.1, on the reverse strand, counting down.
TTAAGACTTTTAAAAGTCAGAACTATGCTTTATACGATGTAGTTTTTTTATTCCCAACACAATGTTCTATACATACTTGGGCCATCAAAATTCTTTGATAAAACTAAACCAAACTCACTGCCGTGGAGTTGGACCTGACTCATAGTGATCCCTCCTTGGGTTTCCGAGGCAGTATCACTACGGAAGTAGATTGCCCAACCTTCCTTCCGAGGAGTAGCTGCTAGGTTTGAACTGCCAGCCTCTGGTTAGCAGTCAAGTGCCTTAGGCACTCCACTACCAGAGCTCCTAAATTCTTTGATAGTACCTTACAAATCAACACATTGTTATACTGTGTCTTTTTCTCTTGACATTCACATCTGTGTATTTCCCCATCTTCCTGCAATCAGAGACCGTATCCTACACATTTCCATTCCCCAACCCAGGAGGCTAGAAATACAATAAATAAAAAATTCCTTCCACACCTGGAAGCCATTTCATTTTTTTAAGTGATGGTGATTCATTCTGATAATCAGATTCCAATTATGTTAATTACGAAACTCATATATACTTTCACTTGGGAGATGGTGCTGCCATCACCATGACCATGAAAAAAACTGTAAAGTACTTTGCCTTTCTTCCCTCTTTCCCATCTTGGTGGCCTTTCTCCTGAGTTCCCTGGGTATTCAATGTCTTTATACTACCCTCTACCCTCTGACCATCCAAATAAGAAGGCAGGGAATGAGAGCCTATAAAATGCCAGGTACTTCCTTCAACATTTGATACATATATTTGAATTCATTTAATTCTTACAACAATTAAAGTAGGTATTATCTGAATTTTCCAGATGAGGCTAAGGGTTCAAAGTTTAGTAATTTGCCCAAGTTTCTAAAGAATGGATGTAAGATCTGAAACCAGATCTTCCTAGCTCAAAAATCCATGCATTTTACAGAACAACAAAAAAATAGTTTCCCACACACTCTTGAACTGAACCTAAAGGAAAAATATTCTCTGTGGCCACAAGGACAATTTGGCCTCTGACTTTTAAAAGATTGCCCATTCTTCTAATTTACCAAGAAAAATACCCAATTTCAAAAAATTACCACAAGGGGGAGCTAAATCCTAAAAAAAAAAATCTGACTGCTAACCAGAAAGCTAAGTGGTTCAAACCCACCAGCCTCTCCTTGGGAGGAAGACTGGGCAATCTACTTCCATAGAGATGTTGTTGTTGTTGTTGTTGTTATGTGCCATCGAGTCAGACCCAACTCATAGTGACCCCTCCTTGGGTTTCTGAGGCAGTATCACTAAGGAAGTAGATTGCCCCATTTTCCTTCCGAGGAGTGGCTGGTGGGTTTGAACCACTAGCCTTCTGGTTGGCAGTCAAGTGCCTTAGCCACTATGCTACCAGAGCTCCCTCCATAGAGATACTGCCTTGGAAATCCAAGGAGGAGTCGCTATGAGTCGGATTCAACTTGAGAGCAGTGAGGTTTTTTTTTTTTTACTTTAGAAAAATAAATCTGAATAAATATTCTGTCATAAGTGATTCTTTGTAAGAAATAATCTGTCCATATCACTTTCCTGCTTAAAACCTTAAAAAGATCCCTGCCCTTTACAGTCTAACACTATAGTCCTTTTTTATTTGCTCCTGAGCCTCCTTCCAGCAAATGAACTCCCCCAACTCTATCTACACTTTAAGTGCACCAACCTACTTGTGTTTCCCTGGCTTCCCACAAATAACCTATTTCATGCCTTCATTCCTCTGTACATGCTATTTGTTCTGTCTGACTACACCCCCCATCTCCCCTAACTACAAACTTCCAATCAGAAACAAATTACACATCAAACTCCCATCTGTTCTTCAGCTCTGCTCAAAACATGCCTCATGTAACTTCTGACTTTCCCTGGGTATCTCCTCACCACAATGAATCAATGTGTTCAATATATTATTCTACCCTCAGGTAACTAACCACTTCTATTGCTCCCTGTATCATATTACATTTCAAGTAAATGTCTATCTCCCTGCTAGACTGAAAAGTCCCTGAAAGAGGAGAATAGCCATGTTTATTAACAGGTGTGATATGCCCAGCCCTGGAACAAAGCAAATCCTCCTCAAGTGTGTTGAATTAGAGGTAATCTTGAAAGGACCAGAAGTAATTTTCTGAAAGTCATTTTACATACTTCACCACATGCTCAAAATCAACTTAAAAAAGAAAACTTACCATCTTAGTTAAATTAAACATGAAGGAATGGATTAAAACCACTGTATTTTCCAGAGGTGTAGCACTTGCTGGCTCTTCAGCATTTGTGTCTAGTTGCTTTATTGCATCAACAGGAGTGCCTTCTGTTGTAATTATCCCTAAAATTGAGGGGGAAAGCTGATGTTTTATTTTATATTTTAGAAAAAAGAATTGTTTCTCTTCAATTAAATATTTATTGAGTGTCCATTAAGTGTCAGTCACTGAGCCTGATAAGAGAATGGTTCTCCTAAAGACATTCATATAGAGAAATAAAACTCAGAATCTCAATTAGAGCATTTTTACCCTTCAGGTATTAAATGAACATATCTCCAACTTCGTTACCCCCCACTAGCCCTCTCCATCACCTTCTTGGCAATGAAACTGCTATCTGAACAATATTTACTTATGGGAACTGAGAAAAAATGGAATTTTATGTTTTTCTATTTAGACACAGTCAAATTTAACAAACATGTATTCAATGCTAGTGAAGCACTATACTAGAAACTTCAGAAAAACAATGAGTAAGAGTCTCAGTTTGCAGACTTGCAGGTGGGTTGCTCTAATGCTTAGCCATGTCTGGCATTTGACAAGCACTAAATAATTATTTACTGAATGGATGAATGACCGACCCTACAGAAAAGAGAATATGGTAAATGCCAAAAGAGACTAAAAGGAATTAAATGCTTACAGGGTATGGGCTTGGCTTAGAGGGTCTGTGAAAGAGGTCAAATTCAAGCTGTCTATACCTTAAAGAGTTCAACATGGGATGCTAGGAAAGAGATTTCAACATGACTCATACAAGTCTGTTTTGTGAACAGCTAGGAGTCTCACATGAACAGTGCCTAAGATACACGTAGGGGGCATTTGAGAAGATTAGTCTGTAAAAATCATTTATGCCATTTTGTAGTGGACCTTAAATGAGACGGCAAAGAATTTGTTTTTAATTACATAAGCAGAATTTTTCCTAATCCTTAAGGTTTTTAGGCAAGAGAATAACAAGCCTTAAAAAGTGTATGACTCATCTTCCACAAGCAGAAATGCTTTATGAGCTAAAAATGATTAGAAGCAGAGAGTATTATGCAAGGTCCTCTGGTGCATGGGGGACCTGCAACACTATTAGCAATAATATTAGCTGAATTCATCTCCCTGCTGTGGGGTGTCAGCCCAGCGCTACCAAGTCTTGCAGGTGTTACTGGGCAATGCTATACCTGCTTACACACCATAACTTCTAGAAAACACAAAGAAATAGTAATGATGTTATCACGTCATATTAGATAGACAAAAACAGCACAATCATCTCTTCCTCTGATTTACTGGTAAAATTTAAGAAGGAGCTACACAAAAATTAGAAAGCTTCTGATACCATTACTGCGGTTGTGTGTGTGTGTGTGTGTGTGTAATTAGGAGCCCTGGTGGTGGCAAGTGGTTGAGCATTTGGCTGCTAACTCACAGGTCAGCAGTTCAAACCCACCAGCTGCTCTGTGGAAGAGACCAGCAGTCTGCTTCCATAAAGACTACAGCTTTGGAAACCCTATGAGGCACTTCTACTCTGTCCCCTAAGGTAACTATGAGTGGGAATCGACTCTGGAAAGGGCTTTGGTTTTGATTTGATATGTATTTTTAAATGTTTAAACAACCTTCTCAAATCAAATCAAAATAAAACCTAGAGTTCTCCCTCTAGGTGTTTACTGTGTGCTTTGATTGTTATTGACAGTGTCAGGATACAGTGGACTATTACATATTATAAAGTTCTCTACTATAATCTTACAATATTAAAATTGGTGTTAGCTGCTATTGAATTTATTCTGCCTCATGGCAAGCCCATGTGTGCAGAACAGAACTGGTCCATAGGGTTTTCAAGGTTGTCACCTTTTGGACACAGATTATTAGGTCTTTATCCTGAGGAGCTTCTGGGTGGGTCCAATCACCAACCTTTCGGTCAACAGTTGAGCTTTTACTTAATGTTTACACCGCACAGAGACTACCAGTATAAATATACCTGAATATTAACAATTTGGGTAGCAAATCAGGAAAAAAAAAAAAAAAAGAATTGAGATACATTCTATTGCTGGTGAGGGGGGGCTGTTCTAGAGAATCAGTCAGTTTTAATGCAGTGGTCCTCAAACTTCAAGTTGCACAACAATTTCCTGGAGGGCTTGTTAAACTCAGATCACTGGGCCCCACTTGAGTTTCTGATTGAGGAGGTGGTGAACTTGAATTTCTAAAATTCCTATGTGACACTGATGCTGTAGATCTGATTTAAAACTACTATTTTAGCGTACAAGGCCTTTAAAGAATAATGTTTTAGATTTAAATTATTTATACAAGGAAGTGATATCCAAATATTGGTTACTTATGGTCTCTGCCCTCTTCCCTATTTTTCATCTCCATCTGGCTTAACTCTTACTTTTTTTTTCAATTAGTTCTGGGATCTTTTCATTTACAACAACAACATATTATACATTAAAATATATATATATATATATATATA
>NW_006921626.1:7427847-7447334 GCF_000298275.1 Orycteropus afer afer | reverse complement strand
CCTTCCGAGGAGTGGCTGGTGGGTTTGAACCGCCAGCCTTCTGGTTAGCAGTCAAGTGCCTTAGGCACTATGCTACCAGAGCTCCTATATATATATATATATATATATATATATAACTAGTAGATAACTGTATTACTGCTCCCTTTGACAACAAATCTCCTAGAAGGTCTCATCTATGATATGCCTCTACTACATAGAAAAAAATGAGCAACCTTTACCTGGGTGTAAATTGTCAGTATACAACATCTGTGACACTTCTGAGTTATCTGTGTCACTAGTCACAGGTTGATACAAGTGTCTGAGTTCTTCAGGATCCTGAAGAAGATCTTCTGTGCTCCCTGGTGGGAAATAATCCTCATGTGGTGGCTGTGTCTCTATAGAAGAAAGGGATGCATTGGGCTAGCAAAGCATGATGATACTACCCATTATACCACTGACTGGCACCCCCACACTGTACAACTCCAGGATCATCTCAACACTGCCCTCCATGGTTCTGGCATTCCCAGAAGAACAATTGTTTAGGAATATAGTTTCCATTTCTTGTATCCCACTTCAGAGATAGCTAATCTACACAGTAACACTGACAAAGATACCTTTATTTCATAGTATTTCATAAATATATTTATGGTAGGAATTTGAATAATTTAACTCCCCTTGGCAAACCAATGCATGTCCACATGGATAAATGTGCAAAAGAGAATTCCAGTCAAGAACAGAAATAGAAAACATCTATTCTACACAGAAATAGCATGAATTATTTCATACTAAAGCACGTACTCATAAAGCTAATACAGAAAGAGATGTTACATACAAAAGCTGCTTGCTAAAGTGCCTTTCAAATATTTGCTTATTAACCCCAAGAGCTGAAGAGTCAGCCCTTCCCTTTGAGGCTCAGAGCATAGCCAGGGAGGAGGCCCAGTTGTATTATTGTGTATATCAAGTTGATTCCAACTCATAGTGACCCCATGTAACAGAGCAGAACTGCCCCCACAGACTAATCTTTACAGGAGTAGGTCACCAGGTCTTTTCTTCCATGGTGCCACTGATAGGTTCAAACTGCCAATCTTTTGGTTAGCAGCCAAGGCTTAACCACTGCACCATCAAGGCTCTCACAAGGAGACCCTTAGCAAAGATAAATTTCTTTGCAATATCATATTTTAGCCTGAAATTTCATTTGAATTTTGCACTCTAATCCAAAATAAATCTGCTTTGAATAAATGTAAATGTGTCCCTCTCTCCAAATTTTCAGAAAAAAAATAGCATTCTGGGAAGATAAAATTAACCTGTGGCTTTATTTTCCCCCTGGTACTCTACTAAGTGATGCAATAGTTAAGGCATTTGGTTGCTAACCAACAGGTTGGAGATTCAAACCCACACGCTGCTCCAGAGAAAAATGAAGGAGTCTGCTTCTGTTAAGATTTATAGCCTTGGAAACCCTACGGGACAGTTCTACTCTGTCCTATAGGGTTGCTATGAGTCAGAATAAACTCAATGGCAGTGTGTATTATTATTATTTTTTACATGGGACAGGGAGGTACTCTACCATATACCATCAGTTCTGGAACCTCAGAGTTTGAAAAAGCATGGGTATAGAGAATAGAGCATGGAATAGAAATCAGAAAGTTTATGTTAGTATATTAGTTTGGGGTCAACTCAATAAGTATTTATCAAATACCATCTATGTGTGAAGTGCTATCGAGGTTAGAAGGGTCCTCGTTCTAGTTCCAGCCTTGATTACTCTGAATGAAAGAGCCCTAGAGCCCAGGAGAGTTTAACTAGAGTTAGTAACTACTTCCAACAAGCAGGAAAGAACATGGCATCCACAAAGATGAAAAGTTGGGAGGAATAAAGGAACTCAAACAAGGCATCTATTTAAGTTATACCAGTCTATCTGGGTTAGAGAGCAGTTATTTAATGATTAAGAAATTGTGTTCAATAAAACCCTTTCATAATTTTACATGAAATTTGTACTTCACTCATAGCTCTACTTTGTGCTGTTTTCCTGTTTATTTCTTTTTAGATTCACTTTGAAAATGCTAACCAGTCTCAACTGTCCTAAGGAAAACAGGGTAAGGAAATTTTTACCCATGCTCCAGCCTAAAATAAAGAAGGCAGGAAGAGACATGTGACTCATTGTTATCTCTCTCCTTTAGGCACCTTGTATACTGAACAGAGATTTACACGTAAGACACTATCCTCCTGCCCACCCCTACCCTGTTTCTCAAACCCAAGTCTATAAAGCTATAAACCAAAGCAAACTCACTGCCAGCAAGTTGGATCTGACTCATAGCGAACCCTCCTTGGGTTTCTGAGGTGGTATCACTATGGAAATAGTTTGCCCACCCTTCCTTCTGAGAAGTGGCTGGTGGGTTTGAACTGCCAGCCTTCTGGTTAACAGTCAAATGCCTTAGGCACTACACTACCAGAGCTCCTTATAAAGCCATAGGCAGGTACTTTACCTTCCATAGGTCCATCCCAGCCTTCTTCTGGAGGCTGTGCCATTGCCATTGGTACAGTCTCCTCCACTGTGGAATGTGTGTACCTGACAAAATAGATCAGGTCTTGAACATCATCCAGCACGGCAGCCTCTTCTAACATGTTATTTTTCTTCATTCCTAGCTCTTTATTTTCAGTCACACGAGTATTGAGCATTTTTTCTGCCACACTCAGAATCTGTGACTCAGAAGCACGGAAGACCTTATCTAGGACTTTATCCACATCATAAGGCAGGCTTTCCTGTTGAGCTGATTTCAACTTTATTGACATTTCTTGGAACAAGGATTCCAACTCATGGACATCAAAGTACTTCCGGAACCGTTGCAAGGATTGATGTTCTTTAAAAAAGCTTCTTATTATAGGCAAGTCCTTCCCATTGTCAGTATGCTCTGGCTTCCCAGCCACACGTGAAGCCCAAGAGAAAAGGTTATCTTCAAGTTCTTCAGAAGGAGACCATTGCCCTTCTGGGTCCATGACTTTTTGTAAATCCTCATGGTCTTCTTTTGAGAGTTCATCCACCTCAAGCTTCTTTGCAGGCTGTGAGGTCTTTAGATGTTCCACTGGGTTGTCTTCCTTCAGGTAATCAGACTCTTTATTCTGAAACACTTCACCTAATTCTGGAGTCCAAAATTTTTTGGTATCAGGAAAGTCACTTACTTCAGATGGTCTTTGTGTTTTCTTATCTATAAGAGGGCTCTCTTTTTCCACCTCTATTTGAGCTGGTTCACTATATCCTGTATCTACCCCTTTGACCACAGTTCCACTTTTTCTTTCTACCTCTAAAACCATATTCATTTCTATTTTGTTTGCTCCAGTTTTTGGATCAAGATTAGTGGTAGCTCTTTCAGGGGCTTGCACATTAACATCCAGTATTCTGTCCTGAATCCCAATGTTCTTTTCTTTTAACTGTTTTGCACTTATAGCATTTTCATCCTCCAGCAGTTCTTCAGGGATGTAGTCATCACCATCTGCTTCATGCATTTCAGTAGGGAAAACTGGTACTTTCGTGCTATCAGTCTGGCCTGTTTTTTCAACTTCCTGGGTACCCTGCATTGCCTTGTGATGACCAAACTCTTGACGTGAGGTGTCCTCTTTGACTGCTTCTTCAGACAGTCTTATCTTCTCATTCATGTGTTTATTAACTGTAGCTGTCACATCCCTTTCTTGTTGCTGAGAAAGATTTCTTCCATGAAAAGGAACTTCCTCTTCCAGTTCTGTTGGCAAGCCAATTTCATCTGGAGAGGAGAATCTAGCTTGATTTTGAGTTTTAAGAACCAGCTCCTCTTTAAATTCCTCACGTTGATGTTCCACTGAAAGTGGCCCACTTACCAAAACATCTACTTCCTCTACACTTTCTTTGGATATATTGTGCTGATTGTCTCCCAAGACTGGTGCAATATCCATGGATTCTTGTTTAATTTTTTCTTCATTCATTTGATTCCCTGTAGTTTTAGGCACAGATTCACTCTCTGAACTACCTCCCAAAATGTGTTCAGTAGACTTTTCTTCATGGATCATTCTTTTCAAGAGATGAACAGCTGCTTCTTTTTGGTCATTTCCTTTGTTATCAAAGGCTGATTTTAATGTTTCTTTACCCTTCTCACCCAGCAAAGAATGAAGGGTAATGCTTTCAGTATCACCATGCACAGTCATCTCTTCTTGCTTCTTACTCTCTGTATCATCTTGTACTAGGCCCCTATTGGATTCCTGAACTTTACTGCCTGTTCCTACATTGTGAAGTTCTGTGTCCATTTCTGGATCTTTCTCACCATTTGTTTTAGACACTTCCACAATCAAAATACTATTTTCTGCATTTTTAGGATCAATAGAATCTGTTGCTGTTTGTGCTTCCTCCCATTTGCTACCTGGGATTAACACATCATCTTCTTTTTCTTCCTCTGAATTAGAACTCTCTAAATCCATCATTCCTGTTTTTTCACTTCCTGGGGCAACAGATAAGATGGTATCCCCCAAGGTAGTTAGTACATTTTTAACATCATCTCTGATGCCAGGGGGCTGAGCTACCTCAATCATATCTTCTTCATTTGACTTCCACTCTTTATCTGTTAAATACTTCTCAACTTCAGATTTTGCTGATATTTTCATATCTTCTCCATCTGTAAAGGTTAGTAACGGTAGCTCATCAAAGTTTTCTTTACTCTCCTCTTCCTCTTTCCCAACTGTGTAATATTCAGCATCTAATTCCTCATCTAAATCATCTTCTAATGAAGTAACAAGTCTAGTTGACTCATCATCTGAGACAAGTGCATCTGCAGTTGAGCCAAATTTGGTTTTCAAATCCAGAGTCATTTCTTTTTTCAAAAGTTTATAAGTAATGATCTTCTCCTGTTCATCTGAGACTTGAGAACCATTGCCAGTTTTGTTTTCACTTTCTAGAACTTTTAACTTCTCTTGCAGCATTTCCTCAAAAGGGTCAAATGAAGATTGCTCTCCCCGAGTGTGACCTGTTTGACTGTTTGCATGAGGGTGATTCTTCTGAACCTCAAAACTATCTTCTAGATCCTTGGTATTTTCAGGGAATAAACTTTCATTTTCCTCAAAATTGGTTTCTCTGGGTTCAAGTTCAGAGTCATTTTCCTCAGATGCTTCAGGAGGCTTTTTCATATGCTGAGAAGTTTGTTCTGTAGCTCTCTCAGGATCTCCAGTTGCAGAATCATACAATTCCCAAGATCCTAAAAGTTCTTCTACATTATAACTATCAAAATCATCTCTTCCCCCATCAAAACAAACAAAATCTGTCTCCTGTAAAGGAAAGGAAAACATTAGTGTGTCACTAACCAAGTGTCACAAAGCAAACTCTTCCCTATGCTAATGATGGGGATAACTCCAAATGCTTGTTTTGCTCTCCCAGGGTTTTTGTGTCCACTGGACGTGATGACTGATCTTGGACAGTAAGAGGATCAGAGGCTGGAATCTACTTTTCCTTGCCTTCCTGCTTCCATTCATCTATCTCAGGAGTACTTCTAGCTCCCACTCATTCTCTGTTCTCCAGGGGAGGAAAGACTTGTGTGGCTGGTGAATTTGGTAAGCCCATCCCTTGTTTCTCTTTCATACCTGCCTACCAGCAAGGACACAAATCCTTTTCTTCATGCTGCCAGTTTTATAGAAACGGTCCTCCTTGAGTGAGGCCTGTAGTTGGCTAGCTTTGTCTGTGGCTGTGTTAAGTCTGTCCCATTAGAGAGTGTAGTCAGAAAGCCCATTATTGCTGCACAATTGAGCTATATTCTCCAAAAAGCTTTATCAGTTAATAACAGTGACATTTCTGTCTCCATCTGCCTGACATCTAGGTCTCTTGATTTGTTCGAAACACAGTTGGGGAAAGAGAGGTGTCATTTATTGGGCCCCCCAATTTCTAGTATCTATGCCTCATGTTCTGTCACCATAATTTATCCAAGAGAAGATGGAAGTCCATCCAGCTTCTCTACCATGGTGTCCTCTAGACTCTACTCTGTTCACTCAACTGTCAAGCTCTAAATCTGCATGGATTTTCAGCTCACATTTTCCCTAGATTGTGAAAGATAAATCAGCTTAAGAAGTATCCTACTGAGATGCAGGTACATGGGAAGTAAATATTTAAAGGGACAAAGAATGGTCTCAAGGGTGTTTCTCTGATTAATTATTACCATAAGAAAAACTGGAAAACTAGATCCAGTAAGGGATACACCATAATTTAAACCAGGGTTCTGGGTAGTCACTGAGATCCACTGTCAGGACTATCTATATTCTTCCTTTCCTCCACTAATAAACAAATTGGTTCAAAAACAGTTATATACTAAGAAAAAAGTTAAAAACTAACCAAAATCATTTTCTTCTAACTAAAGTCTCACAGTATTCTGGGGAGGACTGCCCAGTAGAGATGAATAACTTCCTCTTTCAACCCCATGCATTTTCAAGCCATTTTCTTAATATTGAGGGAGCATGCAGTGAGAAAGTAGAATCCCAAACAGGTGAGGTTTCTGGGACCAATGACCTGCTGTCTCATACTCATATGCTTGGCAGGCTCTTCATTAGGAGTGACTGATAGGCAATAAGGCTGATTTTGTTATCCTCTAGCTTATCCAGGAGAAACACTAAGAATAGCAATAGCTCTGAGGCCTCACCCGTTGTGCCAGTCTCATCTAAGATTTGTGTAAACCAACAGCTTAAATGTTCTGCAGCAACTCAAAACAAAGAGCCCCTCAAAGATTTTTGAACAAAGGTGAAGTATCAAACATTGTAAACATTGAAACTCTGAGAAATTATCAGCTGGAATAAGCATCCCAGAATGCAAAATCCTTTCAGGTACAAAGCTACTTTAAGTCAGTGTACCATAGAGGAAATCTTTATAGAATGGACAGTCTTGGGACCAGACCTCATCTGAAACTTTCAGGTTCCCTTTTCCAACTCTATAACTATAATCCCTTAAATCACTAAAAAGTCTATAATAAGTTTGCATTTCTGGCCTAGTACATAATTCAGGCTTTGATTTATTTATTATGATTTATAAATACATGTATGTGTCACGTAACGTCCACAATACATTCTGTGAAATAGGACGTTATGTGATTTGGATGTTGTGCGAAACCACATTAAAACCTTATGGGGAGCTGCTGCATTGTAAATTTTGGTCAATGACATGAGACAACGTATATGTGAACTGCTGTATGAAAAATGAATTTACTCTGTAAATCTTCACCCAAATCCTAATAAATAAATAAATAAATAAATAAACCTTATGGGGGCCCACTTGTGGTTTTCCTTGTTGTTACTCCTGCTGCTGCTGCTACTATTGCTGCAACGCTGGCAGAAGCCAAGGAATGTTGCTGGCAGCAGCAGAAGCTGAAGGGCAGTGGTGGGAGCAAAATGAGAGGAGTAAGTGGGAAGGGAGAGAGTGCTCCAGCCCCACCCACTGTTCCGCCAGCCTGAGCAACAGGAGCAGCCTGGGACCACCACCACTGCCGCTGTTGCCATTGCCTGCCCTCTGGACAAAGCCAGAGAGCCTGTACCTAGAGCCATGCCCTCTGCCTCACTTGCCTGTATCCCAGTGATGCAGGTTTCTGGGTTTGGGGTCTTTAAAACCATTTAAAAAAACTCACTGCTGCCGAGTCGATTCAACTCATAGCAACCCCTCCTTGGGTTTCTGAGGCAGTATCTTTAAGGAAGTAGATTGCCCAACCTTCCTTCTGAGGAGTGGCTGGTGGGTTTGAACCACCAGCCTTCTGGTCAGCAGTCAAATGCCTTAGGCACTAGGCCACCAGAGCTCCCTTAAAACCATTAGGGGAGAATAATAAACAAAAGGTAAGATGATGTCCCTTTAAAAAAAAAAAAAATCTTCTGAGACCACAGACATATATGTGGTTGGATGTTGCCCAAACAGATTTTAAGAGCCACATACCTGTACTTAAAATGCATAACTGCTATTCAATGAGTAATTTTCAAATTGGGATACCTCCTTTTGCTTACAAAAAGAACTTATTTACCTCTTAAACTTAATAACTAGAAAGATTGAATTCTTAATTTTTTTACAGTAGCATACCACAGCCCTGTATAAGGGTAAATAGCCTGGTATAAGAATATCTCATTCAATATACTAGATAACTATCTGATTATGATATAGTGTCTCCTTTATATTCTTTTCATTCAAATGTTTCCATCCTTTCTTTCTTTAAGTAGTTTCATCCCAAATTAAAACATGATGTACAACTATTAGAATTTTTTTATTTTCCTGACCAAAACAAACAAACAAAACATTCAAACACTTTCAAAAATAGTTAAATGAATTTAACTGATGAATTTATAAGCTAATTTATAATTGAGAAAAACAGAAATGCATGACTTACATCCGTTGGAAGTTGTAGCTCTTCTTTGGTATATTTATAAACTACTTGGGTTAAATCTTTTGGAAAATATCCAAAGATACGTCCAACCTATATGAAAGAATGGGCAAAAGGGACAAGTATCAATAAAAATTCTGTATGAGAAATAAAATGAAAGATTTATTAGCAGTGAGGAGAAATACAGAGATAGATAGGTAGATAGAACTAAGATAGATACTAAAACCAAATCCACTACCATTGAGTCTATTCTGACTCATAGTGACCCAGCTGGGTTTCTAAGGCAATAAATCTTTACATAAGTATATAGCCTCATCTTCCTCCTGCAGAGCAGCTGGTGAGTTTGAACCACCAACATTCTGGTTACCAACCAAACATGCCTAACCCATTATGCCATCAGAGTACCTCGCTATTATAATTATACTGAGATTATGATTCCAATAGGAGTTAAGTATATGATACTGTGAAACTAATGTTTCTAAAACCACTGAAGTTTTCTTTCAATATTCAGCTTAATTCTAAACACAGGGCACAAAATATTAGACTTCTGAAGTAAATAAAAGATCTGCATAAGAGATGATTATTGTATGTTGTTTAATTAAAACTGCAAATCAAAGCTGGGTAGAACTACAATTCCAGATAACCACCAGCAAGAATTTACCTGGATATTTCACTGCAATACTCATAAACCAGTCCTTATAAATCTTTCTTAAACCACCAAACTTCCAAGAAAATAAGTAAAAAGAACATAAAATTTCTGAAATGTATGACCACTACAACAAAAGGCAAATATTTCTTGATATTAGATAATGTACTAGCTTTTTAAAAAACCATATTTACAGGTATTTTGATGGAAAATAAAATGGCAATGTAATTCATAGTCATCTATACACCAAGCTTCAGTTTCATGCAAATTAAAACCTCTGAAGAAAATAATGCCGTTCATCTTCAGCCCTTAACAACTGAGGTATAAAAACTGTATCCTCTTAGGAAACAAACTGTCTTTTAGTAGCTACTGTCTGAAAGAGAGAGTAGCTTTCTTCCCAATCATTAAAAAAGGAGACTGCTATATGGATGAAATATACAAAAGGACAAAGAGGTCATCATCTTATCACTATCTATAAACTGTCCCCATTCATGAGTGCTCTGTTCTATCTGGCCACTGTCTGAAAACCAGTATCAGTAGTAGAAAACTGCCATGAAGATTAGATAAGGTAGGGTAATTCAAAAGTGCCTTATTGGCAGTTGACATCTGAAAATCTAAGAAATCAGAAAAGGCTTCTTAAGACACAGAAACAAGAATCATTTTGAAAACTAAGCAAGAGAATAGTTAATTTCCTAATGTATAAGGCTCAAGAAATGAGAGGTAAAACTGAGGAAAAGATATTTTCCCTTCTGAGGAAAATTTCATTAAGGACAATCTAGTGGCTAAGACACTTGCCTGCTAACCAGACGGCTGGCGGTTCAAACCCACCAGCCACTCCTGGAAGGAAGGTTGGGCAATCCTACTTCCGTAGTGATACTGCCTCGGAAACCCAAGGAGGGGTCGCTATGAGTCAGGTTTGACTTGACGGCACATAACAACAACAACAACAGAGAAGGGAAAGAAATCAGAGATGTTTGAAGAAAGGAAATACATTTATCTTTGTTTAAGCTTTGTCCATTGAGACCATAGTTCACATAAAACTCCATATTTATAAACTGGGTGTTGTCCCATTTCTTATGGTCTCACAAAAAATGTTGCACAGTCCTGGGCCCTCATGACTGAAAGTTATCTTTATGTCCAACTATTCAGTCAATACTTGATTTTGTTCCTGTATAGCATCCTTGCCAAGGAATTACTGATTTGATGTTAAAAAAAGTAGAATATTGCTTCAAGAGAACAAATTCTACTTACGCTATCAAGTTAAATGTAAATAAGTATCCTTGTGCTATAAGACACAGTCCCTTCCATTACCAAGCTTTTGATTTTATCGGGAGCTCTGGTAGCATAGTGGCTAAAGGCAATTGACTGCTAACCAGAAGGCTGGCGGTTCAAACCCACCAGCCACTCCTCAGAAGGAAGATGGGGCAATCTATTTCCATAGTGATACTGCCTTGGAAACCCAAGGAGGGGTTGCTATGAGTCGGGTCCAACTTGACGGCACATAACAATAATAAAAGTCTCTGGGTGGTATGAGTTTTGTGCTTGGCCACTAACCGAAAGGTTGGCAGTTTGAACCTCCCAGTAGTACCATGGTAGAAAGGCCTGTCAATCTGCTTCCATAAAGATTATAGCCAAGAAAATCCTATGGAACAGTTTTACTCTCTAACACATAGGGTTGCCATGAATTGGAATCAATTTGAGACCAATGAATTTAAAAGACATAACTAACTACAAGGGAGTAAAAGTGAATGACACATGAGCACTGTAAGCAAAGTGCCACCTAAACATTGTCAGACAGCAGAGATGGGTACTGTAGGCAGTGCTTCCCCAAGAATGCAGAATGATAGTTAGGAACTCAAAGATAGGCAAGATTTCTAGAGGTTAAAAATATGGTCATAAGCAAAATGTGTGGTGGTAGGAAAACACGTTAACTTTATTTATACAGACACTGAGAGATGAAGAACAGAAAAAGAACCATTATATGAAAAATGCAGTCTCAGTCTAAGAAAAAATAATTTCCAAGATAAAGATTATCAAGAAATCATGTTTGACAGACTTGAAAGAAACAGAATAGATTCTTCTTTGTATGGAGTGATTCAGTGAGAATTCTGCCTAAAGACAAGGGCTGTTGTACCTGACCGCTTTGACTTTTTGAGATTCTGCCCTAGGAATCTAGAGCACCAACAAAATGACTCTATTTTTCCATATGGGGGTATCACAAGCCTTATTTTCTGCTGTTTGCTTTTCTCTTAAGAGAAAACTTACATAGTTTGGACTGGGTATTTCTCTATGTTTAGGCAACCCAGTGGACTTAAGGATACTTCCTACTTTAAGTAAATGAACAGTCCACACACCACACTTCTTAAATCATAAAGGATAATTGGTCTCCTCTCATCTGGAGCAAAGAAGAATGAAGAAAAGCAAAGTCATTTGGAAACAATTAGTCCAAACATAGGATGGACTGTGAGGACCTCAGCCTTCACAACCTGGAGATTAGAACTAGATGGAGCCCAGCTACCAGTACCAATTACTTGGAAAGAGATCAAAATTGGAGATCCTGGATAGCATGGGAGGGAAAATGTGAAACAAAACTAAAAAAATACAAAAATGACCAGAATTACTGGTCAGACCTGAGACTATGGCCCTGGGTTATCCACTGGGCCTAGAAGTAGACTCACTTCCATGGACTGGCTCTCAGCCCAACAGTTGAAAGACCTACAAGCAGAACATCTACCCCAGGTAGATGTACCCACCTACCCTAGGGAGATGCACTCCTTGGATCAGTCAGCCATGAGACATCAGAGAGGCAGCATTCACACCGAGGGAAAGTGGATAAGAAGGGTACAGGGAAAGGGCAGTCACAGGCAGGAGAGAGGTGTAGAGCTATTTATGGTTGGGGATTGTAGTTGGGCTGTGAAATCAAATGTGCAGCAACCGTTGAGAGTAAAACAAATCTGCTTTGTAAATTCACACACAAACCACAATAAAAAAATTTAATAATAATAATTAAAAAAAAAAACAAACAGGACAATACACTCATAAGCCCCTCAATTAGGCCACTCTGACTGAATCTCCTCATTATAAATAAACATCAAAGCATGAAGCATTCACTGATTTCCATGTCTGGTATCAGGGCATCTATGAAACTAGCTGGAAACAGAGCTCCTGGGAAGCTTCCAGGAGCAGATGTCTGAAAAGCAGAAAAAGGATGACCAGAAAGTTGCTAAAAGCCAACAAACAGGAAAGCGCAAAGTACAAAGAGCATTTTGCTTTTCTGACACACTACTTTTGTAATAGTACAAATGATAACACTATTCCCATGTAATTACAGAAAATAAAATACATATAAAAGCAACTGTAAACTTGTATGCCTGAAACACTATCTTGCACAGAGTTTACAGGAGTTAGTCCAATGCCTATGAATCCCGTTAAAATAAGAGTTCCTTCCTTTTTGAAGCAATGAGATTAAGAATTTTCAGGTTTTCATCATTTTAACCTTTATTATGTATGGAATATCCATGGCTGGTAAGACCTAGAACTTGCTGTTGAGGCGCAATAATTGAGGCACAATAGCTAGAATCAGTTCAATTCTGTTTAAGAAATCTGCTCAACTTTCAGTAGGTTGAACCCAGTAGATCTGATACCTACTGGGACATGCAGCCATTTTCTTTTTTCAATGTAGCAGAGAGTGTCAGGTTAACCCCTTCAAAAACCCCAAGAAATACAGTTACTTAAATTTATAGTGCAAAACAGGCCAATAAAAAGTGAGAAAATAAGGTATGTGAAATTTTTACTTACACTTCCAGCCCAAATTTCAGGTGATATCCCTGCTAGTTTATAGTAGACATATACAGAATCACCTTTTTTAAAATTCACAAAACGACAGTCTGGGCCTATGAAATCTTCTAGTGCTTCACTTCGATACATTAACACTGTATAAAAGAGAAAAAAATTAACCAAATATCAGGACTTAAATTTTATTGTCCACAATGTTTTAAGGGGAAATATAAGAAACCACTATAAACAATCAAGTTTCTCCTGTACTCTATAGAATCAGTTTCAGTTTATATTCTCAAAGTATCTAAAATCCTTAGAGCTTTATTTTTATAGGAGCCTCTGGGTAGCAGCTAGTTAACAAGCTTAGCTGCTAACTGAAAAGTTGGAGGTTCAAGTCTATCCAGAATCACCCAAAGGCATCTAGGAAGAAAGGCTTGGCAATCTACTTCTAAGAAATCAGTCGTTGAAAACCCTACAGAGCACAGTTCTACTCTGACAGACATGGGGTCACCATGAGTAGGAGCTAACTCGATGGCAACTGGTAACTGGCTATTGTTATATATCACAATGTGCCCTACAGACAGAGGACAGGAAAAACTTTTCCCTTTATTCTGTATGAATGATGGTGAAAAGCAAAGTGCAATGTATCCAGCAGCACACATGGCTGATCTCAGGTAAAAGCTCTTGGTTCCCTGTATAACCCTCTAATCCTCAATCTTTGCTGTTCCCTAATTATAAAAAGCATCATTTTGCTAATAGGTAAACCCAAGAACAGACTCTGGATGGTATAAATATGAGTGCATGTAGAAGTAATAGCTGGGAAGAGCACTCTAGAACCCCCAAGGGGTCAATTAAATTGAACTAACCACTAAAAGGCACTACTTCTAAGTGGCTGTAACAGTGACAGCAGTAAACATTGTCAATTTCATTTGCAGCTGAGTCCTCTATATACACTATCTGAATAAATTAATGGGAAAGGATACCACACCATATTATAGATCCAATTATAAAACAACAAAGCAGTATTTTCTGAAAGTAAAATGTTGACTTTATTTAACATTAAGATTTCAAAACAAAGGAAAAAATACTCTTGGTGGCATAGTGCCTAAGGCATTTGACTGCTAACCAGAAGGCTGGCAGTTCAAACCCACCAGTCACTCCTCAGAAGGAAGGTTGGGCAAACTACTTCCGTAGTGATACTGCCTTGGAAACCCAAGGAGGGGTCGCTATGAGTCGGATCCGACTCAATGGCAGTGCATTGTGTTATAAACAAAATCAAAAGTGGACATAATGTGTGGAAGGGACAGAGCAAAACTGTGAGAATAGGTCAGTTACCTTAAGTCTTAAAATGCAGGACTTAAATCACACTTTAAGTTCAAGTCTACCCAGAATCACCCAAAGGTATCTAGGAAGAAAGGCTTGGCAATCTACTTCTAAAAAATCTGTCAGATTTTTTAGATCAGAAACTAGTAGAAACTTTTTTGTGTGATAAATACACTTTCTGATGTAAAACAAAACAGACAATAAGTGAATTTATATAGCACAAAAAAAGGATGCAGTGGACGTGCTTTTTCTAAAAGTTAATTAACAAAAAATACCCTTTTAATGACAGAATCAATAATGGAAGGCATGCTGAAATCAAGGGAAAAACTTTTTTTGAGGTAGTACAGATTTTGATACAATTATGTGGGGCACACGTGTTCCAAGTAGATAGACTCTGATAATAGAACAGACTCACGCAGTTATACAGGTCTCTGCCAGGTAGTAGCATACTACAACTGAGAGAAAGCTTCCCAAAAAACCTAAGAGGTTGATAATGTTGGTGGGCCATATATGTCCCATGGCTCACAAAAGGATTAAATAAGTATTCAAGGAACAAAAATACAGATTTGGAGGGGGTTGTTTGCTTTCTGAAACTAAAATCTGATTATTTTAACACGTCAGCATTCTAATTCAGATATAATTGGGTGAGAGACAAGGCTGACAATTTAAGGTTTGAGAGTCCTATCAGAATTGGAAAGGCAGTGTTACTCTTGTTACCCTCAGAATAGATCTTTGAAGATTTACAGTAATACATTGATGACCATATAATATGAGCTGTGGAACACCTATTTGAAAAGCACACAAGCACACCTTACATGCAACACCTTATTGAACCCTATACAACACAGCACAGACCCAGGCCCTGCTTGTGCTGCTGCCTGTTGTGTTTGGTCACACCTGTTTGTATACACACCATTTCTCGTTACATTACTACAACTGTGGGCCCTTCCAACACCATTTCTTACTACTGAAGACATATCAGTGATGTGATTCTCCACATAATTTTATATTAAGGAATCCCGTTAGGAGAGTGCTTGAAAGCAAATATTCAACCCTGCTTGCTAATAGCCTGGTTTTGCTCTGAGAAAACTGAAGAAAGTAGTTGTTTGTGGAAGTTGTGCTGCTATTAGTGTGTTGATTTACATCGGCTCTAGGGTAACCTCTAAAAATGATTTAACACAAATTAGAAATCATCTCCTTTCTACTTTCTTTAATGGTGTTGTACCTACTAAACCCACTGTCATCCAGTGGATTCCAACTCATAGTGACCCTATAGAACTGAGCAGAACTGCCTCACCTTTCTCCAGCGTAGAAGCTGGTGGGTTCCGCGGATCTTTTGGTTAGCAGCCAAATACTTCAATCACTACGAATTCTTCAACTTACAAAATTTGTTTTTGAGTAACACTAATTTGAATATAAGTAATAAACTGCAGGCTTGTTGGCCTGTTCAGAATGAATATTTTTGTATAGGTATTGCTTACAATTTATGAACTACCATTTCTGCGGCTGTTGTCACTAAGTCCTGGTCCAGTAAACACAGGAAGGGATTCCAACAACACAAGTGGCTAAGGCTAAAACTGGTTTGGTTTATAAGATCCTTTAAGTATTTATTACCATTACTTTAATAACCCTCTTCATCTGAGTCTGAAGATCTCTGTCCTCCACACCGCCCCCAATCTGGGACTGGGGAAAATTCCGCTTCCTGGGCACAGAGAGGCAGCTATCTATACCAGGTGGCCGATGCAGATCCTCCACCTACTCCAAGAGAAAGATTTTGGCCTTCCTGCTGCCCTGACAGTATGCAAGGAGACCTCCATGGACAGAAATGATAGGATTGAGGCAGAGTCGGGGCGGAGACATTGGAATACACTGCGTGGAGTCGGGGCTCGTCCCAAACCTAAACTCCAATCGCTGTGACAGGCAGTATGAGCCCCAAACCCCAGTAAGGCAGAACAGCGCAGGGACTGCGCCAGTGCGCCCTTTCTGAGACTCAGCATCAACCTGCCACTAGGAATGCTCCCACCAGCCCTTACAGCATCTGCCCCCGCAACTGCGCCGACCGAGGCCCCCGCAGCGGGGACAGGAAAGCTCCCTAGTGCAACGTGGGTAGCCCAGGGCATGGGGCGCACAGCCCTATCTCCTCTCCGAGCCGTGTTGAACTGGGTGGAGGGCGACTGGGGGCCATCCTGACACCCA
Organism: Orycteropus afer afer; assembly: GCF_000298275.1. Taxonomy (NCBI): domain Eukaryota; kingdom Metazoa; phylum Chordata; class Mammalia; order Tubulidentata; family Orycteropodidae; genus Orycteropus; species Orycteropus afer. The sequence goes on along the minus strand of NW_006921626.1, from coordinate 7,431,062 downwards.
CCTCAGTCAGAAAAGGAAAGATAAAATGCGGGCAACAAGTGGGAGATGCAGCCCTCCACAATCAGGACCCGCTGGCAGCAGCGCCGGCAGAAAGCAGGACAGAAACGAAAGGATCAGCGGCTAAACCAGGGCTCGCCCACTTCCGCGCTCGGCAAGCGCGGCTAGCGACCCCCTCGCCCCGCCCGCTGGCTGCCGATCCCCTGCCCCAAAGGCATCGCGTAGACCCCTGGTCCGCGCCTCGCTAGACAAGCGCACTCACTGCTGCATTCCTCATCTGCGCAGAGTTTGTACTCGGAAAAGCGCCGGCTCGGGCTGGGGTCTGGTTGACCCGACATCCAATAGGGCAGCCAGACCAGGAACAGCCACAAGAGCAGCCCCAGCGCCGCAGCCATGTTGTGGTCAACTCTTGTGAGTCGGTGAAGCCGAGGCTAGGGCGGCACGGGAGGCGGTGCCGGGGGCGGAGCGGAGGGCGGGAAGGTTGGGGGCCGAGAGGGGCGGGAAGATCGGGGGTGGAAAGGGGCGGGATGGTTGAGGACGGAGAGGGGTGGGAGGGGCTTCTTTTTAGCCTGGGTTCGGAATTGATGTGTCCGCGGGGTCTCACGGAGAAATTGAAGGAAGACCTGGAGTAGGAGGACTGGGAGCTCAGTCCCTCCCGAGGCCTTCTCCTCTAGTCTCTGCCTCGGCAACTGGAACTTTATATAGCCTCTCCTTTGACCAATCACCTGCCTTTGCTGGGACCCCCCATTGTCAACGCTCCGCGCGACGTCATTCGCCTCGCGCCTCTCTGTGCACATTTGAATACCTCAACGTTATGCCATCCCAACAGATCTTTTCTTGAAGGAATCCTTTCGTAGCTTTTGATTTGTGGTCCTTACCAAAACAGCTCACCCCTACCCCTTCTTGGTTTGGTACCTCCTTTACCGAACTACCAAATCCCACTCACGGTTAGTTAGTCTCTGGCCCCAGGGTTCTTTTCGGGTTTTTGTGACTCCCATCCCCGCCCCCAGATGCCATTTGATTAAGGGAAAGGACTAGTGGATTAGGGATGTAAATTAGAGGCTAGGGCCTGCTTGGTCTTTATTTGAGCCTTTGGGGTGGAAGTGGCCAGTACCTCGCCTCTATCCTCCCTTACCTAGCTGAGATATAGCTATTCCTTGGTCTTTGTCTTTAAGGGATGTTGTTGTTATGTGCCCTCGAGTCGGACCCGACTCATAGCGAGCCCTCCTTGGGTTTCTGAGGCAGTATCACTACGGAAGTAGGATTGCCCAACCTTCCTTCCGAGGAGTGGCTGGTGGGTTTGAACCGCCAGCTTTCTGGTTAGCAGTCAAGTGCTTTAGCCACTATGCTACCAGAGCTCCTTGTCTTTAAGGGAAGAAGTAATTAAATTCAACCCAAATTTGCTGAGCTTTCATTTTATGCCAGATCCTGGACAAAGCGCTAGAGTGAAGAGGGTGGAAGAAGAGGTCAAAAGATATTCTGGCCCTCCTCTAAAGAAGCCCACAATTTAGTAAAAACCAATCAGTATAAAAACGATGATGTAATCTACGAGTAGAGAAAGGCGATGGGTGTTGCAAATGGTTAAACACTAAGCTGCTAACCAAAAGGTTGGCAATTTCACCATGCTGAAAGGAATCATAACAGGAGATCCTGGATAGAATGGGAGAAAAATGTGGAACAAATCTCAAAATAATAATAATAATAATACAAGGCCAGGGTTACTAGTCTGATAAGACTGGTGGAACCCCAACACTATGTGGCCCTTAATCACCCTTCAGGCCCAGAAATGAACTCAATCCTGTGGCTCAACTTTCAGCCATATAATAGGTCTGTGAGGTGAACAATAACACCAGGAAGGTATGCACTTAATAGAACAACCATACATAGGAGATTAAAAGTGCAGCATTTGCCCAAGTTAGAGCTCAGAAGGCAGGAATAGATAGGAAAGAAGGCCAAAGGGAAATAGTGACCACAGGGAGGAGGTGGAAGAATGCTGCCACATTGTGAGTTGTAATCAATGTTGTGAAACGAAATGTATATGAACGGTTTAATGGAAAACCAATTTACTGTGAACTTTCACCCAAATCATGATTTTTAAAAATATATTTTTTTAAAAAAAAAGCCATTTCAAACCCACTCAGAGATGCCTCAGAAGTTAAGCCTGATAATCTTCTTCCAAAAGGTCACAGCCTTGAAAACCTATGGTGTGCAGTTCTACTTTGCACACTTGGGCTCACTATGAGTTGAAATTGACTTCATGGAAAATAATAACAACAACTTCTATTGAAGGGCAGCCACCACTCCTCTGTCAATGGAGGATTGTGTGTTGCTATGGTGCTAAAAAGCTTTCAGTTTCTAGACTAAGGACTAGGAAGAAACCTGGTGATGTACTTCAGAAAATCACTGAAAATAAACAAACCTTATGCCTTTCATGGATGCAAAGTCCAGGAGATCCTGACCAGACAGTAGTCCAATCCTGTTGTGCTTGGACGGGTCATGTTTTGACTCCTGATGTTTAATAACAACTTTTATTGAGTGCTTTCTTTATAAACAGGTGCTATTCCAAAATATTTATGTGTATAAAATCTGTTTGTCCTTGCACAATAAAACCAGTTGTGATGGAGTCTACGTCAACTCGTGGCAACACCATATATGTCAGAGTGGAACTGTGCTCCATAGGGTATTCAATGGCCGAGTGTCAGGACTTTTCTTCTGAAGCACCTCTGGGTGGGCTCTGACCTCCAACCTTTCAGTTAGCAGCCAAGTGAATCAACCATTTGCATCATCCAAGGACTCCCCTTATATAATAGTACCTCACAGTAATAGATCCTATTATTATCCCCATTTTTTTGTTGTTAGATGCCATTGATTTAGTTTCAACTCATAGTGGCCCTCTGCACAACAGAAAGAAACACTGCCCCATCGTGTACCCTCCTCACAATCATTGTCAGGCTTGAACCCATCGTCGCAGCTACTGTACCAGGCTATCTTGTTGAGGGTCTTTCCCCTATTCACTGACATTCTGCTTTACCTAGTATAATGTCCTTCTCCAGGGAATGGTACCTTCTGACAACATGTTGTTGTTGTTGTTGTTATGTGCCGTCGAGTCGGACCCGACTCATGTGACCCCTCCTTGGGTTTCCGAGGCAGTATCACTATGGAAGTAGATTGCCCCATCTTCCTTCTGAGGAGTGGCTGGTGGGTTTGAACCACCAGCC
>NW_006921626.1:7424900-7426857 GCF_000298275.1 Orycteropus afer afer | reverse complement strand
GCACAGACAGCTTGGATATTGCTGAGTGGTAGTAGGACCTAAGAATTAACCTAAAAATCAGCCCTGCTAGCCAGTGAATGCACAGAGGACTCCTCTGGTGGCTGGGGAATAAGAGGGGAAGCAGCGAAGAAGAAGGCGGGCTGAGCTGTGGACTTTTGTCTATCCAGAAGGTACAACCATTTTGAATGTTTACAAATGGATTGACCATTTTGGATATTTAAACTGCCAGTGTTTTTCCAGATTCCAGGGACATAAGAACAGGATCCACGTGCCAGGAACCCCAAGGACATTCTGGACCTGGACAACTGGAAAGGTGAGACATTAACCTTGTTACTCTTATACCCCACACCCTATTGGTGAAAGGAGGTGAGGCCATCACTCACTCCCACCCACCTGGGCTGGCAGTAATTCCATCCCAGTCTGTGTGCTCCTACGGAGCCTGGGTGTCCTGCTCCACCCTGCCCCAATTTTTTTTCTGTTTTCTGTTTTTTAGTTTGTTTGTTTTTGTCTGTTTTAAAACTACTATTATTATTGTAACTTTCGTCCTTTTTACTATTATTCTTTATTCTTCCCCTCCCACGTTCGAGCTTTCAGCTTCTTTTCTTTTTCCTGTTTTTGGTTGCAAGTTTTTTGTTTGTTTGTTTCTCAAGGTTAACTTCATTCCTTATTTTTCCTCTTGCATTTTTCCCATTTTTTCTTCATTATTCTCCTTCTCTTATTCTCCTATCTGCAGATATTACAGGGTTTTTGTTTTTGTTTTTTCTTCTTCTTTCTCCCTTTTTTCCTTTTTTAGTTACTGTTCCTGTGTCATTACATGGTGTATTTTTGTCCATGTGCTTTTAACTTTTTTGATGGTTAGTCAATTGTTATTTTTGTCTGAGTGGAAGACAGCCACAGTGCCTATATGACAAAACTACACCCATACCTCCTGCAGCTTTATTTACGGGAGTGAGGGCCACCACTGCCTTCTCCACCAATGGGCCAATGATAAAAAGCCACCAAGAAAAGCCTGACTCACCCTTGCCTGCTTTTCACAAACAGTTAACAGAGATCTAAATACAACAATGCCATGATGTCTCAGAGACAACAGAGCATAACAGTCCACACAAAGAAGCAAGATAAAGTGGTAGAAACAAGGGAGCAGGATACAGACCCAGAACACATCCCTGAGGAAGAAGTGGCATTGGAACTCTATGATAAGGAATTCAAAAGAATTATCGTTAGATATCTTCAAAGGATTGAGACACAGACCAAGGAAAGCACAGACAAAACCCTAGAAGAATTTTGGAAGAAAATATAAGAAAAAAATGACAAAATAAAAGAAAAATTAGCAATGATTCTGAATCTACAGATAGAAATCCAGAAATTAATACTAAATTGTCAAAATTAGATAAAACATTGAAAGGGCAAAGCAGTAGAATTGATGCAATGGAATACAGAATTAATGACATTGAAGATAAATACCTGAATACTTCTTTGGAAAGGGACCAATCAGGAAAAAAGATCAAAACAAAATGAAGAAAGCCTAAGGTTCATGTGGGATACCATCAAAAGGAATAACCTGTGTGTCATTGGAATTCCAGAACAAGAAGGGAAAAATAAAATCACTGAGATAATTGTCCAAGATTTGTTGGAAGAGAACTTCCCAGATACAATGAATGATAAAATTATGTCCATTCAGGAAGTCCAACAAACCCCAAACAGGATAGACCCCAAAAGAAAATCACCAAGACATATCATCATCAAACTCATCAAAACAAAAGACAAAGAAAGAATCCTGAAAGCAGCATGGGAAAAATAAAAAGTTACTTATAAAGGACAACCAGTAAGAATAAGCTCTGATTTCTCAGCAGAAATCATGCAAGTGAGAAGGCAATGGGATGGTATATATAAAACCCTGAAAGAGAAAAATTTTCAACCAAGATTATATACCCGGCAAAACTGTCCCTCAATTATG
>NW_006921626.1:7373141-7419770 GCF_000298275.1 Orycteropus afer afer | reverse complement strand
CTGGCAAAACTGGATATCCATTGGCAGAAAAATGAAACAAGGTCTGGACCTCACACCATGCACAAAATCTAACTCCAGATGGATCAAAGACTTAAATGTGCAACCTAAAACTATAAAGTTCCTCAAGGAAAAACTAGGGGCAAATTTAGGGGCCCTAATATATGGCATAAATAGAATATCAAGCATAACCCAAGATGCACAAACAGCAGAAGAGAAACTAGATGAATGGGACCTTCTAAAAATTAAATTTTTATGTACTTCCAAAGACTTATTCAAAAGAGTCAAAAGAGAACCTTACACATTGGAAAAAAATATTTGGCAATGACATATCTGACAAGGGACTTATATCTAGAATTTATAGAAAACTCCACCACCGCAATAGCAAAAAGACGAATAGTCCAATCAATAAATGGGCAGAAGACATGAATAGACACTTCACCAAAGAGGATATTCAGGCAGCCAACAAACATATGAAGAAATGCTAACGATCATTAGCCATTGTTGTTGTTGTTGTTATGTGCCATCGAGACGGCTATTAGAGAGATGCAAATCAAAACAACAACGAGGTACTTTCTCGCCCCAGCACTAGTAGCAAAGTTCAACAAGACAGAAAATAACAAATGCTGGTGAGGATGTGGAGAGATTAGGACTCTCATACACTGCTGGCAGGACTGTCAAATGATACAACCACTGTGGAAAACAGTATGGCAATTCCTTAAAAAGTTGGAATTAGAAATACCATTTGATCTAGCCATTCCATTACTAGGTATATATCCTAAAGAAGTGAGAGCCATGACAAATAACACACGTATGCACACCCATGTTCATCGCAGCACTATTTACAATAGCCAAAAGATGGAAACAACCTAGTTGTCCATCAGCTGAGAAATGGATAACCAAACTCTGGCACATACACACAATGGAATACTATGCAACCCTAAAGAATAATGTAGAATCTGCAAAACACTGAACAAGGTGGATGAACTTGGAGGACATTATGCTGAGTAAAATAAGTCAATCACAAAAGGACAAATATTGTATTAGTCTGTTATTGTAAAAGTCAAGGAAATGCTTCTATATGGAAAGACATTTTCTTTGTTGGTTACCAGGGGTGGGAATGGAGGGTAGGGAACACTGTTAGACAGGTAGAGACAAGTATTGATTAGGGTGAAGAGAAGGGCAATGTACCAAATGTGAGTGATCAACATGGTGGCATTGAAGAACAGGAAGACATAGAGAGGTACATGGGAGGTACAGACAACAAAGATGAACCCTTTTGCACGTACAGTACTGTGTTGTCAGTGAAGGCAAACATTGATATATGGGTGGATAGATGGGTGGACAGGCCGAACTATTAGGTATGTCTATGCTGCAGGGAGTGTACCCAAGACCATGTATAGGGTTGCTAGACAATGGTTCTACAAGTGTGTATTTGTATGTTCTGTAAGAATTCCCAGGGGTATAGTAGAGATGACAAGGGACAAGGTTGTAGTCACTTCTTGGTCACAGCCAGCTACCCAGAGGGACCGAGTAGTTGAACCTGTGGGCTTGGGACCATAGTTGCAGGGGACATTGAGCTCAATTGGCATAACATACTACACAAAACATTGTTCCACCTCCTACTTTGGCAAGTAGCAACTTTGATCTTTAAAGATTGTAAGCAGCTATCTAGATGCACCAATGGGTCTCTCCTCATCCAGAGCAAAGAAGAATGAAGAAAACCAAAGATTCATGGAAACAATTTGTCCTAGTGACTGGTACACCATGCAATCCACAGCCTGTATGAGACTATGAGACCAGAAAAACTAGATGGTGCCCGGCTACCACTGTCAACCCCTCAGAGGGGGATCTATGTAGGAGATCCTGGATAGAGAGGGAGAACAATGTAGAACAAAACTCAAAATCATTTGGGAAATAAAAAGGGGGGGGGACCAGGTTTGCTGGTGTGATAGACCCTGGTGGAACCCCTGAAACTATGGCCCCTAGCTGCCTGTCAGGTCTAGAAATGACCCCACACCTGTGGCTTCCAGCCAAACAAAAGACAGGCATATAAGTTGAACGTTTATCTGAGGTAGATACACTACTTGGAGAGATCAATCATGGGAGAAAGAAGGGTTGTTTATGCACAGGGAGACAGATCAGGAGGCAGTAGTGCATGGAGGGATGGACACAAGGAAGAGGTAATTATTGGGAGGAAGTGGGAGGGGAACTGCTGTACTGGGGTAAATTGTAGTCCATATCATGAGACAAAGTGTATGTGAACTGCTGTATGGAAAGTGAATTTACTCTGTAAATTTTCACCCAAATGAAAAAAAAAAAAGGTGGGGGGTAAGATAGTAGTGCCAGTGGGAATTTAGGATTAAAAAAGAAAAAACAGTGGTAAAAAAAGTTACATTGATTTAGGGTATGGTTGCACAGCCAGTTATTGTAATTACTGTCAATAATTTGTACATTTGTAAAAAGTTGAATTGGCAAAAGTTGTAGGATAAGTATATTTACAACAACGATGAGGAGTTGGCTGCAGGGATCCAGGTGAGGGGCAGGAACCCAGGCCACGCCCCAAAGTGGCAAGGTAGGAAATGAGAGAAAGGACAGAAAAAAGCCAGGGGAACCCAGACAGGTCAAGGAGGCAGCAGTAGGGATCCAGGTAGGGGTAGTTGGAGAGGTTTTGAACAGCCAAGGGAGACAAACTTGTCTATCACTTTGTCCTACATGGTGACATGTTGCTGTGAGTCTTGAGGCTTTGCCACTGGTGTTTCAAACCCAGCAGGGTGCACAGGTACCAGCGTGGCTTACAGACTGAGACAGACTTGGAAGAAGGAAGAGGCCATCCACTTCTCAAAGAATTGGCCAGGGAAAACCTTATGAATAGCAGAGAAACATTGTCTGGTACGTTACTGCTCAACTTTATGAATAGTCTGGATACATTGTCCAACGTAGAAATGGAGGATGAGTCACTTAGACTAGAAGGCTCTCAAAGTAAGACTGGGAAGAAGCTGCATCATCAGAGTAAAATCAGCCTTACTCATATGGATAAGGTAAAGCTTTCCAGACTTCCATTTGCTGACATGACATGATGCAAATTGAGGAGAAACAGCTGCAAACAAGCCTTAATAATTGGAACATGGAATATACGAAGTATGAATCTAGGAAAATTGGAAGCTGTCAAAAGTGAAATGGAACGCATAAAAATTGATATCCTAGGCATTAGTGATCTGAAATGGACTGGCTTTGGCCATTTTGAATCAGACAACCATATGATCTACTATGCCGGGAATGACAAATTGAAGAGGAATGGTGTGGCATTCATCATCACAAAGGATGTTTCAAGATCTGTCCTGAAGTACAATGCTGTCAGTGATAGGATAATATCCATATGCCTACAAGGAAGACCCGTTAATACGACTGTTATTCAAATTTATGCACCAACCACCAAAGCCAAAGATGAGGAAATTGAAGATTTTTATCAAATTCTGCAGTCTGAAATTGACCAAACATGCAATCAGGATGTGTTAATTATCACTGGTGACTGGAATACAAAAGTTGGAAACAAAGAAGAATCACTGGTAGTTGGAAAATTTGGCCTTGGTGACAGAAGTAATGCTGGAAATTGCATGGTAGAATTTTGCAAGACCAACGACTTATCCATTGCCAATACCTTTCTTCAACAACTCAAATGGCGGTTGTACATGTGGACTTTGCCAGATGGAGTACACAGGAATCAGATTGACTACATCTGTGGCAAGAGGGGATGGAAAAGCTCAATATCTTCAGCCAAAACCAGGCCAGGAATTGATTGCGGAACAGACCATCAACTGCTCATATGCAAGTTCAATTGAAGTTAAAGACAATTAAAACAAATCCACAAGAGCCAAAATATGATCTTGCGTATATCCCTCCTGAATTTAGAGACCATCTAAAGAATAGATTTGATGCATTGAACTCCCAAGACCAAAACAGAAGAATTGTGGGATGACATCTAGAACATCATCCCTGAAGAATGCAAGAGGTCACTAAAAAGACAAGAAAAGAAAACTAAAATGAATGACAAAAGAGACTCTGAAACTTGCCCTTGAGAGGAGAGTAGCTAACACAAATGGAAGAAATGACGAGATAAAAGAGCTGAACTGAAGATTTCAATGAGCAGCTCAAGAACACAAAGCCAATTACTATAATGCAATGTGCAAAGACTTGGAGTTAAAAAACCAAAAGGGAAGAACATGCTTGGCATTTCTCAAACTGAAAGAACTGAGGAAAAGATTTAAGTCTCGAGTTGCAATATTGAAAGATTCTATGGGCAAAATATTAAATGATGCTGGAAACATCAAAAGAAGATGGAAAGAATACACAGAGTCACTGTACCAAAAAGAACTGGTCAATCTTCATCCATCTCAGGAAGTGGCATATGATCTAGAACCAATAGTACTGAAGGAGGAAGTCGAAGCTGCAATGAAGGAATTGGTGAAGAACAAGGCTCCAGGGATTGATGGAATACCCACTGAGTTATTTCCACAAATGGATGCCCCACTGGAGGCACTCACTTGGTTATGCAAGAGATTTGGAAGACAGCTACCTGGCTAACTAACTGGAAGAGATCCATATTTGTACCCATTCCAAAGAAAGGTGATCCCACAGCATGTGGAAATTATCAAACAACATCATTAATATCACATGCAAGTAAGATCTTACTGAAGATAATTCAAAAACGGTTGCAGCAGTATATTGACAGAGAACTACCAGAAGTGTAAGCTGGATTCAGAAGAGGACGTGGAACAAGTGATATCATAGCTGTTGTCAGATGAATGTTGGCTCAAGGCAAAGAATACCAGAAAGATGTTTAGTTGTGTTTTATTGACTATGCAAAGGCATTTGATTGTGTGGATCATGACAAATCATGGATAACATTGAGAAGAATGGGAGTTCCCAAACAATTGATTGTGTTCATGAGGAACCTGTACATTGACCAGGAGGCTGTCATTCAAACAGAACAAGGGGACACTGCATGGTTTAAAATCAAGAAGGGAGTGCATCAGGGTTGTATCCTTTCACCATACTTATTCAATCTATATGCTGAGCAAATAATCCAACAAGCTTGACTATATGAAGAAAAAATGGCATCAGGATTGAAGGAAGAATCATTAACAACCTGTGATACACTGACAACACAACTTTGCTTGCTGAAAATGAGGATGACTTGAGGCACTTACTGATGAAGATTGAAGAATAAAGTCTGCAGTATGGATTATATCTCAATATAAAGAAAACAAAAATCCTCATAACTGGACCAATAAGCAGCATCACGATAAATGGAGAAAAGATTGAGGTTGTCAAAGAATTCACATTGGTTCTACAATTGATGGCAATGGAAGCAGCAGTCAGGACATCAGACAACATATAGCACTGGGAAAGTCAGCTGCAAGGGAACTCTTCCAACTGCTGATGAACATGAATGTCTCCCTGAGGACTAAGGTGCACCTGACACAAGCCATGGTATTTTCAATCGCCTCATATGCATGTGAGAGCTAGACAATGAATAAGGAAGACTGAAGAAGAGCTGATGCTTTTGAGTTGTGGTGCTGGTGAAGAATGCTGGAAGTACCATGGACTGCTAAAAGAACTAATAGATCTGTTCTGGAGGAAGTGCAGCCGAAATGCTCTTTGGAAGCAAGGATGGCCGGACTTTGTCTCATCTACTTTGGTCATGTTGTCAGAAGGGACCATTGCCTGGAGAAGGATGTCAGGCTTGGTAAGGTGGAGGGTTGGTGAAAGAGGGGAAGGCCTTCAACGAGATGGATTGGCATGGTGGCTGCGACGATGGGCTCAAGTATAGTAAAGATCATGGAATTGGCATGGGATCGGGCGGTGTTTCGTTCTGCTTGTCACTATGAGTTGGAAACGACTAGACGGCACCTAACAACAACAACAAAACAATGACAAAAGAAAGAAAAAAAAAAAAGAGAGAAGAGTAGTTGCTGAGGCTGCTTATTTCCAACCAAATACCTCATGGGATTTTGTTCCTTGGTTTGGAGGTTTGAGGTCATGATTTCATGAACCATCTGAGTTAATTGGCCTAATAATGTGTTTAGTGATTCTGTTCTACCTCCTAGTTCATTGCGTGGGGCCTCAGGTCTTAAAAGCTTGCTAGTGGACATCCAAGGCACAATAATTGGTCTCTATTCATCGGAACAACAGAGGAAGGATGAGAGTCAGGAAGAAGAAAAGATCTGGAACGTATAGATAATTGCCTTCATGAACTGCTGACTTTTTTCCCATGAGACTAGGACTGGATGGTACCTGACTACCTTTACTGAACATTTTGATCAAAGATGTCATAGAGGAATCCTGACCAAAAGGGGGAAAATATAGAACAGAATTTAAAATTCTCATGGACTCTAGACATTATGGAGGGTGGATGAACACCTGAAAAAATTGTCCTGAGATAGGCTTTAAACTTTAAACCAAAGATGTTTCCTGAAGTCTTCTTAAAAGCAAACAATAGTTTAGGTTAACTAGTATAAGTAAATAAATAAATAAGGTGTCTCTTGAACATTGTGCTCTGTTAAGAACTATCTATATGGGATCAAATTGATGACAGCAACTTGAAATATTAGATAGAAACATTAGGGAACAATGAGTTAATGAGGAAGGAACAACTCAGAATAGGAGGGTGAAAATGGTTGCACAACTCAAAGAATGTAATCAATGTCACTGAATTATATATGTAGAAACTGTTGGATTGGTGTATGTTTTGCTGCATATATTCTCAACAATAAAATTAATAAAATTGAAAGAAAAAATACATCATAATGTAACTGAATGATCTGTATGTGCAATGAAAAAAATATAAAAAAGACACAACCCTCAAGTCATTCTGAGGGCAAAGGACTACCAATGCTGTGGCCGTCACAGGAACTGTAGTTTCTATTTGTCTATGGACAGTGGCTTCTCACTACTGCTAAGGTTATTCATCAATTTTGAATCCCAACCAAAACAATGAGTTGGTTTCTCAAACTATTGGAATTCATTGAATGCAAAGTAAAAAATCAGAGGAAAGAATATGGCTTGTCCATGAAATTCATAATGATGAACAAAAGATGGAAGAGATGCCCACAATTGTTTGTCTACAGAGGCTATGAGATGTCCCATTGGTCCAGTGAAGTTCAGATGCTTTCTGGTGGAAGGGAACTGGCCATTCCAAGTAATAGTGCCATTAGGATTTCTTCATTTCTATTCTACTGTGTATTTATTTGTTTTAGAATATTAGGTGTGTCCAATAGGCACCTCCAACTTAGTATGCTGAAAACCAAACTCTTTATTTTCCCTCTCAAACCTGCTCTTTTCAGTCTTCCTTACCTTAGTAAATGGTAACTCTTGTCTTCCAGGTGCTCGAGACAAAAACTTAAAAGCTGTCCTTGACCCCTTATCTTTCTCTATCATCCCAAGTCCAACCTATCGTGTGAACTCTTTATTTTAATAGTGTTATTGAGCTATAATTGACATAAAATTAACTGGACACATGATGAGTTTTGATGTATCTGTGTACCAATGAGACCATCCCCACAATCAAGAATGAATATATCCATTACTCCCAAATGAGTCCTCATGCTTTTTTGTAATCTCTCCTTATCCTCTCCTGTCGGTCTCCAAGCAACCTTCTGTTGCTATAGATATAGTTTGCATTTTCTACGATTTTAAAAAGATATCTGCAGTCTGCTGTCTTTTTTTTTTTTTTTTGGCTTGGCTTCTTTAATTCAGCATAATCATTTGAAGTACATTCCAAATCTGACCACTTTGCTAACACCAGGACCATAGACAAAGCCAACAACATCTCTCACCTGAAGTATTGTAAAGACCTTCTCACTCCTTTCCCTGCTTCTGTGCTTGCTCTCCTGTGATAGTTAAGATTGCTTATCACCTTGGCGGGGCCATGATTCTCAGTGACATATGTTATGATGCAGTCATTCCCCATAATGAGATCTAATATAGTGTAATCATCTCCATGATGAGATCTGTTATGAGTAGCCAATCAATTGGAAGTTGGAAAGGAGTTTCCTCAGGGGTGTGGCCTGCTTCCAGTATAGATAGATGATAGATAGATAGATAGATGATAGATAGATGATAGATAGATAGATAGATAGATAGATAGGTGGGTGGGTAGGTAGACAGATAGATAGATGTTCTGGCAAAGCTCTCTGGCTTTTTGCTTCATCTGGATCCTGCATCTGGTTCTTTATCATTTGACCTCCAGTTCTTTGAACTTGAGCTAGCAGCCTGGCATCTTTCCTGCCAATCTTGGGTTCATCAGTCCCTGAAACTACACGAGTCAGGAGAAGCCTCCTGCCTGACATCTGACCCATGGACTTAGGTCTTGTCAGCCTCTACAACTGCATGAGCCATTTCCTTGAGATAAATATCTTCCCCCTCCTCTCTCTCTACACACACACACAAGCTTCACTGGTTTTGCTTCTCTAGACAACCCAGTCTTGAGACATTTTCTAAAGTCTATGATCCCATTTATAGCCAGAGAGACAGTTTCATGATGTAAATATGCCCCTCCTCTGCTCAAAATATTCCTAGAGCTTCTCATTTGCAGGTCAAATCCAATGACTTTATTATGGTTTGCACTATCTTATTTGGTCTGATTCCCCTTTTCCCCCACTGACCCCATTGCATAATACTCTCTCCTTGCTCTGTTACTTCAATACAAACACACCAAGTATACTCCTACATCAGGGCATTTGTACTTCTGATTTACCTCTACCTTGAACCAAAACCAAAATCACTGCTGTTGAGTCATTTCTGACTCATAGTGACCCTTTAGAACAAAGTAGGACTGCCCCCATCAGGTTTCCGAGGCTGTAAATCTTTATGGAACCAGACTGCCTCATCTTTTTCCAGTGCAATGGCTGGTGGGTTTGCACTGCCAACCTTTTGGTCGAATGCTTTAGCCACTGCACCACCAGAGCTCCTTCAACCTTGAATCAAAAGAAACAAACAAACAAAAACAGTTCCCCCTAAGTAGACTGGGTGGGTAACTTGTTTCTTCACTTACTCAAGTTTCTGTAAAGACAATATATCTCATTAGAGACGCCTTCCCTGACCATCTTCCATAAAACAGAACTCTGTCTCATGATTATCTAGCTCCTCACCCTGCTTTATTTTACTTTGGAGCACATACCACCTGACATAATATTTTTCTGTTTGACTGCCTCCCCCCAACACACACACACACACGCAAACAATTCCAAATATAAGTTCCATGAGAGCAGGGAATTCATCTGTTTTATTTACTGCTTTAACCTAGGAAAATGGCTAGAATGTATGTGGTTCTCAACAAATAATGTGTTGGATGAATGTATGAGTCCTTACATAAATATATTAAACTGTTAACCTAAACAAAGTCTTGATATAGAAATAGAAGTAGGCATTTTATATCTTCCACTCAATGGTATCTTCACCAATGGAGAACAGAATCTGGAACACATTTTTGTTCAATGAGGGCATATTTGTTGTGGAAGGAGTGAAAGAAATTGTACTTTTTTCTACAATACTTTCAGGACATTAAAGCACACAGAGATCATTTTAATTTTCTTTCTACTTCTAGTAGAATTGCATGACAGTACATTGGTGGAAGGAACAAAGTTCCAAAATGTTGTACTTGAATATTATTTCAGCTAATATTTACTTTGGCTAATAACTCAGATATTCTTTTATACGAAGGATCAGAGCTCTCCGTCCTGGAGAGCTAGCTAGCCAGTTTGTAGTTTTTATAAGGTTTTGATTTCTCTCCATTCTGTTTTGATTGACTTAAAAAGTTACTAACTTGGTAACAAGCTTGGTGGATAATCAGAAAAAATTTCAGCTGGCCACAATGGGGGAGGGAGTAGTTCTTTCTGGGTGTATAATTAGTGAATGAATCAGCATTCAGTTTTACTCACAGCTTTGAATGTGTGGCACTGATTCTTAATCAACATAAGCTCAAATCCCAAGTGTATTATTTGTTAACACTTCAGGTAGGATAAAGGCAAAGTCAAATCAAAAATCAAACTCACTGCCATCAAGTTGATTCCAAGTCCCATTGAATTTCCAAGGCTGTAAATCTTTACAGAACTAGACTGCCTCAACTTTCTTCATTGGAGCAGATAGTAGGTTACACCACTAACCTTTTGGTTAGCAGTCAAATGCCTTAGCCCCTACACCACCAAACCAAGACCAAAGCAAAATCACTGCCGTTGAGTCAATTCAACTCATAACGACCCCTCCCTGGGTTTCCGAGGTGGTATCTCTATAGAAGTAGATTGCCCAATCTTCCTTCTGAGGAGTGGCTTCTGGGTTTGAACCATCAGCCGCCTTCTGGTTAGCAGTCAAATGCCTCAGGCACTATGCCACCAGAGCTCCCCCTATACCACCAGAGCTCCTTAAAGGCAGAGTAGCAGTTAGAAATAAATGTGTTCATTGCATAACATGGTTAGATGTACTTAATGTCATTTAAAAATGGTTACAATGGAAAGTTTTTTATGTACATTTTACCACAATAAAAATTTAAAAAATAAATGCATCTAATTTGGACTTGTCATAGCTGATCCGTAATAACTGCTTGCAGTAATCAACTTTATGTTTAGTACCTACAGTGTGCTCAAGAACTCTATGAGGTTCTTTTTGCCAGGGTATAGACATGTAAGAAATGAAGGGTTCTGAACCTCAAAGAGGTTGCAGTCAGATGGTGAAGACAATCAAAAATGAATAAAAAACCAAACCAAATTCACTGCTGTGGAGTCAGATCTGACTCATAGTGACCCGTCCTTGCGTTTCTGAGGCAGTATCACTGTGGAAGTAGATTGCCCAACCTTCTTTCCTAGGAGTGGCTGGTGGGTTTGAACTGCCAGCCTTCTGGTTAGCAGTCAAATGCCTTAGGCACAACTGAATAATAACATACATCAGTGTAAACCTGCAATAGTGCCTGTCCAGGAACATCCACAAGCTCTTACAATAAAGTTACCAGAAAGAAGCCAGAATTTTGCCAATAATGAAATCCCTTTGCATTCAGAGAACAGTGTAAAATATCTCCTGGGGACAATAGTTTCCAGCCAAGATGGAATTTAGAAAAAAAAAAAAAAACTCACTGCTATTGAGTTGATTCTGGCTCATACCAACCCCCATTGGGTTTCTAAGACAGTAAATCTTTACGGAAGTAGATTTCCCCATCTTCCTACCACAGAACAGTTGGTGGGGTTGAACCACCCACCTTCTGGTTAGCTGTCAAATGCCTTAGGCACTGCACCACCAGAGAATAGCAGGGACCATATTAAACAATTTTAAAACTGTACAACATATACGAAACAACAGTTTTCATATACTGGACAACAAGCTATACAGGACCGTGATTCCTAAGAGAACCAAAATAAATGAGGTGAGTGCTGTTCTTGCTCCAGCTTACTCCTTGGAGGAGAAACACAAACAGGTAATCTAATTGAGTTGAGGAGACAGATTTGAAAAATTGTATAGGCTCAGTCATATAGATTTCACAAGGGAGAGAGAAGAAAGTCGCTTGGAGAGGAAACAGCTGCACAGAGAGAGAGTTCTGGAGATGTACAGAGGGTTTTCCTCAAATCTTCAGCTGAGGATTAAGAAGTATGTAGATGTGAGGAATAACCCAAGGCCAAGGAAAGAACCATCATAAAGGAAAAGGGGACACTCACTAGAGTAAAAATTAGTTTCTGTTCTCACCAGTCAGAATGAAAAAATCTTGTAATAAACAGGGCTTCAAGTAGAGTACTCGGTAACAGTGAAAAAAAACAAAATGACTCAGTAACAGTGAAAAAAACAAAACAAAAACCAAACTCACTGCCATTGAGTCGATTCCAATTCATAATGACCCCTTTTGGGTTTCCAAGGCAGTGAATCTTTACAGAAGTAGATTGCCCAGTTTTCCTTCCATGGAGTGGCTGGTGGGTTTGAACCACAAACCTTCTGTTTAGCTGCCAAATGCCTTAGGCACTATGCCACCAGAGATTGTAAAGGTGAAAATTGTCTACAATTAAAGGCTTCTCTAGTTCTACCTAACAAAGTTTAAAAACAAGCCTCAAGAAGATCGAATTGTTTCCAAATAGAACAAAGCTCATGAATATTTAAAAGAATACAAAATTAGGAATGGCTGTGAGTGGGGCCCTACCAGAATCTGAAGAAGGCTCTAGGCAGACGAGGGCAGTTTTTCTAGCGTCAGAACTGGGCTGAAGCGCCGCGGTACCATGAGGCGCAGGTATTTAAGAGATTATGGCATCTGAAACCCACAATGTTAGAAAACGAAACTTTATAATATTGAGGATCAGTCCATTGATTTTCCTAGAAAAAGGAACTCCAATTTCACTGATAAGAACATGAAGGAGGTTAAGAAATCTCCAAAACAGTTGGCTGCTTACATAAATAGACAGAAGGCCCATCATCAAAATACAGTGGCTTTTTTTCTGAGGTTTCTCAGGACCATGAAACAATGGCGCACGTTTTGTTCAGCAGGAATTTGAGGTTGAATGTAGCTTTAACTTTCTGGAGGAAGAGAAGTATAAGTGAACTTGTAGCTTATTTGGTGAGGATAAAAGATCTTGGAGTTGTGGTAGATTCCCTTCCTGTGCTCACCAATAGTTTACAGGAAGAAAAACAATACATCTTACTTAGCTGCTATGTAGACTTGTTGCCTCTAGTAAAGTCACTACTTAAAAGCAAATTTGAAGAATATGTAATAGTTGGTTTGAACTAGCTTCAAACAGTCATAAAAAGGTGGTGGTCAGAACTATCATCTAAAACAGACATTATGAATGATGGAAATATTCAGATTTTAAAACAACAGTTAAATGGATTGTGGGAACAGGAGAACCGTCTTACTTTGGTTCCAGGATACACTGGTAGTATAGCTAAGGATGTAAATGCTTATTTATTACAATTGCATTGAGGAGTTTCATCTACTTAAGAGTGCGTGGTTATTCAAAACATCCCTGGACTATATGATTTCCAGAAAAATGTCTCTTTTGAGAACTCTGAACTATGGAAGAAATCAAACCATTTTTTTGTTTTAAAAAGTCACATAATGAAACCACTAATGAAATCCTAACAATCTGCTTCACATTAAAGTGGAAAAATTTCCAAAAGGAGCAACTTCAACTTCAATGAGGTGAAAGTGCACTATGAAGATTGTTGGCCTTTGCTGCATTTGGGATTTATATGGTTATTAGGTAACTTTGTCTAAGAACTACTGGATCTTAATGCACTCCTGCGTATTACATAATATAATTTATACTTTGTGCAAAAATAAGACAAGACTTATTACTAGGGACCACGTAGACCAATCATGCATTTTTTTAAGATTATGTTTTATAAGAAAACACTTAAATGTGTGCAGCTATTTTCATATTTTGTAAGTTTAAAACATAATAGAAAATGATACTAAAAATTTTTTTGTTCATGCCAAGAAACTACTGTGTATGAAAAATGCCTTAATTATTAATAAGCCAATATGTTAAAATACCAAGATCTGTTTTAAACAAAACCAACCATGCATCTGACATGATAAAATCATGGAATTAAATCACAGGTTTACATTCATGTAGACTGTTATTGAAACCTATTCCACACAGACATCATATCATATATCTATGTGTTATATCTTTTATAAAAGAAAAAAGGTGAATATGTATTTGTATGAATGCTTAACTGGAAATGTCCATGGAATTGGCTAATTTATATTCACTTTTCATTGTATATAGATTTCAAATATTTTCAGTTCTGTATCATTTAAGCTTCTTTCATTTGAGTAAATTGACTAAATATTTCTATTTTTTGTTCTTTTTTAAATTCTAATTATTTTATATGAATTCTAAATCCTTCTTTATTCATTACATATGTTAAAGAGTTACATAATACTTTAGAAATGTTTACCCTTAGTGTGGACCATGTATTTTAAGTTCTAACATTTTCCATTACTACCTCTTCCAGTGGTTGAGATGAAATACCAGCAGACTTTATGAAGTGTTCTTTTTTTTTTAAACGCAAGTTTTAGTGTCAATGAACCCAGTTCTGGAATGTCTTAACAGCTGTATATCTTACCTGTCTTGAAAGTGATGGGGTTTTAATACCACTATTGAGTGATTTGTATATCATCTCATCATTGCATAAGCATGACAAGTATCTGAGCAAAGATGTTCATTAATTGAATTTCTGTGCAGTAATTCTCCAAGCACTTGAATGTAAATCTTTGGCATTTACCCAACTAATAACAACTGATAGGAACCCCAGACAAGCATCTTTTTTGCTTTGAAAATGTTAAAACTTTGTTTAATGTTTTGTATAGCTATATATTCCCTACAATGAAAATCAGTTGTAGTAATTTGTTATTAGATTAATTGGCCTTTAGATTAGAATCATTTCAGATTATTGCATTCTGTGATTTGAGAGGTGAGTTAAGTTGTTTTTCAGGAAGTGGAAATTAGAATTGTAAACCTGTGTCATCTCTGTAGGACCATAAGATGATGAACTGTAACCTTGCTTTGTTTCTATTCCTTTTGTTATCCCTTGTCTTGTCTATCTAACAGTTTGAACCAGTTAACTTGGTTGGAGCATGGTGCTAATGAGGCTAAGGACAGGAGTTCAACCATTTTATATGTTCATTAATTTTACACATTCAAAAAAAAAAATAATAATAACAATTTCTAGCCTACAGATTATACCCTCTCTCAAGTATCTAGTTCACAGATTCAGCTCTTGGTCCCAAGGAAAATTTTGTGTATAATTTAGCATAAACCCTTGACCTCAAATAGAAAAATAACTCAAATAATTGATGTATGTGATACTGTAGACTTTTGGTATGATATTTAACATAATATATTTGAAAAACCAAAGAAAAAAAAAATTAGTCAACATCCAACAATTGTGAATTTACAATGTCTGAAATATACTAAAAAATATATAAGGCATGCAAAAAAATAGGATAATACAAACCATAAGACAAATCAGTCAGCAGCAATTGTGTCAGAAATGACACAGATGTTAGAATTATGACACAAAGACATTAAAACACTTATACCCCATGATTTCAAGATGCTATAGAAAAGCATCTGGTAGCATAGTGGCTAAGACAATTGCCTGCTAACCAGGCGGCTGGCGGTTCAAACCCACCAACCACTCCTCGGAAGGAAGGTTAGGCAATCCTACTTCCGTAGTGATACTGCCTCGGAAACCCAAGGAGGGGTCGCTATGAATCGGGGCCGACTCAATGGCACATAACAAAAACAACAACATAGAAAAGCATGAACATGTAAAGAAAAGATATACCAAAAACCAGAACCAAACTCACTTCTATCAAGTTGGTTGATAGCAATCCCCATTGGGTTTCCGAAGTTGTAAATATGGAAGTAGATCACCCCATCTTCCTTCCATGGAGAAGCTGGTGGTTTTGAATCGCTGACCTTCTGGTTAGCAACCAAATGCTTTATCCAACATTACCCAAATTAAACTTCTAGAAGTGAAAAAAGCAATGCCTAAACTGAAAAACCACACTAAGCCAAAAGCCAAACTCACTGCAGTTGAGTCGGTTCCGACTCATAGCAACCCCTCCTTGGGTTCTCGAGGTGGTAACACTATGGAAGTGGATTGCTCAATCTTCCTTCCAAGGAGTGGATGGTGGGTTTGAACCGCCAGCCTTCTGGTTACCAGTCATATGCCTTAGGCACTACGCTACCACTGGGTGAGATTAAAAACAGAATAGACACTGCAGAAGAAGAGATTAGTGAACTTGAAAACATAGTGATATAAATTTTCCAAAATTAAATACAAAAGCAAAGAGACTAAAAGAAATAAAAGGAGGATCAATGTGCACAATTTCAAGCAGCCTGATAGACTTGTAATTGGAGTCCCTGAAGGAGGTGAGCAGACAGGAAAAAAAAAATGTTTAAAGAAATAATGAATGAAACTGTTCCAAATGTGATTAAGACTATAAACTTACAAAGGATCTCTGGTGGTGCAGTGCCTAAAGCATTTGACTGCTAACCAGAAAGATATTAAAATGGCCAATAAGCATCTGAAAAGATGCTCAATATCATTAGTCATTGTTGTTGTTTTGGTTAGGTGCCATCAACACTGCCCAGTCCTGTGCTAGCCTCACAATCCTTGCTATACCTGAGCCCATCGTTGCAGCCCCGGTGTCAATCCATCTCATTGAGGACTTTACCCTTTTTTGCTGATCCTCCACTTTACCAAGCATAATATCCTTCTCCAGGGAATGGTCCCTTCTGACATGACCAACGTAGGTGAGACAAAGTCTGGCCATTCTCACTTCCAAGGAGCATTCCAACTGCACTTCTTCCAGGACAGATTTGTTTGTTCTTCTGGCAGACCATGATACCTTCAGTATTCTTTGCCAACACTATGACTCAAAAGCATCTATTCTTCTTTGTTTGTTGTTGTTGTTGTGTGCCATAGAGTCAGACCAGACTCATAGCGACCCCTCCTTGGGTTTCCAAGGCAGTATCACTGCGGAAGTAGATTGCCCCATCTTCCTTCCAAGGAGTGGCTGGTGGGTTTGAACTGTCAGCCTTTTGGTTAGCAGTCAAGTGCCTTAGCCACTATGCTACCAGAGCTCCCATTCTTTAGTCTTCCTTATTAATTGTCCAGCTTTCACATGCATATGAGGTGATTGAAAACACCATGGTTTGGATGGGGTATCTTAGTCTTCAAAGTGACATCTTTGCTCTTCAGCACTATAAAGAAGTCTTTTGCAGCAGATTTGCCCAGTGCAATACACTGTCTGATTTCTTGACTGTTCTTTCCATTGGTGTTGATTGTGGAACCAAATAATATGAAATTTTTGACAACTTCAATGTTTTCTCCACTTATTGTAATGCTGTTTATTGGTCCAGTTGTGAGAATTTTCTTTTTCTTTATGTTGAGGTAAAATCCATACTGCAGACTGTAGTCTTTAATCTTCATCAGTAAGTGCTTCAAGTCATCTCCACTTTCAGCAAGCAATGTTGTGTCGTCTGTATAATGCAAGTTGTTCTTGAATCTTCCTCCATTCCTGATGCCACATTCTTCATATAGTCCAGCTTCTCAGATTATTTACTCTGCATACAGATTGCATAAGTATGGCGAAATGATGCAACCCTGACGCACTCCCTTCTGATTTTAAACCAGGCAGTATCCCCTTGTTCTTTTCGAATGACAGCTTCCTGGTCTGTGTACAAGTTCCTCATGAGCACAATTGAGTGTTCTGGAATTCCCGTTCTTCATAATGTTATCCATAATTTGTTATGATCCATATAGTCAAATGCCTTTGCATAGTCAATAAAACATAAGTAAACATATTTCTGGTATTCTTTGCTTGTAGCCAAGATATATCTGACATCAGTGATATCCGTCATTCCACGTCTTCTTCTGAATCCAGCTTGAATTTCTGGAAATTCCCTGTCAATATACTGCTGTGATTGTTTTTGGATTATCTTCAGCAAAATTTTACTTGCGTGTTATATTAATTGATATTGTTAGTAATTTCCACATTCTATTGGGTCACCTTTCTTTGGAATGACCACAAACATGGATCTCTTCGAATTAGTTGGCCAGGTAGCTGTCTTCCAAATTACTTGGCATAGGTGAGTAAGTGCCTCCAGTGCTGCATGTTTGTTGAAACATCTCAATAGGTATTCTGTCAATTCCTGGAGCCTTGTTTTACACCAATTCCTTCAGTGTAGCTTCGATTTCCTCTTTCAACACCATCAGTTCTTGATTATATGTCACCTCCTGAAATGGATGAATATTGACCAATTCTTTTTGGTACAGTGACTCTGTGTATTTCTTCCACCATCTTTTGGTGCTTTCTGTATCATTCAATATTTTGCCCATAAGATCTTTCAATATTGCGTCTCAAAATATGATTTTTTTTCTTCAGTTCTTTCAGCTTGAGAAATGCTGAGTGTGTTCTTCCCTTTTGGTTTTCTAACTCTAGATCTTTGCAATAAAATACCACTTCAAACACTCAAAAAAGAAACCCAAACTCACTGCCATCAAGTTGAATCCAACTCATCATGACCCCTACTGGGTTTCCAAGCCTGTAAATCTTTACAGAAGTAGACTGCCTCATCTTTCTTTCATAGAGCAGCTGGTAGATTTAAACCACTGACCTTTTGGTTAGCAGCCAAATATCTTAACCACCAGAGCTGCTTCATACCCACTAGGATGGCTATAATTATTTCAACTATGGAAAGTAAAGTGTTAGTGAAAATGTGGAGAAATTAAAACTCTCATACATTATTGGTGAGAAAGTAAAATGGTGTTAACCATGTAGAAAATAGTTTGTCAGTCCATCTAAAAATTAATTATAAAATTACCATATGATCCAGCAATTCCTCTCTTAATTATGTACCCCAAAAAATTGAAAACAGGTACTCAAATATTTGTATTTGAATGTGCATAGCAGCACACTATTCACAATAGCCAAAGGATGGAAACAATCCAAATATCCACCAATGGATGAATAAGTAAACAAAATTTAGTATATATGTCTGTACAATGGAACATTAGTCATAAAAAAACATGGTGAATTGATACATACTACATTGTGGATGGACTTTAAAAATATTATGCTAAATGAAAGAAGTCAGACACAAAAAGTCACAATTGTATTATATTTATAAGAAATATACAGAATATGTAAATCCATAGAGACAGAAAACAAATTAGTGGTTGCCAGGGCTAAGGACAAAGAGGAACAGGGATACTTAGGAATAAATCTGAAAAAAGATATGAAAAAGAAAATCACTGCAGATTAAAATTAAAGAAGAAATAAGTGAATGGAATGATATAAATCTTCATGGATTGGAAGATTTAACGTTGTTATGATACCCATTTTCTCTAAATTCATCTATAAATTGAATGCAATCCCAATCAAATTCCCAGAAGGCTTCTATAGAAATTGACAAGGTGATTTAAAAATTCATGCTGAAATGTAAAGATATAGAATAGACAAATATCTTTGAAAAAGAAGAACCAATTTGGAGGATTTACACAACCATTCCAAAACTTACAAAGTTGTATTACTCATAACAGTGTGGCCTGATGTAGACATAGAAATCAATGGAACAGAATGAAGAGTCCAGAAACAGATCCACATATATATAGTTTTAGGTGCCATCGAGTCAAGTCTGACTCATAGTGACCCTATGTACAACAGAACAAAGCACCACCCACTCCTGCATCATCCTCACAATCCTTGCTATGCTTGAGACCACTGTCACAGCTACTGTGTTAATCCAATTTATTGAAGGCTTTCCCTTTTTCTCTGACCCTCCACTTTACCAGGCATGATGTCCTTCTCCAGGGACTGGTCTCTTCTGACAACGTGACCAAAGTAGGTGAAATGAAGTCTGGTCACTCTCACTTTTAAGGAGCATTCTGGCTGTACTTCTTCCAGGACAGATTTGTTTGTTCTTCTGGCAGTCCACAGCACTTTCAGTATTCTTCACCAACACCACAATTAAAAGACATCAATTCTTCTTCAGTCTTCCTTACTCATTATCAAGCTCTCACATGCATATGAGGTGATTGAAAATACCATGGCTTTGGTTAGGTACACCTTACTATTCAAAGTGACATCTTTGCATTTTAACACTTTAAAGAGGTCCCTTGTAGCAGATTTGCCCAGTGCACTAACACTTCTAGTGCCTCTGTGGGTGTTGATTGTGAATCCAAGTAAAATGAAATCCCTGACGACTTCAGTCTTTTCTCCATTTATCATGATGTTGCTTATTGGTCTAGTTGTGAGGATTTTTGTTTTCTTTATGTTGGTATAATCCATAATGAAGACTGTAGTCTTTGATCATCATAACCAAAAAACAAACCAAACTCACTGCCATCAAGTCTGTTCTGACTCATAGCGACCCCTCTTTGAGTTTCTGAGGCAGTATCTCTACAGAAATAGATTGCCCAATCTTCCTTCCAAGGAGTGGCTGGTGGGTTTGAACTGCCAGCCTTCTGGTTAGCAGTCAAATGCCTTAGGCACTATGCCAAGTGCTTTAAGTCATCTTCACTTTCAGAAAGCAAGGTTGTGTTATCTGCATATAGCAGGTTGTTAATGGGTCTTCTTCTTCCAACACTGATGCTACATTCTTCTTTATATAGCACAGCTTCTCAGATTATTTACTCAGCATACAGAGAAAGTATCATGAAAGTAAACAACCCTGACACATGCTCTTCCTGATCTTAAACCATTCAGTATACTCTTGTTCTGTTCAAATAGCAGCCTCTTGTTCTATGTACAGTTTCCTCATGAGCCCAATTAATGGTTCTGGAATTCCCATTCTTCTGCATGTTATCCATAATTTGTTATGATACACGTTGTCAAATGTCTTTGCAAAGCCAGTAAAACATGAGTAAACATCTTTCTGGTATTCTTTGCTATCAACTAAGATCCATCTGACTTCAGCAATGATATCCCTCATTCCATGTCCTCTTCTGATTCCAGCTTGAATTTCTGGAAATCCCTTGTCAATATACTGCTGTGACTGTTTTTTAAAATTATCTCCAGCAAAATTTTACTTACAGGTGAAATTAATAATATTTTGAATAATTTCCACATTCTGTTGGATCACCTTTCTTTGAAATGGGCACAAATAAGGATCTCTTCCAGTTGGTTGGCCAGGTAGTTGTCTTCCAAATTACTTGGCATAGATGAGTAAGTGCCTCCAGTGTGGTATCCATTTGTTGAAATATCTTAATGGGTATTCCATCAATTCCTGGAGCCTTGTTTTTTTTGTTGTTGTTGTTTGTTTGTTTGTTTGTTTTGCCAATTTCTGTAGTGCAACTTTGATTTCTTCCTTCAGTACCATTGGTTCTTGATCATATGCCACCTCCTGAATGGATGAACATCGCTCAGTTTGTTGGTTTTTTTTTTTTTTTTTTTTGGTACAGTGATTCTGTGTATTCCTTCCATCATCTTTTGATGCTTCCTGAACCAATATTTTGCCCACGGGATCTTTCAATATTGCATCTCAAGGTTTGAATTTTTTCTTAAGTTCTTTCAGCATAAGAAATGCCAAGTGTATTCTTCCCTTTTGGTTTTTTAACTCTGAGTCTTTGCATATTTAATTATAATTCTTTACTTTGTCTTCTTGAGCTTCCCTTCGAAATCTTCTGTTCAGCTCTTTTATTTGATTGTTTCTTCCATTTACTTTAGCTATTCTATATTCAAAACCGAGTTTCAGTCTCTTCTGACATTCATTTTGGTCATATGTGTAGCTAACTGATTTTTGACACATGTGCCAATGCCGTTAAATTGGGGAAAAGATAATCTTTTCAACAAATTGTGCTGGAATAAATGCATATCTATATGTAAAAACTTAAGCTTGACTCTCATGACATACCATATACAAAACTTAACTCATTCTGCATAATAGACCTAAATATAAGACCTACAGCTCTGAAACTTTTGGAAGAAAACACATGATAAAATGTTTGTGGCCATGGGTTTAGCAAAGATTTTCAAAATACAACACAAAAAGCACAAACTCTAAAAATATAAATCAGTAAATTGGATTTCATCGGAATGAAAACTTTTCATCTTCCATATTCACTATATGAAAATGAAAAGGGAGGATAAAAAGAAGGTATTAAAACTGGGAGAAAATATTTGTAAGACATATAATCAGAAAGGACCTGCATCTAGAATATATAAAGAACTTTTAACAAATAATTAAAAAGAAGACAAACAACTGAATTTTTTAAACAGGCAAAATAGTTGAACAGACATTTCACCAAAGTAGTTATATGGAGGCCAAATAAGCACATGAAAAGATATGCAACATCACTAGTCGCTGAGAAAATGAATAGCAAAACCACAATTTGACAATACTACACTTCTACCATCTGCCATTCTCTGTCAGTTTGTTGTACTGTGATGGCTTGTATGTTTCTGTGATATGGGAAACTATGCCACTG
This sequence comes from Orycteropus afer afer, assembly GCF_000298275.1. Taxonomy (NCBI): domain Eukaryota; kingdom Metazoa; phylum Chordata; class Mammalia; order Tubulidentata; family Orycteropodidae; genus Orycteropus; species Orycteropus afer. The sequence continues at coordinate 7,397,798 of NW_006921626.1, read as the reverse complement.
GTATTTCAAATACCAGCACAGTCACCTATACTGGATAGGTTTCAGTAGATGTTCCAGATTAAGACAGACTAGGAAAAATGACCTAGTGATCTGCTTATTAAAAAAAATTGGCCAGTGAAAACCTCATGAATAACAGTGGTAACATGGGGTGATATAATGCTAGAAGATGAGCCCCTCAGGTTGGAAGGTACTCAAAATACAACTGGGGAAGAGCTGTCTATTCATAGTAGAGTTGACCTTAGTGATAGGGATAGAGTAAAGCTTTCAGGACCTTCATTTGTTGATGTAGCATTCCCCAAAACGAGGAGAAACAGTTACAAATATCCATTAGTAATTAGAACATGGAATGTACAAAGTATGAACTTAGGAAAATTAGAAGTCAACAAAAATGAAATGGGATGCATAAAAATCAAGGAATAGTGACCTGAAATTGACAGGTATTGGCCATTTTGAAACAGTCTACTATGCTGGGGATGACAAGCTGAAGAGGAATGGCATCACATGCACTGCCAAAAAGAACATTGCAAGATCCACTGTCAATGATGGGATAATACTCATAAGCCTACAAGGAACACCAGTTAATACAACTATTATTCAAATTTATACACCAACCACTAATGCCAAAAATGAATAAATTGAAGATTTTTACTAACTTCTGCAGTTTGAAATTGATCAGAACATGCAATGAAGCTGCATTGATAATTACTGGTGATTAGAATGTGACCATTGGAAACAAAGAAGGACCTGTAGTTGGAAAATGTAACCTTGGTGAAAGAAACAAAGCCCCACATAGTATAATGGATTTTTGCAAGACCACTGACTTATTCAGTGCAAATACTTCTTTTTTTTCCCCCAACAATAGAAATAGTCTATAGACTTGGACCTCATCAGATAGAATATATATGAATCAAATTGGCTACATCTGTGGAAAGATGATGGAGTAGCTCAATACCATCAGTAAGAACATGGCAAGGAGCTAACTGTGGAACAGATCTTCAGTTGATAATATGCAAGTTAAAGCAAAGCTGAAAAAAATTAAAACAAGTCCACAACAGCCAAAGTACAACATTGACTATATACCACCTAAATTTAGAGATCATCTCAAGAATAGATTTGACACAGTGAACACTAATGACTGAAGACCAAACAAGTTGTGGGATGACATCATACATGAAAAAAAGCAAAAGGTCATTAGAAAGACAGAAAAGAAAAAAAATACCAAAATGGATGTCAGAAGAGACTAAAACTTGCTCTGGAATGTAGAGCAGCTAAAACAAATGATGAAAAGAGCTGAACAGAAGCCATTCAAAGGATAGCTTGAGGATAAAAATTATTATAATGAAATGTGCAAAGACCTGGAGTTAGAGAACTAAAGGGGAAGAACACTCTCAGCATTTGTGAAGCCAAAAGAACTAAAGAAAAAATTCAGACTCAAGGGAAGGTGGAGATTAGGCTTATATACTACCGAGATCCTCTACAATAAAGACCCTAGAAAACAAGTGAAACAGATATGAATGACAATCCTGGAACCTAGAGCTCCAAAGGTAAGGATAAAAAAGTAGATCAAATACTGATGGAAAGAAGAGACTGGACAAAAATAGCAAACAAGGAGGCATACAGAGCAATGAATTGCCAATTTCTCTTGGCACAGCATGGCAAATTTTGAATTATTGCGAGCAGCTTTCTGATTGGTGCAGGTACAAAATAATCAGCATCACATGGCCAAGACTGCACCAACACCCATATCAGTGATCAATAACCAGACAGGTGTGATTGCCCCCTGTGGTAGTTAAGGCTGTGTGTCAACTTGGCTGGGCTTGGTAGAGTGGCTGGGCAGCTGGTGGTAATTATTCCCCATGATGAGACTGGCAATCAACTCCTTGGTGGGATCTACCACAAGGAGCTGACTAGCTGCTTTAGGGATGTGGTCTGCTTCTTGTATATAAGCAGTAGCTTTGGGAATGGTCTCTAGCCTTTTGGCACGCTTGAACCCTGCATGTAGCCAAGTTGTTTTTCAACAGCCTGCCATGCTCTGCCGATCTTGGGACTTCATCTAGACTTGAACTAGTGGCCTGCCATGTGGTTTGGTAACATTGGTACTGTGCCTTTTTACTTGTCAACCTTGGGCTTGTCAGCCTCAGCAGTCTGCAACTTTCTGTGTGAAGAAAAGCCTCTAGCTTCAGTGGGCCAGGAGCAGGAGGCAGAACGGAAGCCCATGGTTGAGGGGCTTTCACCCAGCCCTTAGAGACTGGTATTTGAACTTAGATTTAAAGCCTCAAACTATAAAAGAATAAACTGTTGTTTATTAAAGCCATCCCATTTGTGGTAGATTCTTGTCAGAGGAGCACTAGGTAAACAAAACACCCCACTTACTCTGCACAATCTCCCAGTGACCAGAAACACAGCTCCCTACACCACCACTCACTCAGCTGCCAGTCAAACCCCATCTCATTGCCTGTGTTGTGCAGCTTTCCTTTTTCTTCTTACTTCTTCCCTCTTTATCTCTTTTTTTTTCCTTCCTTCCTCTTCCTCATCATTATTTTTTTATGATCCTGCAGAGTGGGAACAGTGCCCTCCCTCCACCTCTGTGATTAGCAGTGTCTGCCTCCAACTCTCTATAATCAGTGGGGCACACTTCTGCAGAATGAGTGCTGTGTTCCTACTGCAGCCATGTTTGACAGCTAGCGCTTGCACTAGTACTCTATTTCCTTTTTCTCCCCCCTTTTCTTTTCTTTCTTTATTTTCCTTATTTCATTCTTCTTAGTTCTTCCCTCTCCCTCCTTGTTTTTTCTTTTCTTTTTTCCTTCTCTCTTCTCTCTTCTCCCTGCCTCTGTTTTTTTTTCCCACATTAAGAAAAAAAAAAAAAAAAACCATACCCAACCATACTTAAGACATCTGCCATCCACCCAATGGGTGAATGCTACCACCTACACCAAAACCAATAGATCAACAACAGATGGCAGCCAATGCCCACCCATGTAGCCCTCAGCTGCCCTACACAACCAGCAACTAGAGACTCATACCCACACTCCAATCCATGGCCAAATTCACCCAGAAACAGGTGGTGTGTGCACTTGTTGTTGTTGTTGTCATGTGCCATCAAGTTGGACTCGACTCATAGCGACCCCTCCTTGGGTTTCTGAGGCAGTATCACTATGGAAGTAGATTGCCCCATGTTCCTTCCAAGGAGTGGCTGGTGGGTTTGAACCACAAGCCTTCTGGTTAGCAGTCAAGTGTCTTAGCCACTATGCTACCAGAGCTCAGCAATCAGAGTAGAACACTCACTCATCCTATTGCCTGGATATATTAAAACAACAGAGTGAATTAAACAAAAATATAATCAAAAAATTAATATAATAACACCAAAATGTCTCAGAGACAGAGACAACTTGAAATCACACACACAGAAAAGGTGGCTCACACAAGTAACCAAAATACAGGACCAGAAAATCTCTCAGAGAAATATATGCTATTGGAGCTACCTGATAAGGAATTTAAAAGAATAATATCTAGGACCTTTTAAAAGATTAAGAAAGAGATCACAAAGAAAAAGACAATGCCAGAAAATAATAGAAAATATGAAGGAAAAACATAGACAAAACTCTGGAAAACAATGCAAGACCAAATTGACAAAATAAGTGGAAAATTAGAAATCATACAAAAAAAAAAAAAAAGAAAGTCCAGAAAATTAATATTAAAATCTCAGAAATAGATAATGCTTTGGAAGGACAAAGGTGAAGAGTAGAATCAACGAAAGGCAGAATCAGTGAAATTGAAGACAAATCTCTTACACTAATCAGCAAGAGCAACAATCAGAAAAAAGAACAAAAATAAATAAATAAATAAAGCCTAAGAATTCTATGTCAGAAGGAAGATTGGGTGATCTACTTCTGTAGTGATACTGCCTCAAAAATGCAAGGAGGGGGTTGCTATGATTCAGATCTGACTCTATGACAGTGAGTTTGATTTTTGTTTAAGAATTATGTGAGATTCCACCAAGAGGAATAACTTATGTATACTCAGAATTCTAGAATAAGAAGAGATTTTTTTTTTTTAAAGGCACAGAGAAAATAGTAGAAGACTTGTTGGAAGAAAATGTCCTTAATATCATGAAAGCAAGAAGATATGCATTCAAGAAACTCAACAAGCCCCAAATGTAGATCCCAATAGAAAAACACCCAGATATCATAATCGAACTTTCTAAAGACAAAGACAAAGACAAAGAAAGAATACTGAAAGCAGTTGGAAAAAAAATGAAAAGTTACTTACAAAAGAGAGCAATGAAGCTAAGCCTTGATCTCTTGGCAGGCAATAAGTCAATGGAATGACATAAATAAAACCCTGAAAGACAAAATTGCCAACCAGAATTATATTTCCAGAAAAATTGTCCCTCAGATGTAAAGACAAAATTAGAACATTCCCAGATAAACAGAAATTAAGCTAATTTGTAAAAACCAGATCAGCCTTACGAGAGATGCTAAAGGGAGTCATTTGGACAGAAAATCAACAATGGCAAACAAGCACCTGAGATTAAGACACATGACAGCATCACCTGGAAATCAATCCAGATATAGAAGTATCAAAAATAAAATAAATCTATAACACTGAAAATAGAGAACCAGAGATGCCAATTTGTAAATGATGAGAATTACTAAGCAAAATGAGGGAATAAATGGTAGTTACAGAACTTCCAAATGGAGAGGAAATAAAAATACTATCCAGATAGAATGGACAAATGGGGATGTAAGTAAGGAATGATCAAGGCAAAGAAAGACACGAGAGGAGTACAAGAGTTAAAAGCAGCAAGGGGTAAATACTATTATATACACAACACTGAAGTCAGTAATAAAAATAATCTAAAGGGGATACACAGATAGACCATAAGCTAAACAGGTGTGGGAAGGAGAATATGAGTATACCCACAAATATATATATATAGGTTTGACAGAGGATACTTGTACATATATATTTATATATGCTGCATATATATCCATGAATGGAATAGAGCATACAGAGGACAAAATAATGAAATATTCTTAGCCATAAATAAAAACCTTCAAGGAATGAGTCACTGGGCCTGATGGCTCAGGACCATAGTCTCCAGGGAACATAAAGGCCAATTAGCACAACATAGTACACAAAGACAATGTTCTATATCTTATTTTGGTGACTAGGATCTTAAAAGCTTGTGAGTGGCCATTTAAGGCACAACTATTGGTCTCGCTATGTCTACAGCAAAGTAGAATGAGAAAAATAAAAGACACATGGTAACAATCCAAAGGATCAATGGACCATGTGAACCTCAGCCTCCACAACCCTTAGACCAGAACTAGATGGTGCCTGGCTACCACTACTGACTGCTCTGAAAAGGATCAAATTAGAAAGTCCTGGATAGAGTGGGAAGAAAAAGAGGAACAAAACTGGGGGAAAAAAAAAGGCTTATCAGTCAGATAGAGACTGGTGGAATCCCTGAGACTATGCCCTTAGTTACCCTTCGGACCTGGAACTCAACTCACTTCCATTGCTCAGTTTTCAGGCAAACAAGAGACAGGTCTACAAGATGAATAATAACACTGGGAGATATGTGCTCCTTAGAGAAATAAACAATTTGAGATCAAAAGGGCAGCATTTGCCCAAAGAAAAATTCAGAAGGCAGGAAGCATTAGGAAAAGAGGAGGAATAGAAGCAGGAAACACAAAGAGGAAGTAGAATGAGTGATATTACATTGCAGACTGTAATAAATGACGTGAAACAAAATGTGTATGAATTGTTGAATGGAAAATTGATTTTCTCTGTAAACTTTCACCAAAATCACAATAAAAAGTAAAAAAAAAAGAACAAAAAAGATAGAATTGATTGTTTTAAAGTTGGGAAAATAATAATAAATTATAGGATATCCTCAAAGAAAATGAATAAACTTTCTCACCAAAAGAAAAAAGAAGAAAATTGTATATTAAGTAAACACTAAAACAGCAGTAATGTAGGAAACAATGAGAAAATCCATAAACAAAATGAACTCAACACAGAATATATAGAACAAAGAAACCATCAACATGAAAAACAAAGCTAAACACACACACACACACAGCAAAATGACACCAGTAAATTCATACCTATTGAAAATTGCACCGAATGTAAATGGATTAAATGCAGCAGTCAAGAGATAGAGAGTAGTAGAATGGATCAGAAAACATGACTTATCAATATTTACAAAAGACACAAAGATAACAATAAGCTAAAAATCCAAGGATAGGAAAACATGTATCAAGTAAACGGCAATCAAAAAAGAGCAGAAGCGGCAAGGTTAATTTCTGATAAAATAGACTTTAGGGCAAAAACTGGCAAAAGAGAGAAGAAAACACATTATGTAATGATTCCAACAAGAAGACATTACCATAATAAGTATCTACATACCCAACGTGCCTTAAGATACATAAATCAACTTTAATGGAACTGAAAAGAGACGTAGACAACTCCACAATGGTAACAGAAAAATTTAATATACCACTTCTGATGAAGGACAGAGCAGCTAGAAAATACTCAAAGATACAGATGATCTAAACAATACAATCATCCAAACTGACCTCACAGATGGATACAAAACACTCCACCTAATAACAGCACAATACATATTCTTTTCTAGTGTACATGGAACATTCTTCAGAATGGACCATATGTTAGGCCATAAAGCAAACCTAAATAAATTTATAAACATCGAAATACTACAAAGCATCTTCTCAGATCACAGTGCTATAAAATTAGAAATCAACCACAGGAAAATCAAGGAAACAAAGTCAAATACATGGAAAGTGAGTAACACCCTGCTTAGAATTACTGGGCAGTAGAAGAAATAAAAAATGAGTTAAAAAAAAACCCTCCTTGAACCAAATGAGAATAAAAACACATAATATCTAAATTGTTGGGACAGAGCAAAAACAGTGCCCAGAGGCCAATTTGTAGCAATAAATGCACACATTGAAAAAAAATAAAGAGTGCTCATTTTAGCAGCACACATTCTAAAACTGAATGATACAGAGAAGATTAGCATGACCCCTGCGCAAGGATGACACACAAATTTGTGAAGCATTCTGTGTTAGACCGGGTTCTGTAGGGAAACAAAAACCAGCAAAGCTTATACATATACATATACATATATATATATATATATATATATATATATAGAAAGAGAGAGAGAGAGAGAGAAATTTATCTTAGGAAAATGGCTGACAAACGTATAGAAGCTGGCAAGTCCAAAGTCCCTGGAGGAAACGTCAGGCTGGAGGCAGCCTTAGCTTCTGCAACCGCAGGGGGCTGAGAATCTCAAGGATGGCAGGCAGTACACTGGCTGTTGACTCCAACGAAAGACAAATCCAAGATCTCCAGGCTGAATGGTGGGCTGCTCACTCACAGAAAGTTGTAGGAAGCACAGCAGAGTCACAATCCACTGAAGAATGTCTCTCTTTCCAGGATGTCCCTGGATATTCTGGAAGCAGGCCACACCCCTAGGGAAACTCCCCTTGGGCAGATTGGCCACTCAGAACACAATCATCCGATCCCATCATGGGAACAACCACACAGAACTGGGGTCCAGCCAAGTTGACACACAGCTCCAACTATCACACATTTCATATTAAAAAAAAGAGAGAGAGAGAATAAAGAACCAAAATCAACACCATTATGTAACATCTTGAACAATTAGAAAAAGAACAGAAAAAAAAAAAAAGCCCATAGTCACGAAAAGAAAGGAAATAAAAGATTTGAGCAGAAATAAATGAAATAGAAAACAGGAAAAAAAAGTGACAACAAGACTAGAAGTTAGTTCTTTGAAAGAATAAAATTGACAAACCATTGGCAAATTTAACAAAGGAGAAGATGTAAATAACATAAATAAGAAATGAAACAGGTGATGTCACAACAGAGCCTACTGAAATAAAAAAGGAAGATAACAGAATACTGTTAAGAACTGTATTCCAACAAATTTGAAAACCAAGAAGAAATGATCAAATTTCTAGAACCACACTACCTAACCAAATGAATACAATCTGAGGTAGAAAATTTGAAAAGCAAAAGAAAAAATTGAACAGGTCATAAAAGCATCTCAACAAAATAAGTCCTGGTCCTGATATTTTCACTGGTGAATTCTAGGAAACATTCACAGAAGAGTTGATACCAATTCTTCTCAACCTATTCCAGAACGCAGAAAAGGATGGAATACTCCCTAACTCATTATATGAAGCAAACATAATGCTGATATCAAAACTAGGAAAAACACCACTAAAAAAGAAAATTATTGAGCAATATCTCACATAAATATAAACCTAGAAATTCTCAACAAAATCCTAGCCAATAGAACCCAACAACATATCAAATAATAATATATCATGATCAAGTGGGATTCATACCAGGTATGCAAGGATGGTTCAACATTAGAAAATAATCAATGAAATCTACCACATAAATAAAACAAAGGAAAAGAACCATATGATTATCTCAATTGATGCAGAAAAGGCATTTGATAAAATCCAATACCCATTCTTTATTTAAAAAAAAAAAAAGCTCAGCAAAATTGGAACAGAAGAGAAATTCCTCAACATAATTAAGGGCATATGTATAAACCAACAGCCAACATTCTTCTCAACAAGAGAGACTGAAATGATTCTCCTTGCAAATGGGAACCAGACAAGGATGCCCTTCATCACTCCTATTCAATATTGTATTGGAAATCCTAAACAGAGCAATAAAGCAAGAAAAGGAAATAAAAGTCATTTTAAAGTGGCAAAGAAGAAAAACTATCTCTATTTGTAGATGATATGACTCCTCGGAAGGAAGGTTGGGCATTCCTACTTCCATAGTGATACTGCCTTGGAAACCCAAGGAGGGGTCTCTATGAGTCGGGGCCAACTCAATGGCAAATAACAACAACAACAACATGATCTTATACACAGAAAATGCCAGACACTCAATGAGAAAACTACTGGAACTAATAGAAGGATTCAGAAAAGTTGCAGGGTACAAGTTCAATCTATAAAAATCAGCCAGATTCTGCTACAGTAACAGAGAACACTGAAAAGGAAACCAAGAAAACAATACCATTTACAACAGACACCTAAAAAACGGAGTAACCAAAAGATGGAGTACATAGGAATAAATCTAACCAGAGACACAAAATACATACAAAGAAAACTATAAAATACAACTGCAAGAAAGCAGAAGAGACCTACATAAATGGAAGAATAGAACATGCTCATGGATAGCAAGACTTAATATTTGGAAATGTCAATACTGACCAAAGCAATCTACCCATATAATGCAATCTGGATCCAGAGTCCATCATTGTTCTTTAAAGAGAGGGAAGAACTAATCACTAAATGTATACGGAAAGGAAACAGACCTCAGATAAGTAACACACTACTAAGAAGAAGGGCAAAGTGGGAAGCCTCACACTCCCTGATCTCAAAACCTACTATACAGTCATGGTAATCTAAACAGCCTGGTATTTTTACAATGACAGACATAAAGACCAATGGAACAGAATTGAGAACCCAGAAGTAAATCCATCCACTTATGGACAGATGATTTTTTTTTTTAATTTATTGTTATTTGGGCGAAAGTTTACAGAGCAAATTCATTTTCCATACAACAGTTCATAACACATTTTGTTTCATTATATTGATTACAATCCCCATAATGTAAGAATTGTCTGTCCACTTCCTCCCTGTGGTTGCCCTGTGTCCTTCTTTATTATGTATTTCTGCCCTCTAAGGTATCGCCCTATGCAAATACTGCCCTTCTGCTCTCCTATGGTTGATTGTTTTAAGGTGTGTACCTGCCTGATGTAAATGTTCACCCTATATGCCTGTCTGTTGTTTGGCTGGAAGCCACAGGAGTGAGTTCAATTCTGGGGCTATAGTCCTGGGGGTTTCACAGTCTCTATCAGACCAGTAAGCCTTGTTTTTTTTTTTTTTTTTTTTTTTTATGGTTTTGAGTTTTAGTCCACACTTTTCTCCCACTCTATCCAGGATCTCCTACACTGATCTCTTTCCAAGTGGTTGACAGTGGTAGTTGGGTATCATCTAGTTATTCTGGTCTCATGTTTATATAGGCTAAGGTTCACATGGTCCACTAGTCCCTGGGATTAATTGTTTCCATGCACCCTTGGTTTTCTTCATGCTTTTTTGCGCTGGACAAAGAGAAATAAATTGTTTCATCTTAGATGGCCACTTGCAAGCTTTTAAGACCCCAGGCACTACTCACCAGAGTAGGATGTAGAACAATGTTTTTGTGTAGTATGTTATGCCAATAGAGCTTGATGTCCCCTGAGCCCATGGTCCTGAGCCCACTGGCCCAACAATTGCTCCCTCAGGGTGTTTGGCTATGGCTAAGAATTTATCATAACTTTGCCCCCTGTCACATAGATGAGCATTCTTATAGCACATACAAATACGTATGTAGAAATATTGTCTGCCGAACTTATATATGGCCATGGGTGTGTTCTCTTCTGCCTACACATACCTGATCATTCAGTCTGTTTACCTATGTATCCACCCATAGATTAATGTTTGTTATTACTGATAATATAGTACTATGTATGTAAGAGTGTTTATCTTTGTTGTCTGGACCTCTTCTGCACCTGTCCGTATCTTCCTTTTCCTTGGTATTATTGTGCTGGTCACTCACTTTTGGTATATGGCCTTTCCCTTCACCCAAATCAATTCTTGTCTCTTACCTATCTAGCAATTTTCCCTCCATTCTCCCAGACAGTTGATACTTGACCAAGGGTGGAAACTCATTAAATAGGGAAGAGATAATCTCTTTAACAAATCATCTTGGCAAAACTTGATATCCATTTGGGGAAAATGGATCCATATCTCTCACAATATACAAAACCAAACTCAAGATGGATCAAAGATCTAAAAATAAAACCTAAAACCATAAAGATCATCAAATAAATCATATGGGGACATTTAGGGATCCTAATATAGTGGTAGAAGTACGCTATCAAATATAATTAAAAATACACAAACTAGAAGACAAACTAGACACTGGGACCTCCTAAAACTTGAACATTTATATGCATCAAAAGACTTCGCCAAAAGAATAAAAAGAGAATCTAACGAATAGGAAAAAAAAAAAAAATTAGCAATGACATATCAGACAAGGGACTAATCTCTAAAATTTATACAAAACTTCTATACCTCAACAATAAAAAGACAAACAACCCAATTTAAAAATGGGCAGAAGACATGAAAAGATACTTCTCAAAAGAAGATGTTCAAGTGACCGGCAAACATGAAGAAATGGTCACAAACATTAGCCATCAGAAAGATATAAATCAAAAAAGAAAAGAGAGAGAGAGAGAAAGAGATATTATCATCTCATTCCAGCATTAATACCAAAGGTAAAAATTTAAAAAAAAAGAAAAAAATAGGAGATAACAAATGCTGTTGAGGATGTGGAATCACTGGAACCCTCCTCATACACTGCTGTTGGGTGCAACCACTGTGGAAAATGTATAGCACTTCCTTAAAACACTGGAAATAGAAATACCACATGATCCAGCAATCCCACTACTAGGAGGTACTAGAGAAATAAGAGCCATGACATGAATAGAAATACACGGACCCATGTTCACTGCAGTGTTACTCACAATAGCAAAAAGATGAAAACAACCTAAGTCTATCAACAGATGAATGGATAAACATACACATAATGGAATACTATACAAAGTTAAAGAATAATGATGAATTTGTGAAACACTTCATACTATGAATGAACCTGGAGGGCATTATACTGAGTGAAATTACTCAATCACAAAAAGGCAGACCACTAGTATAGAAAGTCAAGAAAAGGTTTACACACAGAAAGAAACATTCCTTGAAGGTTATCAGGAGCTGGAGGGGAAGAAAGGGTAAATCACTAATTAGAGGGCAGACATGTATTAACTTGGGTGAAAGGAAAGGCAAAGGGGGAGGTAAGCACAAAATGATTAAGGCAAAAGAAGAAACGGGAGGAGCACAAGAGTTAAAGGCAACAAAGAAAAATACTGTTACATAAATAATTTGGCAATAAAATTAATAACAATCATCTACAAGTGGATAAATAGATAGACACACAAACTGCACTGGGGAGCTGGGGAGATGAACTGGTCTTTTGTTGTTGTTAGGTGCCATTGAGTCATCTCTGACTCAAAGCGAGCCTATGTACAACAGAATGAAACACTGCCCGGTCCTGTGCCAGCCCCACAATTCTCAATATATCTAAGCCCATCGTTGCAGCCACTGTGTCAATCCATCTTGTTGAGGGCCTTCCCCTTTTTCATTGACCCTCCACTTTACGAAGCATGATATCCTTCTCCAGGGAATGGTCCCTTCTGACAACATGACTGAAGTAGATGAGACAAAGTCTGGCCATTCTCACTTCCAAGGAACATTACAGCTGCCTTTCTTCCGGGACAGATTTGTTAGTTCTTTCAGCAGTCCACGGTACTTTCAATATTCTTTGTCAACACCACAACTTAAGAACATCAACTCTTCTTCAGTCTTCCTTATTCATTGTCCAGCTTTCACACGCAAATGAGGCGACTGAAAATACTGTGGCTTGGGTTAGGCGCACCTTAGTCTTCAAGGAGATGTCTTTGCTCTTCAGTACTTGAATGAGGTCTTTTGCAGCAGATTTGCCCAATCCAATACGCCTTCTGATGTCTTAACTGCTGCTTCCATTGGTGTTGATTGTAGAACCAGGTAATATGAAGTCTTTGACAACTTCAATCTTTTCTGCATTTATCGTGATGCTACTTATTGGTCTAGTTAGTGCCTAAGGCATTTGACTGCTAACCAGAAGCCTGGAGGTTCAAACCCACCAGCCACTCCTCGGAAGGAAGGTTGGGCAATCTACTTCTGTAGTGATACCACCTCAGAAACCCAAGGAAGGATCGCTATGAGTCAGAAATGACTCGATGGCAGTGATTTTGGTTTTTTGGTGAGGATTTTTGTTTTCTTTATGTTGAGGTGTAATCCATACTTCGGACTATAGTCTTCAATCTGTGTTAGTAAGTGCTTCAAGTCATCATCACTTTCAGCAAGCAATGTTGTGTCATCTGCATATCACAGGTTGTTAACAAGTCTTCCTCCAATGCTGATGCCATATTCTTCTTCATATAGTCCAGCTTCTAGGACTATTTGCTCAGCATACAGATTGAATAAATATGGTGAAAGGATACAACCCTGACACACTTCCTTCTTGATTTTAAACCATGCAGTATCCCCTTGTTCTGTTTGAATGACAGCCTCCTGGTCTATGTACAGGTTCCTCATGAGTACAATTAAGTGTTCCAGAATTCTCATTCTTCTCAAAGTTATCCATTATTTGTTATGATCTACACAATTGAATGTTTTGCATAATCAATAAAACACAAGTAAACATCTTTCTGGTATTCTTTGCTTTCAGCCAAGATCCATCTGACATCAGCAATGATATCTCTCATTCCACATCCTGTTCTGAATCCAGCTTGCATTTCTGGAAGTTCCCTGTCAATATACTGCTGCAATCATTTTTGAATTGTCTTCAGTAAGATGAATGGGTCTGCATCCATGAATACACAAGGTTTGACAGAGGATATTTCCACACATGTATTTATGTGTGCTGCAAATATACCCATGAATTTATTAGAGCATACAGGGGGCAAACATATGAAAACTTCTTAGCCATAACCAAACACCTTGAGGAAATGAGCCACTGGGCATGGGGACTCGGGACCTTAGTCTCATGGGACATCAAGGTCAATTTGCAAAACATAGTCCACAGAGATAATTTTCTACATCCTCCTTTGGTGAGTAGCAGCGAGGGTCTTAAAAGGTTGTGTGTGGCCATGTAAGGTGCAACTATTGGTCTCTCCTCACCTGGAGCAAAGAAGAGTGAAGAAAATCAAAGACGTATGGAAATAATTAGTCCAAAGGACTAATGGACCACATGAATCCCACCTCCATGACCCTGATATCAGAAGAACTAGATGGTGTCCAGCTACTACTGCCCAATGCTGTGAAAGGGATCACAATAAGAGGTACTGGATAGAGTGGGAGAAAAGTATGGAACAAAAGTCAAAATAATAATAATAATAATAAATACTAGGTCTGATAGACTGGTCTGATAGAGACAGGTAGAATCCCTGAGGCTATAGCCCTTAGTCACCCTTTAAACCGGGAACTGAAAACACCCCTCTAACTCAGTTTTTAAGCAAACAATAACAGGCTTATCACATGAACAGTAACACCAGGGAGCTACTCATTCCATAGAATAATCAAGCATACAAGATCAAAAGGGCAGTATTTGATCAGGGATAAAGCTCAGAAGGTAGGAAGGGGCAGGAAGGAAGAATGAAATAGTAAATACAGGAAGTAGAAAGAGTGATATTACATTGTGGGGATTACAATCAATGCCATGAAAAAAAAATGTGTAAATTGTTGAAAAGAAAATCAGTTCACTCCCTAACCTTTACCCCAATCACAATAAAAAATTAACAAAGAAAAAAAGGAGATGTTGTTGTAGTTAGGTGCTGTTGAGTCAGTCCCCACTCAGTTACTCTATGTACAAGAGAATGGAACATTGCCCTGTTCTGCACCATCTTCACAATCATTGCCATGCTTGAACTCATTGTTGTAGCCACTATGTCAATCCGTCTCATTGACAAGTCTTTCCTTTTTTCATACCCTCCACTTTACCAAGCATGACATTCATGTTGTTAGAAGGAAGTCTGGCCATTCTCACTTCTAAAGAACATTCTGGCTGTACTTCCTCCAAGCCATGTTTGCTCATTCTAGCAGTCCATCATACTTCCAATATTCACCAACACCACAATTGAAAAACATCAATTCTTCTGGAATGCTCTTTATTTACTGTCCAGCTGTCACTTCTTTGTTGTTAAAAACTTTAAAGATGTCCTTTGCAGTAGATTTGCCCAATGAAGTACATTGTTTGATTTCTAGACTGATGTTTCCATGGATGTTCATTGTGGATCCAAGTGAAATGAAATCTTTGACAACTTCAGTCTTTTCTCCATTTATCAAGTTGTTGCTTATTGGTCCAGTTGTGCGGATTTCAGGTGTAGTTCATACTGAAGGCCATAGTCTTTGATCTTCATCATTAAGTACTTCAAGTCTTCTTCATTTTCAGCAAAAAAGGTTGTGTCATCTGCATGTTCCAGGTTGTAATGAGTCTTCCTTCGATTCAGATGCCACAGTTTTTTCATATAATCTCGCTTCTCTGATTATTTGCTCAGCATACAGATTGAATAAGTATGGTGAAAGGATACAACTCCGATGCACACCTTTCCTGATTTTAAGCCATGCAGTTTGAACGACTGCCTTATGGTCTATGTAAAGTTTCCTCATGAGCACAATTAAGCATTCTACAATTCCCTTTCTTCAGAATTTATACGTGATTAGCTATGATCCACACAGTCGCATGCCTTTGTATAGTCAATAGAAGACAAGTAAATATTTTTACAGTATTCTTTGCTTTCCTCCAAGATCCATCTGACATCAGCAATGATACCCCTCCTTCCACATCATCTTTTCAGTCTGGCTTGGATTTCTGGCTGTTCCCCATCAACATACCACTGCAACCGCTTTTGAATTAGCTTCAGCAAAATTTTACTTGTGTGTGATATTAATGATATTATTTCATAATTTACACATTCTGTTGGATCAACTTTCTTTGGAACGGGCACAAATATGGATCTCTTCCTGTCAGTTGGCCAGGTAGTTGTCTTCCAAATTTCTTGGCATAAGCAAGTGAGTGCCTCCAGTACTGCATCCAATTGTTGAAACGTCCTAATGGGTATTCCATCAATTCCTGGATTCTTGTATTTCACCAATTCCTTCAGTGAAGCTTGGACTTTTTCCTTCAATACCATTGGTTCTTGATCATATGCTACCTCCTGAAATGGTAGAACATCAACCAGTTCTTTTTTGGTACAGTGACTCTGTGTATTCCTTCCATCTTCTTTTGATGATTCCTCCATATTTTGCCCATTGAATCCTTTAGTATTGCAGTTTGAAGCTTGAATTTTTTCTTTAGTTCTTTCCACTTAAGAAATGCTGAGTGTGTTTTTTCCCTTTCGGTTTTCTAACTCCAGGTCTTTGCACATTTCATTAAATGTTTTACTTTGTCCTTGGAAGGAAGACTGGGCATTCTATTTCCATAGTGATTCTGCCTCCGAAACCCAAGGAGGGGTCTCTATGAGTTGGATATGATACAACAGCAGTGAGTTTGGTTTTGTTTCTTTTGTTCTCTTGAGATGCCCTTTGAAATATTCTGTTCAGATCTTTCACTTCATCATTTCTTGCATTCCCTTTAGCTACTCTCCTTTCAAGAGCAAGTTTCAGAGTCTCTTCTGACATCTATTTTTGTCTTCTCTTCCTTTCCTACCTTTGTAATGACCTTTTGCTTTCTTAATGTATGTGATCCCACAACTCATCTGGTCTTTGGCTGGTTTTCAATGCATCAAATCTATTCCTCATATGGTTTCTAAATTCAGGTGGGATATACTTAAGGTAATATTTTGGCTCTTGTATACTTATACTGATTTTCTTCAGCATTCAATCATTTCAGGAAGTAGCATATACCTCAAGAACCAATGATTCTTCTTGAATGAATTATTCCAATCTTCACTGAAGGTACTGGTGAAAAAGAAGGCTGTAGAAATTGACAGAATACCATTTGAGATGTTTAAACAAACCCATGCAGCATTGGAAGTGTTCATTCATCAATGCCAAGAAATTTGGAAGACAGTTACCTGTCCAACTGGCTGGAACAGATCAATATGTGTGCCAGTTCCAAAGATACAATATTATTAATATCACACAGAAGTAAAATTTCACTGAAGATAACTCAAAAATGGTTGCAGCAATACGTTGACAGGGAACTGGCAGAAATTCTAGCTTAATTAAGAAAAGGGATATGATTGTCATTATCAGATGGATCCTGGCTGAAAACAGAGATTACCAGAAAGATATTTACTTGTCTTTTATTGATGATACACAGGCATTTGACTGTGTGGATTATAACTAATCATGGATAACATTGTGAAGAATGGGAATTCCAGAACACTTAATTGTGCTCTCTTGAGGATCCTATACATAGACCAAGATAGTGATTCGAAAAGAACAAAGGGATACTGTATGGGTTAAAATCAGGAAAGATGTTCATCAGGGTTGTATACTTTCACCATATTTATTCAGTCTATATGCTGAGAAAATAATGTGAGAAACTGGACTATATGAAGAAAAACGTGGCATCAGGATAGGTGGAAGACTCATTAACAACCTGTGATATGCAACTGACACAATCTTGCTTGCTGAAAGTAAAAAGGACTCAAAGTACTTACTGAACTGATGAAGAGCAAAGACTACAGCCATACTTCAACATAAAGAAAACAAAAACCCTCACAACTAGAGCAATAAGGAACATTATGATAAACAGAGAAAAGGTTGATGCTGTCAAGGACTTCATTTTACTTGGATCCATGATCAATGCCTATGGAAGCAACAGTCAAGAAATCAAATGACATACTGCATTGGGCAAATCTGCTACAAAAGACCTGTTTAAAGTGTTAAAAAGCAAAGCTCTCTCTTTAAGGACATTTTATCCAAGCCATGGTATTTTCAATCACTTCTTACTCATGTCAAAGCTGGACAATGATAAGAAAAAATAAGGGAGAATTGTTAACTTTAAATTATGGTGTTGGCAAAGAATATTTCATGGGCCACCAGGAGAAGGAACAAATTTGTTTTGAAAGAAGCACAGCCAGAGTACTCTTCAGAAGAGTGTGAGACTTCATTTCACATACTTTGGACATGGTATCAGGAGAGATTAGTTTCTGAAGAAGGACACCATGCTTGGTAGAGTCAATGCCCTAATGAGACAGATTACAACTGGGCTGCAGCAACGGGCTCAAACATAGCAATGATTGTAAGGATAGTGCACAACTGCACAGTATTTCATTCTTTCGCATCTATGGTCACTATGAGTCAGAACTAACTCGACTGCACCTAACAACAACGACAACAACAACACACATCCAGCATAATGGCTAAAATTTAAAAGTGATCATAACAAGTATTGACAAAGATGTGAACAATTTGATCTCTCATTTTACTTCTAGTTATAATTTATAATGTTACAACTACTTTGGAAAACAATCTGTCAGTTTCTTAAAAAGCTAAACCCAGTATTTCTGCTCTTATTTGTTTACTCAAGAGAAACAAAAGTATATGTTTTTGTTGTTAGGTGCTGTGGAGTTGGCTCTGACCCATAGTGACCCTATGTACAATAGAATGAAACCCACCCAGTCCTTTGCCAGCCTCACAATCCTTGCTATACCTGAGCCCATCGTTGCAGCCACTGTGTCAATCCATGTCGTTGAGGGTCTTCCCTTTCTTTGCTGATGCTCCACTTTACCAAACATGATATCCTTTTCCAGGTAATGGTCCCTTCTGACAACATGACCAAAGTAGGTCAAATGAAGTCTGGCCATTCTCACTTCCAAGGAGGATTCTGGCTGCACTTCATCCAGGACAGAATTGTTCGTTCTTCTGGCAGTCCATGGTACTTTCACTACTCTTCGCCAACACCACAAATCAAAAACATCAATTCTTCTTCAGTCTTCTTTGTTCATTGTCCAGCTCTCACATGCATATGAGGTGATTGAAAATACCATGGCTTGGGTTAGGGACACCTTAATTTTCAAGGAGACATCTTTGCTCTTCAGCACTTTAAAGAGGCCTTCCACAGCAGATTTTCATGGTACAATATGTTGTCTAACCTCTTGACTTCTGGTTTCATTGGTGTTGATTGCAGAACCAAGTAATATGAAATCTTTAACAACTTCAATCTTTTCTGCATTTATCTTGCAGATAAATCTTTTCTTTATGTTGACATGTAATCCATACTGCGGACTGATGTCTTTAATCTTCATCAGTAAGTGCTTCAACTCATCCTCACTTTCAGCAAGCAAAGTTGTGTCATCTGCATATCACAGGTTGTTAATGAGTCTTCCTCCAATCCTGATGCCGTAGTCTAGCTTCTTGGATTATTTGTTCAGCATGCAGATTGAATATGGTGAAAACAATACAACCCTGATGCACTCCCTTCGTGATTTTAAACCATACAGTATCCCTTTGTTCTGTTTGAACAACAGCCTCCTGGTCTATGTACAGGTTCCTGATAAGCAAAATCAAGTGTTCTGGAATTCCCATATTTCTTAACGTCATCCATAATTTGTTATGATCCACACAATCAAATGCTTTTGCATAGTCAATAAAACACAAGTAAACATCTTTCTGGTATTCTTTGCTCTCAGCCAAGATCCATCTGATATCAGCAATGATATCCCTTGTTCCAAGTCCTATTCTGAATATAGCTTGAATTTCTGGAAGTTCTCTGTCAATCTACTGCTGCAACCATTTTTTAATTATCTTTAGCAATATTTTACATGTAGTGTGATATTAATGATATTGTTCGATAACTTCCACATTCTGTGTGATCACCTTTCTTGGAATGGGTACAAATATGGATCTTTTCCAACCAGTTGGCCAGGTAGCATACACAAGTGAGTGCCTCCAGCATGGCATCTGTTTGTTGAAACATCTCAATGAGTATTCCATCAATTCCTGGAGCCTTATTCTTTGCCAATTACTTCAGTGCAGCTTTGACTTCTTCCTTCAGTATCATTGCTTCTTGATTATATGTCACCTCCTGAAATGGATGAACATCAACCACTTCTTTTTGGTACAATGACTCTGTATATTTCTTCCATCTTCTTTTGATGTTTCCTGCATCATTCAATACTTTCCCATAGAGTCTTTCAATATTGCAACTCGAGGCTTGAATATTTTCTACAGTTCTGTCAGCTTGAGAAATGCCGAGTATTTCTTGACTTTTGGTTTTCTGACTCCAGGTCTTTGCACATTTAATTATAATAATTGCTTTGTCTTTTCGAGCTGCTCTTTGAAATCTTCTATTCAGCTCTTTTATTTGTCATTTCTTCCATTTGCTTTAGCTACTCTCCATTCACAGACAAATTTCAGAGTCTCTTCTGACATCCATTTTGGTCTTTTCTTCCTTTTGTGTCTTTTTAATGACCTTTTGCTTTCTTCATGAATGCTGCTCTTGATGTCATCCCACAATTCCTGTGGTTTTCCATCATTGGTGTTCAATGCATTAAATTTATTCTTTAGATGGTCTCTAAATTCAGGAGGGATGTAATCAAGGCCATATTTTGGCTCTTGTGGATTTGTTTTAATTGTCCTCAGCTTCAACTTGAGCTTGCATATGAGCAACTGATGGTCTGTTCCACAGTCAGCTCCTGGCCTTGTTTTGGCTGAAGATATTAAGCTTCTCCATCACCTCTTTCTACAGGTATCATCAATCTGATTCCTGTGTACTCCAGTGAAGTCCACGTGTATAGCTGTTGTTTGTGTTGTTGAAAAAGTATGTATCCACACTAAAACTTGTACAAGAATTTTCATAGTAGTTTCATTTGTATAGACAAATATTGAAAACAAAACAAAACACCCAAACCCAGATGTTCATCATTATGGATTTAATTGTGTCCCTCCAAAATATGTGTTATAATTCTTAACCTCTATGCCTGTGGTGGCATTCTGGCGGTGCAGTGGTTAAGGCATTTGGCTACTAACCAAAAGGTAATTACCCAGCAGCTGCTCTGCAGGAGACAGATGAAGCAATCTTCATCTGATTTAGAGATTTACAGCCTTGGAAACCCTATGGGGCAATTTTACTGTGGTAGCATAGTGCCTAAGGCATTTGACTGCTAACCAGAAGGCTGGCAGTTCAAACCCACCAGCCATTCCTTGGAAGGAAGGTTGGGCAATCTATTTCCGCAGAGATACTACCTCAGAAACCCAAGGAGGGGTTGCTATGAGTCAGACCCAACTCAATGGCAGTGAGTTTGGTTTATAGGGTCGCTATGAGTTGAGATTGATTCTGTGGGTTTGGATTTTGTATGCCTGTTGTTATAATCCCATTAGGAAATAGGTTCTCTTCGTTATATTAATGAGTTAGGATTAGTGTAGGGTGTCTTTTGAATCAATCTTTTTTTTTTTTTTTTTTTTTGAGTCAATCTTTTTTGGTATAGGAGATTAAATAAGCAAGCCAGCTAGCCAAGATGGAGGAAGAGGTGCCAAGCCACCCAGAGGCAGAAACTCAAAGAGACAAGTACCTTCCTCCAGAGCAGACAGAGAAGACTTCCTCTAGAGTCAGTGGTCTGAATTCAAACTGCTAGGAGCTCTGGTAGCATAGTGCCTAAGGCACTTGACTGCTAACCAGAAGGCTGGCAGTTCAAATCCACCAGCTACTCCTTGGAAGGAAGATTGGGCAACCTACTTCCATAGTGATACTGCCTTGGAAACACAAGGAGGGGTTGCAATGAGTTGGGTCTGACTCGACAGCAAAACAACAACAACAAGCTTCCTCAACCATGAGAAAATAAATTTGTGTTTATTAAAGCTATCTACTTGTGATATTTCTATCATGGAAGCACTAGATAACTGAGACATCCATCAACATGGGAATTAATAAAAAAAAGTCCATTGCCATCAACTTGATTTCTACTCATAGCAACCCTATAGGACATTCTAGATTGCCTCATAGGGTTTTCAAGGCTGTAATTTTTATGGAAGCAGATTGCTGTATCTTTCTCCCTTAAAGTGGCTGCTGGGTTCGAACCGTCAATCTTTCATTTAGCATCTGAGTGCTTAACCACTGTTCCACCAGGGTTTCCTAAAAGAGGAATAGGTACTTTTTGGAATTCTGTCAGCAATGACAAGAAACTATCAATACTAGCAACAACAAGGAGATTCTGAATGAATGAAATCAGAAACAAAAAATACATACTGTGTAATTTCATTTACCATAAAATTTTAGAACATTCAAACTAATCTGTAATGAAAGGACACAGATCAGTGATAGCCCTGTAACAAAAGCAAGGAGGCACAGTGAGGAAGATATGAATGGTCTTCATCTTGATTTTGGTGATAGTTTTACATGTCAAAACTCATAAAATCATTTCATTTAAATATGTGGAGTTTCTTCTATACCTTTGTATCTCAATAACCAAACCAGTTGCTGCTGAGTTGATTTCCACTCATAGCAACTCTAAGTACATCACAGTAGACTTCTGCTGCACAGGATTTTTAATGGTTGATTTTTCAGAAGCAGATTGACTTTCTTTTGAAGTGCCTCTGGCTGGGTTTAAACTTCCAACCTTTCAATTAGTAGCCAAGCACTTAACTGTTTCCACCACCTAAGGACTTCTTATCCATCAAAAGAGCTGTCAAAAGGAAGGTCAAAAGACATGTGGAAAAGTAATCTGCAATGTTAACCGAAAGAGATAAGATTCAGCTATCTTTAACAATAATTGAAGAATTATAAACCAGGTAAAAGCTAGTAACAGTTTTGGTTAAAAATAAAAACATGGTGATTGGCTATAACATAGTGAGTTAGAAAACAACAACAACAGACAAACATACATTTCTTTATTCTGACTGTCAAGAAGACTGTATTCATTTCCTGCTGAGCAGTCTGAATGAAGTCTCCTTCCTTTCTTTTGTCCTCCCAGAGTTCTGGTTCTGTTGTATCTAGTGCCATCCTCTGTGGCCAGTGTTCAGGAGATGGACCTACTTTTTATGCTTGTGCCCAACAAGCCCAATTCTGGTTCTACCCTAAGGGTGTATGATGACACTGGATCTTCATTACATTATTCTAAATGGAAACACCTGAGAGATAAACAAATCTTGCTTACTAATAGAGATCTCCTCTCTTGCTGAGGAGAAGTATGGGTGTGAAGGGGGAGAAAGGGACTAAGAACCCTGCTCTGCCACACAATGAAGTGCTAAATGTTGCTTTTAAGCATTGAAGAGGAAAGTAAATAATGATGGTGGATTTGAGCTAGGCCTTGAAAAATAGCTAGGATTTAGATTACAAAAGGAGAAGAGAGGGCAAGTAAAAAAAAGTAACGTAAGAGAAGACAGACAGTAAGCAATATATTTAAGAGGGAGTAAGGAAACCTAGTCTAACTAGAGTGAAATGATACTATTAAACAGTAGTGGGAGATAAGGTGGCCCTGGGTGGCACAAATGGTTTGTGCTCTACCATTAACCTAAGGAGCCCTTGTGGCTCAATGGTTAACCACTCAGTTGCTAACCTAGAGGTTGAAACTTCAAACCCACCCAGCAGCTCTGCAGAAGAAAAAACCTGGCAACTTGTTCTCATAAAGATTACAGCCTATTGAGCAGTTCTACTCTGTCACATGGTATTTTGAGTCAAAAGACCACTCGACAGCAACTAACAATAACAGGAACAACTCAACACTAACATAAAGGTTGGTGGTTCAGCAGCGCTGTGGAAGAAAGGCCTGATATCTACTTCCATAGAAATTATAGCCAAGAACACCCTACGGAGCATAGTTTTACTCTGTAACACATGGAGTTGCCATGAGTCCAAATTGTTTTTATGGCAATAGGTTTGGGAGATAAGTTTGAGTAGACAGAGTGGGTCAGATTACAAAAGTCCTTGAAAATCAAGCACAAAAATTTAGAATCGATACAGCGAAAAACAGAAAAACAGCTTTTCAACATTATGTAGAACCCCAAAAACCAAACCCTCTGCCATTGAGTCAATTCCAACTCTAGTGATCCTATAGGACAGAGTAGAACCAAAGGGTTTCCAAGGCTGTAATCTTCACGGAAGCACAGTGCCTCATCTTTCTTCTGTGGAGTGGCTGGTGGGTTTAAACTGCCAACCTTTTGGTTAGTAGCCGAATGCACGGCACCATCAGAGCTCCATAACCTTTAAGTAAAGGGCTCTCAGTAAAGAGCTATTATAATTGAACTGAAATTTAAGCAAGTATCCTGTTTTGAAAGCCAAGGAGAATGGAGTTTTGGGGTGGGCATGACCAATAGGGTTAAATCCCTCCCCATCGTTGAAAAGGTATGTCAAAGACTATGTTTTACTGGGACTGAGTCAAATGCAGGGAAATGTCTTTTACAAGCATGTACTAATCCTGACAAATATTATCTTAATTTCTATTGTACAAGGAAAGAAATACAAACATATGAAATTGCCTCTAATATATAGGTTTATATATAAGTTCCTGTTTCTGGTTCTGCCTAAATTTACCTTGGCAATACTGCCACAGAAGTCAAATATTTGTGCTTTGAAACTAATGTAGAACAGATTTCAGGGTGGGGCCTGTACAACTCAATTTCCACAGCGTAGACTGTTTGGCTTTGTCCGCTTTCAGTTTTCAGATATCAATTACTTCCTTACCAGGACAACAGAGGAAGCAGGGAATGCAATCTAAAGCATTAAAACAGGAATCAGAAGCCTAATTGTGTGGCACAAGGCAAGTCATAAACATTTCTAAGTCTCAAATTCCTCATCTATAAAATTGGGGTTAATATTAAAACTTAAAATGTTTCTGTAAGAAGCAAATGAGATAATATAAAAACATGTTGCCCCGCTAAAGAATAATGTAGAATCTGCAGAACACCGCATAATGTGGATGAACTTGGAGGACATTATGCTGAGCGAAATAAGTCAGTCACAAAAGGACAAATATTGTATTAGTCCGTTATTGTA
>NW_006921626.1:7345743-7372551 GCF_000298275.1 Orycteropus afer afer | reverse complement strand
TATGTTGCTTAAATAATTAAACAGCAGAATGTCAGACTACTGCAGCCAAAAGTAGTGGTTGATGGTGCAACAAGTGTCTCAGAAAATCAATAGCTTTTAGACTTAAAAGAAAAATTCTTTTTAGGAGATTTTTACATAGTTGTCATGGTTATTAGTTCATGGTGAGTTGGCTTTGACTCACAGACACCTTATATATAAAATAATGAAACGATGCCCAGTTCTGCGCCATCTTCATGATCATTGGAATGTTTGAGTGCCTTGTTATAGCTATTGTGTCGTGCTTCCAAGTTAAGGGACTCCTGTTCCAGCATATCAGAAAATAGCCTATTGTGATCCATAAATTTTCATTGGCTAATTTCTAGCAGTAGATTGCCAGGTCTTTCTTCCGGGTTTCTCTTAGTCTGGAAGATCTACTGAAACCTGCCCATGATAGGTAATCCTGCTGGTACTTGAAATATTGGTGGCTTAAAGCTTTCTAGCATCACAGCAACACACAAACTACCACAACAGGACAACTTACAGACAGGTGGTTATTTTCTAGCCTGGAAATCTATCCCTTCTCATTAAAAGACAGAATACCTGGTACGCCCTCCTATGCTGTGCATGGTAGATCGAAAGTGCCTCTTAGAGGAGACACTAAAAGCTGAGAGAGAAAAATAATATTTTCTTGGGGATAACATACAATCACAGTAGACCATTTACAGAACAGCACCAAGACATGACAAACTTACTGAATCTTTATCATTGTAACTGACACATACAGTATAAAATTAGGAACATAAATAACACTGATGATAATGTACTCAAGGCTGAATCCTGAGCAGTTGCATACAGAAAGAGTAAAAGTTCTCTGCAATTAGAACAAAAGATCATTATCATCTAAATCAATATGAAATGTGAAACTGTATGGAATATGTAAGAGGATCAATGAATGACATCAAACCAGAATAATTAGAGACTCTAAACATGATCTGGTATTTCTCGTGGAACAATGCTGTCCAATAGAAATATAATGCAAGGTACATATGTAATTAAAAATTTACTAGAAGTCATGTTTAAAAACTAAGAATAAATGATATTAATTTTAATATACTTTTTATTTAATGTATCAAAAAATATTATTTTGTAGTGCCTAAGGTAGCGTAGTGCCTAAGGCACTTGACTGCTAACCAGAAGGCTGGCAGTTCAAACCCACTAGCCACTCCTCGGAAGGAAGATGGGGCAATCTACTTCTGTAGTGATACTGCCTCAGAAACCCAAGGAGGGTCGCTATGAGGCTGGTCCGACTCCACGGCACATAACAACAACAACGACAACAAGGCATTTGACTGCTAACCAGTTCAAACCCACTAACCACTCTTCAGAAGGAAGATTGGGCAATCTACTTCCATAGCAATACCACCTTGGAAACCCAATGGGGGTCACTATGGGTTGGAATCGAATCGATGGCAGTGGATTTGGTTTTTAATTGTTTAAGGGTGGGAGGGGAAGGGAGGTGTTTTGGTCCTCTAGTGCTGCTCTAACAGAAAATACTACAAATGGGTGACTTTAACAAACAGAGATTTATTCTCTTAGAGTTTTGGCTAGAAGTCTGAGTTCAAAGTGCCAGCTCTAGGGGCTGAGTGGAATCCTCTTGACATTGGGCTTCAGCTCTGCCTCTTGCTACTGGCCCACTGGAGCTGGAGGTGTCTTTTCACTCAGGCAGCTGCTGGCTGTTGGGGCTAACAAGCCCAAGTTCAACAAGTAAAACAGCACAGTCCCAAGATTACCAAAAAACATGGCAGGCCACTAGTTCAAGTCTAGAAACAGTCCCATGAGTGGCAGGTAATCATGGCAATCATGGCAGACTGCTGAATGAAGACTTGGCTATATGCAGGGTCCAAGTGTGTCAAAAAGCTGCAGAGACCTTTCTCAAAGCTTCTTCTTATATACTGGAAGCAGACTCTATCCCTAAGGCAGCTACTTCGCTGCTCCAGTAGATTCCACCATGGAGCTAATTACCAATCTCATCATGGGAATAACTACATCTAGCTGCCCAGCCACTCAAAACCAGGCCCAGCCAAGTTGACATATAACCTTAACTACCACAGTGGGGTAAACCACTAACTAGAGAATAGATATATATGATTTGAATGAAGGGGAAGACAATAGACAACAGGGAGGAGGTCAGCACAAAATGATCAAAAAAGGAAAGAAAAGAAAATAGATTGATGGTTGCCAGGGGCTGAGAGCAAAGGAGAATGGGGAGTGACTGCCAGGAGAGGAAAAAAAAAAAAAAAAACACCAGATCCATACCATACATTTATAAATATGTGTGCATTATTTTGTACACACTTACTTAAAAGCAAAGCAAAGCTAAAAATTGTATTTTAGGATTTAAAATACTTTGGGCCAAGCTATCTTGGAATTCTGGTAGAAGAGAGAAAGAATGGTAGTGACTAATTCAAAAACCCAAATTTTTTTTGTTTGTTTTTTGATCAGAGATTGGAATTTTTGTTGAGATATCTGAGAATGCATTGTCATTTCAGATAAATTTGAACATTTTTTTCCCCCAAGTACCAGCGGGACTCATATGCAGGCTGATTGACTCTTGGCATGCCTGTGGGTAACTTCTCTCTCCTCACTTTTTTTTTTTTTTGTATATTACCTTTCCCTTCATCCAAGTTAATATATGTCTATCTTCTAGTTAGTGATTTACCCCCCTTCCCCTCCCACCTCTGATAACCATCAAAGAATATTTCTTTGTGTGTGAAAAGCTTTTCTTGACTTTTTACAATAGCAGCCTCATACAATATTTGTCCTTTTGTGATTGACTAATTTCATGAAGCATAATGTCCTCTAGGTTCATCCACATTATGAAATTTTTTGCTGATTCATCATTGTTTTTTAGTGTTGTATAGTATTCAATTGGGAGCCTAGGGCACTTGATTGCTAACCAGAAGGCTGGCGGTTCAAACCCACCAGCCACTTCTCGGAAGGGAGGTTGGGTGATCTACTTCCATAGTGATACTGCCTTAGAAACCCAAGGAGGGGTTGCTGTGAGTCGGATCCAACTCAATGGCAGTGGGTTTGGTTTGGGTTTTTTAGTATTCAATTATGTGTATGTACCACTGTTTGTTTATCCATTCATCCACTGATGGGCATTTAGGTTGTTTGCATCTTTTTGCTATCATTGACAGTGTTGCATTGGAATGGGTGTCCATTTATCTGTTCATGTCATGGATCTTATTTCTCTATGATATGCACATAGTAGTGGTATTACTGAATCATATGGTATTTCTAGCTTTTTAAGGAGGTGCCATACTGTTTTCCACAGTGATGCTACCATTTTACAGTCCCACCAGCAGTATATGAGGGTTCCAGTCTCTCTACACCCTTGCCAGCATTTATTTTCTGTTTTTTGAACTTTGCTATTAGTTCTGGGGTGAGCTGGTACTTATTGTTGTTTTGATTTGCATCTCTGTAATAGCTAATGATTGTGAACATTTCTTCACTGTTTGTTGGCTTCAATTTGAAGTTAATTAAAGTGTAAGCTGCAAGTCATCATTATAGACTGATACAAGAGCCCTGGTGGCACAGTGGTTAAAGCACTTGGCTGTTAACCAACAAATTGATGTTTGGTACCAAACAGCTGCTCTGCAGAAGAAAGATGTGGTGGTCTGCTCCTTTAAAGATTACAGCCTTGAAAATCCTATGGGGCAGATCTATTCTGTCCTAACATGTCACTATGAGTCAGAATCAACTTATGGCATTAGGTTTCATTTTAGTTTTTATGCTGTTACACTAGTCATGCTTTCATTATTTATCATAATTATTTGAAACATATTTACTATTTGTGAAAAACATAAATCAATGAAGAATACATGTAAGTGGGTGTGGTAGTTAAGTTTGAGTGTCAACTTGTCTGGGCCTGGATGAGTGGCTGGCAGATGGATGTACTATTCCCCATGATGAGGCTGGTAATCAACTCCATGGTTAACTCTACTGTGAGCAGCTAAGTAGATGCCTTAGGAATGTGGTCTGCTTCTTGTATATAAGGAGAAGCCTTGGGGAACAGTCTCTAGCTTATGGCTTGCTTGAACCCTGCATAAAGCCATGTCATTGTTCGGCAGTCTGCCATGCTCTGCCATCCTTGGGACTTTCAATGGACTTGAATTAATGGCCTGCTATGTGGTTTGGTAACATCAGGACTGTGCCTTTTTACTTGTCAACCTTGGTCTTGTCAGCCTCAGCAGCCAGCAGCTGTCTGAGTGAAGAAAAGCCTCTAGCTTTAGTGGGCTGGGAACAGAAGGCAGAGTTGAAGTCCAAGGTTGAGGGGCTTTCAACCAGACCCTAGAGCCTAGGACCTTGAACCCAAACTTAAAGCCTCCAAACTGTAAGAGAATAAACTCCTGTTTGTTCATGCCATCCCATTTGTGGTTTATTCCTGTCAGAGCGGCACTAGATAACCAGAACAGTGGGCAATAAAATAATTTGACTTCATGGGAGTGCTTATCCATTTAGATAGAATCATAGGAAAATACAGTTGCAGCTAAGCAAGGGACCACAGCATTTTACTTGTTTAGACAAATGTTACTCACTGGAATTCTATTGGCCTTTTTCATGAATATTCCCAACAGTTACAGGATATATAATATCCTTGGCCCTGGCTATGAAATTTTAATTGCATCCCAATTTCTTGGTCACAAAATAAAAATTGTCTGCATGCATTTCCAATCTCCCCTTGAAAGGAATGGTACTATCCTCCCATTTGAGATGTACTGTTTCAGACTTGATAAAATCTGATTAGAGAACTAGGGGACTATAGTTTATGACTCAGTATGTAGAGTCATTAGGATAATAAGTGTAATTAGATAAATATACATCATCTGTGTGAGGAGCTCTGGTAGCATAGTGTCTAAGGCACTTGACTGCTAACCAGAAGGCTGGAGGTTCAAACCAACCAGCCACTCCTTGGAAGGAAGGTTGGGCAATCTACTTCTGTAGTGATACCACCTTGGAAACCCAAGGAGGGATTGCTATGAGTCGGGTCCAACTCAACGGCACATAACAACACCACCACCACATCATCTGTGATTATGGCTGATCTCATGTCCCCATTTTAATCACTTTTCTTCACTCTACCCACTGTCATTGAGTCAATTCCAACTCATAGTGACCCCCTTTGGGTTCCTGATGTGGTAAATCTTTACAGAAGTAGATCGCCCAGTCCTCCTGAGTGGCTAGTGGGTTTGCACCACCAACCTTCTGGTTAGCTATCAAATGCCATAGGCACTATGCCACCACCTTAGAATAGCAAAATTTCTTCCTAGCATTGAGTTGTTATGGTCCGACTCAATGGCACATAACAACAACAACAACAACAATTATGTTAGAGTATAGGAGTAGTAACACAGAGTCAGTGTCTATCACAATGACTAAGACTTATGATGACTTCAGAAATTATTTTTTCAGTAGAATCCTTTAAGAATTTACAAAAATAGTAATATAATTATGTATCTTTAAAGTTTTTTCCTTAACTGATTGATTGATTTATGAAGCCCCACCAAAGTTTTATTGTGAACAGAAATGGACCAAATCCAGTCTGCCACCTGCTTCTCTAAATAAAGTTTTATCAGCACACAAACATATTTATTCATTTTATGTATGGTGTATAGTCTAATTTCATGCTACAATAGCAGAGTTGAGTAGTTGCCACAGAAACGTTATGGCCTGTAAAACCTAAAGTATGTATTATCTGCTTCTTTATAGAAATAGATTGCTGACCCCTGCTCTAGATTGTACATTAAAGGTCAGTGGAAAATACACACCAACTTTTAATTTTTATGGCTAGAAAGGGTTGTATAAAACGGGATTAGGAGCTGCTGTTATGTATCTAAGACTGATGTCTTCTCCCTGGGTGTGTACATTTAGGGCTAGAAAGCTTGACATTTGTCATGTCAGAGGTGAACAAGCACAAGTGAGATCCATTTTGATGAAGTTTTAGAAATGTCTTTTCTAGTGAATCTAATCTTTGCATTGTGGATCATGACAGTTATTAAAAATAGTGGGGGAGAACATTTTATTTTGGGAATGGAATGCATTTTTTAGTATTTTGTAATAATTTAGCAACTATCATCCAGTGTATGACAGTAGCATAAAAGAGGTCTATTGGATTGTAGTGGAAAGCTTTGTAAGTCTATCCATTAACTTTCATTTTGGCAGGGATCATAGCTGTCATGTGTAAAAAGTTTTACACATGACGGCATTTAAATTAAAAAGCATTTAAATCTGATTGCCATACAAGTTTTGGAAAGTTGATTTTTCAAAACTTATTTTAGGGTATACTCCTTCCATTGATTTCGGTTCAATGGACAATAAATTGTTGACTCCATGGGACATTACAGAGTTTCTTTGTAATTTGGCCTGCTAAGTGAGTATCTCTATAACTATTAGATAAGAATATAAGGAATTTAGCACTTCTGTTTTGAATCATAATAGAGTAACTAGTACTGAACTTATTTTCCTGCTGCAAAAAGAAAGTATAAAAATAGATAAATTACTTTAACCATCTGTTTTCAGGCATTGATAAAACAGGTGGAACATGACTGCCATAAGAATGAACAAATCCATCTCGGAAGAAATACAGCCAGAATACTTCTTAGAAGCAAGGATAGTGAGGCTTTGTCTTGCTTACTGTGGATCCACCATTAGAAAGTATCACTCACTGGAGAGGACATTGTGCTTGGTAAAATAGAGGGTCAGTGAAAAGGAGGAGTGCCCTCAATGAAATAGACTGACATGTTGTTGTTGTTGTTATGTGCTGTTAAGTCGGACCCGACTCATAGCAACCCCTCCTTGGGTTTCCGAGGCAGTATCGCTATGGAAGTAGATTGCCCAACTTTCCTTCTGAGGAGAGCTGGTGGGTTTGAACCGCCAGCCTTCTGGTTAGCAATCAAATGCCTTAGGCACTATGCTATCAGAGCTCCTATAGACTGACATAGTGGCTAAAAAAATGGGCTCAAACATATCAATGATTGTTAAGGATAGCACAGAACTGGGCATTGTTTCATTCTGTTATACATAAAGTCAGTATGAGTTGGAGCTAACTCAACAGCAAATAACAATAAGAACAATATGACTCCTTGTAAACTAAAAACAAAAGGTGAATCCTATAATCAAAGTAACCCATTGCCATTAAATCAATTCTGACTCATAGTGACCCTATAGGATAAAGTAGAACTGCCCCATAGGGTTTTCAAGGCTATAAATCTTTATGGAAACAGACTGCCTCATCTTTCTCCTACAGAGCAGCTGGTGGGTTCAAACAGCCAGCCTTTCAGTTAGCAGCCAAATACTTTAATCACTATACCACAAGAGCTCTTATAATCAAAGAAAGTCTCAAGTAAAGTGGTGGTCTTGTTGAGCTGAGGAGGAAATTGAGTTCCAGGCTGTCAATGTGGCTGGAATTTTGGGCTACAATACCTGAATTGTTCAGGAGTGTGTATATGTATGTGGGTGTGTGTATGTGTACTGGGGGGTGGGTAATCATAGAAATTTTTGTGGTAATTCACTTTGAGACCTTTTTTGCTGAAGTATACACAAATGTCCAGGCAAGACTCCAGAAGGCCTATCAGAGTTTGTCTGCTGCAGGGCTGGAAGCTGAAGGGTGGTACTAAAGATCATGTATTGCTGGGAGGTATCGGATTGCTAGACCAGCGTTTAGGCACTTAATTGAGAATTCAGAAGGGCCAACTCTTAGAAAAAAGACCACACATTAAAATAAGGGGTGCATCTGCAGGAGGCTATTGTTGGAATAGAACAAGGAGATACTGCATGGTTTAAAATCAGAAAAGGTCTGCATCAGGGTTGTATCCTTTTCCCATACTTATTTAATCTGTATGCTGAGCAAATAATCTAAGAAGCTGGACTATATGAAGAAGAACCTGGCATCAGGATTGGAGGAAGATCCATTAACAACCTACAATATGCAGATGACACAACCTTGCTTGCTGAAAGTGAGGATGACTTGAAGAATTTCGTGGTGCAGTGAATTACTTGGTATGGCTTTTCTAGCCATAGTCTTCGTAACTCCACCAGATTACTGGATGGGACCATGCAAATAAGGTGTGTAGAATTCTGATGTTGGGATTGGGTTACTTTTGTCACTCTGTCAGGCTTAAAATGAAACTTCCTAGAGCAGAGAGGGGGATCTCATTGCCATCAAGAGAGAAGAGCTAGAGATAAAGTAGAATGCATCCTTGGATCCAAGATCCCTGCACTGGACTTCTTTGGCAGAGACACCTAGCAGAGAGAGATGCCTAGCAGAGAGACAGTGGCATTGGAACCAAGAGGCACAAGACAAAGCCGCAGGCTTTCTGGCCCATGGAGGGAGAAAGTTGTGTGCCCTTGGACAGGAGGCTTGCTGGTGGAGTGCAGTGCACATAGGTGTACCTATCAGCAGAACTAAAAGAGTTTTGTAACAGTTGCCCAAGCAAGGCAGAGGCCAGGCTGAGAGACCAAGGGCCAGAGAGGCATGTCTGAGGGCACAGAAGAGGGAAGAGTGTTCTGATTGAAGAACTGTATCTCAGGCACGTTTCTGAACCTGAACTGTAGCCTGTTACTCCCCTAACATAAGGAGCTCTGGTGGCATAGTGGATAAGACATTTGACTACTAACCAGAAAGCTCAAACCCACCAGCTGCTCCATGGAAGGAAGATGGGGTTATCTACTTCTATAAAGATTTACAGCCTCGGAAACCCAACAGGCTTGCTATGAGTTGGAAATGACTTGATGGCAGTGAGTTTCATTTTTTTAGTTTTACTTCCCTAATAAACCCATAATCATGAGTATTGTTTGTGAGCTCTATGTGGCCACTGCAATGAATTATCAAACCCAGCAGAGAAGGGTAGTGAGTGCTGTAGAGGAACAGTTGGTATCAGAATTGGTAAAAGGCTGGAGGGTGGCGGCGTGTTTGGCCTCATAGGAATAAGTCAGTCTTGGGCTGTTGATGGTGATTCTGTCCCCCCCCCCCTTGTGATATTGGAGGAGGTCAGAAGATGCCACTTTCATGCCATTTTTGCACATTTACTGATGAAGATCAAAGACTACAGTCTGCAGTATGGATTACACCTCAACATAAAAGAAACAAAAATCCTCACAATTGAACCAATAAGCAACATCAGAATAAATGGAGAAAATACTGGAGTTGTCAAAGATTTCATTTTACTTGGATCCACAATCAATGCCCATGGAAGCAGCAGTCAAAAAATCAGACATCATATTGCACTGTGCAAATGTGCTGCAAAAGATCTTTTTGAAGTGTTGAAGAGCAAAGATGTCACTTTGAAGACTAAGATGTGCCTAACCCAAGCCCTGGTATTTTCAATAGCCTCATATGCATGTGAAAGCTGGGCAATGAGTAAGGAAAACCTAAGAAAGGTTGATGACTTTTAATTGTGGTGTTGACGAACAATACTGAAAATACCATGGACTTCCAGAAGAACAAACAAATCTGTCCTGGAAGAAGTGCAGCTGGAATGCTTCTTAGATGTAAAAATGGCCAAACTTCATCTCATCTGCTTTGGTCATATTGTCAGAAGGGACCAGTCCTTGGAGAAGGATATCATGCTTGGTAAAGTGGAGGGTCAGTGAAAAAGGGGAAGACTCTCAAAGAGATGGACTAACACAGTGGCTGCAATGATGGGCTCCAGTATAGCAAAGATTGTATGACTGGGCAATGTTTCATTTTGTTGTACATAGAGCTGCTATGAATCGGAGCTGATTAATAGCACCCAACAATAACAACATGCCGGAGCTAAGTTTAAAACCAAAATAGATTCACATTGAAAATGATAGTAGAAGTCTGACACCACCAATAGGTTTACCTGAATGCCGAACAAGATCTTAAATCCTTAAAAGAATGATTATAACAAATCCAAATTCCCAATTAAGTATCATCCACAAATGTCTGGCAGGCAATTAAAAATTACCAGACATGGAAAGAGATAAGAAAATGTGAACAGTAAGAGAAATGAATGTCTATAAAATGACTGTGAGATGACTCAGATGTTGGAATTAACAAAAAAAATATTTTAAAGCAGCTATTATAAATAATTTCAGTGAATCAAAGGAAAACATAGTCATAATGAATGATTAGACAAGCAGTGCCAGGTGATAAAGGAAAACTGTTTTTTAAAATAAGAAAAATTTCCAAGAATTAAGAAGTACAGTGTTTGAAATGAAAAAATTCATTAAGTGGACTTCAGCAGATTGAAGACTGCAAAAGCAACAAAAAGTTAACTTGAAATTATATCAATAGATTACCCTCATGTAAAGGTCAGAGAGAAGAAAATAAATAAAGATATAGGCAACAATATCAATATCCAATGGTCTTAAATATATATGATATTTATCTTAAAAATATCATATATATTTAAGATCTATCCCAGAAAGAGAGCAAAGGGATGACTGCAGAGAGAAAAATATTTGAGGCAATAATAGCTGAAAAAAACCTAAATTAACAAATAACAAAATTTGAAATTCAAGAAACTCAGTGAATCTCAAGCAAGATAATTATAAATAAAACCACACCTACACACATAATAGTCAAAACTGTTAGTAACCCAATAACATAAAAAAAAAAAAAAAAAAAACTCACTGCCATTGAGTTGATTCCAAATCATAGCAACCCCCTTTGAGTTTCTGAGGTGGTAAATCTTTACAGAAGTAGATTGCCCACTCTTCCTTCTGCAGAGAGGCTGGTGGGTTTGAACCACCAACCTTCTGGTTATCAGTCAAATGCCTTAGGCACTATGCCACCAGAGCTCCTTTAATAACCCAATAGGGAAGAAAAAGTCTTGAGGGCAAACCAGAGAACAATGATATATTACACATGGGTAAAAATGATACAAATAATAGTTGACTTCATATAAGAAATAAGGGGCTAAAAGACAATGGAAGTGCTTTAAATAGTGAAAGACAAAAACTGTCAATCCAGAATTTCATATCCAGCAAAATATTCTTCAAAACTGAAGACTAAATAGACATTTTTCAGATAAATGAAAACAGAAAATTCAACACCAGCAGACCTGCACTATAAGCAATGCTAAAAGAAGTTCTTCAGGAAGACAGGAGATCACACATCAGATAGAAACTGGTATCTATAGTGTTTTAGTTATCCTTTTCTATGTATTAAATTTCCCTACAATTTAGTGGTTAAAAATAAAAATAATCATTATTTATTATCCTGTTGTTTGGCAGAATGTATCTGGATGGTCCTTCTCACCAGGAAATGCCCTTTGAAATGATTGGTTGCTCACAGCAGATCTCATCATGGAGGTGAATACATTATATTAGATCTCATCATGGGGAATGACTATATCATAACTGCTAAACCACTGAGACACACAACCTTAACCAGCCAAGTTGACACACAACCTTAACCATCACAGTCCACTCCTTGTCAACTTGGCACCTGTACACATCTCCTTAAACCATACATAATCTCTAAATAAAGACAATTATAAAGTCATACTTGCATATAATATGACATAACTAACATGCATACAGCTGAAAATGCATTGGCCCCATATATGTCTTATATTTTATAACTGAAGAAAACAAAAATATTTGTTGCACACATATACGGAAGAAATACTCTTAACAATCACAGTCCTCGTTTCTGCAACTGGTCATGTGGTTGTAGCTGGCATTTAGAACTACCACCCATTCCATATTCCCTTTGCCCTCAGCAACCACCTTGGCTAGTCATGGTTCTTTGCCTGGTGGAGTGACCCAACCCCTCATTCCTGAAGAGTCTGGACCATTAGTAGTCATATCAGAATTGGGTTGCTGTAGTTTTCCATTCACTTTAATATCAGGGCATGGTAGCACTTAGAGATGTCCTACAGAATCTCCTGTGTACCAGACATTATGCAGTATCAACCCGATTTCCCTTTGGTAATCAGAATCAGTCACACCGGTAATACAGTAACTCTCTATTTTGCCTGTTGGTGTAGAGGCATAAGGAGCCCAAAATGGCTAGGTGGCATTCTTAATTTCCAGTTCAAAGGAATCAGTAGTGTGTCTTTAGGTGGGAGTATTCCTCCCTTTGAGACTAAGACCTCCAGACCAGCTTCCTTATACTTCTCATTCTGACAAAATTGCAGAAGAGTATCAAACATGTGATCACCCACAACCTCACTTCTCACCAGTATTTTATCTACTTGTGGTGCTATTTTGTGTGTTAATATTGCCACACAAGTATTAGCAGCACCCTCTTTACTAATGGAGGCAGAGTTATCAAACTTTATGACTAATCAAACTTGAGAACTAATTTAGAAAACTCATTCTTACAATTCTGTTTCTCTAGAACCACTCTCAGTACCTCTTAGGCTGGGTTCTCTAGAAAAGCAAAACCAGTGAAATTGATATATATATATAGTGAGAGAGAGAGAGAGAGAGAGAAATTTATCTCTAGGAAATGGCTCACATAGTTGTAGAGGCTGGCAAGTCCCAAGTCCAGGTCAAATGTCAAGCTGGAAGCTTCTTTTGACTTATGCAGCTGCAGGGACTGACAAATTCAAGATTGGCAGACTGAGAGTGGTTCTCAGCAAGCTTCTGTCTCCAGGGGCTGAGGAATTCAAGATCGGCAAGTAAAATGGCAGATTGTTGACTCACAGACTGTGAAGTCAACAATCCCAAGATTGGCAAGCAATATGGCAGGCCACTGGTTCAAGACCAGGAACCAGAGATGATGATGAGCCAGATGCAGGATCCAGACCCAGGAGAAAGCCAAAGATCTTTGCCAGGATGTCCATATATTTTGGAAGCAGTCAAGGAAACTCCCTTTCAGCTGACTGATTGCTCACAGCAGATCTCATCACGGAGGTGATTGCATTATATCAGAGCTCATCATGGGGACTGACTACATCATAACTGCTAAACCACTGAGAATCATTGCCCAGCCAAGCTGACACATGACTTAACCATCACAAAGACCCAACTATCTGTTGTCTACAGAAGAAGCTCATTACTAAAAATGCAAAGATAGGCTGAAAGTTGAAAGATGGAAAGAGATATACCAAGTAACAGTAAGCAAAAAAGCCTGCAGTGGCTATATTAATATCAGGCAAAGTAGATTTTAAGATCAAGGACATTTTTGTGACAGTATGAAATTCTCCACTACTTGTCTGCCAGTTTGTCGTACTGTGGTGGCTTGCATGTTGCTGTGATGCTGGAAGCTATGCCATTAGTATTCCACACACCAGCAAGGTCACCCAAGGTAGACAGGTTTCAGCAGAGCTTGCAGACTGAGACAGACTGGGAAGAAGGACATGGCAGTCCATTTCTGAAAAAACTGACCGCTGAAAACCTTATGAATAGCAGTGAAACACTATCATATTTGGTGCTGAAAAAATTATGAATGGCAGTGAAACACTGATACAGTCCAGGAAGATGAGCACCTCAGGTTGGAAAGCACTGAAAACATGACTTCAAAGCAGTTGACTTTAATGCTGTGAGTAGAGTAAAGCTTTTGGGATCTTCATATGCTGCTGTGGTATGACTCAAAATAAGAAGAAACAGCTGCAAATATCCATTAATAATCAGAACATGAAATGTATGAAATATGAATCTAGTAAAATTGCAAATTGTCAAAAATGAAATGGAATGCATAAAAATTGATATCATAGGCATTAGTGACCTGAAATGGACTAGTATTGGTCATTTTGAATTGGATAATCATATGGCCTATTACGCTGGGAATGACAAATTGAAGAGGAATGGTCTCACATTCATTAATAAATATAATATTTCAAGATCTATCCTGAAGTACAATGCTGTCAGTGATAGGATAATATCCATGCACTGACTAGGAAAACCAGTTAATACTACTATTATTCGAATTTATGCACCAATCACTAAAGCCAAAGATGAAGAAATGGAAGATTTTTTCTAACTTCTGCAGTCTAAAATTGACCAAACATCCAGTCAGGATACATTGGTAATTACATATACTTGGAATGTGAAAGCTGGAAATAAAGAAGCAATATTGGTAGATGAAAAATATGGCCTTGGTGATAGAAGTATTGTGTGATAGAATTTTGTAAAAGGAATCACCTATTCATTGGAAACACCTTTTTTTTCAATAACATTAATGGCAACTATATACCTGGGCCTCAGCAGAAGGAATAGACAGGAATCAAATCTACTACATCTGTGGAAAGAGACAGTAGAGAAGCTCAATATCATTAGTCAGAATAAAGGGGGCTGATTGTGGAACAGACAAGCAATTACTCATACGCAAGTTTAAATTGAAGCTGAAGAAAATGAAAACAAGTCCATGAAAGCCAAAACACGACCTTGAGTATGAACCTGAGTCAGAGCAAACAATTTTATTTATACCTAGCATAGAGCACACACATTTATACCTTCCCATTGTGTAAGCTAAGTCAAAATTAAAACCAAAAACCAAACTCACTGCCATTGAGTTGACACTAACTCATAGCAATCCCCACTGGGTTTCTAAAGCTGTAAATCTTTACAGAAGCAGACCACCCCATCTTTCTTCCACAGAGCAGCTTGTAGGTTTGAACCACTGACCTTTTGGTTAGCAGCCAAATGCCTTAACCACTATACCACCAGAGCTCCTCAAGTCAAAATTAAGTGGGCCATAAATAGTTCTTTCTCTTCCTCTTCACCATCTAGTACCTATAAATTAATGACCCATAACTAACTTCCTTGAAAAAACTCTGTTTTTTTTCAGAGTATCATGTACTTCATCAAGACACATCTGCAGGATTGACTGTCCATCCTGATTCTAACTTTGGGGTCATCCCTGTGGACACGACTTCCAGCTCTCATGCCATGCAGTCATTCTCAATTTAAAACTGCAAGCTTCTTGCATCTAAAACCCTATAAAAACCCTAAAACCCTTTGCCTCAGGGAAATAGCATGGAAACAGCAGTCCAGAAATCAAATGACCTGAGGCCTGAAGTTCCTTTGCTCATCGATCTACAAATAAACCTTTTTCTTTACTGTTAGAACTGTTGTTGTTGTTGTTATTTGCCGTCGAGTCGGCCCCGACTCATAGCGACCCCTCCTTGGGTTTCCGAGGCAGTATCACTACAGAAGTAGGATTGCCCAACCTTCCTTCTGAGGAGTGGCTGGTGGGTTTGAACAGCCAGCCTTTCTGGTTAGCAGTCAAGTGCCTTAGGCACTATGCTACCAGAGCTCCTAGAGTCCTGTTATTGAGTCACAATAATGCCTGGGTAGTAGACCCCATAAGCCTGGTTTCAAGTACATCCCACCTGAATTTAGAAACCATCTGAACAATAGATTTGATGCATTGAACATCAGTGACCAAAGACCAGACAAGTTGCGGGATGACATCAAGGATATCATACATGAAGAAAGCAAAAGGTCATTAAAAACACAGGAAAGAAACAAAACACTAAAATGGATGTCAGAAGAGACTCTGAAACTTGTTCTTGAATACAGAGTAGCTAAAGCAAATGGAAGAAATGATGAAGTAAAGGATCTGAACAGAAGATTTCAGAGGGTTGCTAAAGAAGACAAAGAAAAGTATTATAATGAAATGCACAAAGACCTGGAGTTAGAAAACCCAAAAGGAAGAACACATTTGGCATTTCTCAAGCTGAAAGAACTGAAGAAAAATTCACTCCTTCAGTTGCAATACTGAAGGATTATATGGGCAAAATACTGAATGAAGCAGAAAATATCAAAAGAAGGAATATGGAATATAGAATCACTATACCAAAAAGAATTGGTCAATATTCAACCATTTTAGGAGGTAGAATATAATCAAGAAATGATGGTATTGCAGGAAGAAGTCCAAGCTGTACTGAAGGAATTGGTTAAGCAAAGCTTCAGCAATTGACAGAACACCCATTAAGATGTTTAAACAAATGGATGCAGCACTGGAGGTGCTCACTTATTTATGCCAAGAAATCTGGAAGACAGCTAGCTGACCAACTGACTGCAACAGATTCGTATCAATGCCCATTCCAAAGAAAGATGATCCCCAGAATGAAGAAATTACCAAAGGTTGTCATATCACAAGTAAAATTTTATTGAAAGCAACTCAAAAACTGTTGCAACAGTACATCGACAGGGAACTGCAAGACATTCAAGCCATTTTCAGTAAAGATGGAAAATGAGTGGTATAATTGCTGATATAAGCTGGATCTTGCAGAGCATACCAGGAAGACGTTTACCTGTGTTTTATTGACTATACAAAGGCATTTGGCTATGTGGATTATAACAAATTATGGGTAACATTGTGAAGAATGGGAATTCCAGAATACTTTTTTGTGCTCATAAGGAACCTGTATATAGACAAAGAGTCAGTCATTTGAACCGAACAAGGCTATACTGCATAGTTTTAAATCAGGAAAGGTGTGGATCAGGGTTGTATCCTTTCATCATGCTTATTCATCTGTATACTGATCAAGTGATGCAAGAAGCTGGACCACATGAAGAAGTATGTGGCATCAGGATTGGAGGAAGACTCGTTAGCAACTTGTGATATACAGGTAACACAACCTTGCTGCTGAAAATGAAGATTTGAAACACTTAATGATAAATATGAAGGACTACAGCTTTCAGTATGGATTATATCTCAACATAAAGAAAAGTAAAATCCTAGTAACCGGACCAATAAGCAACATCACAATAAATGGAGAAAAGATTGACATTGTCAAGGATTTCATTTTACTTGGATTCACAATCAAAGCCCATGGAAACAGCAGTCAAGAAATCAAATGACATATTGTACTGGGCCAATCTGCTGCAAAAGACCTCTCACAGTGTTAGAGAACAAAGATGCCATTTTGAAGACTAAGGTGCACCTGACCCAGAGCCCTGGTATTTCCAATAGCCTCATATGCATGTGAAAGCTGGGCAATGAGTAAGGAAGACTGAAGAAGAACTGATGTATTTGAATTATGGTACTGGCAAAGAATCTTGAGAATACCATGGACTGCCAGATAAACAAACAAATCTGTCTTGGAAAAAGTGCAGCCAGTATGTTCTTTAGAAGTGAGAAGGGCCAGACTTGGTCTCTCATACTTTGGTCATGTTATCAGGAGGAACCAGTCCTTGGAGAAGGATATCGTGCTTGGTAGAGGGTTAGTGAAAAAGAGAAAGACTCCAATGAGATGGACTGACATAGTGGCTGCAACGATGGTCTCAAGCAAATAAAGATTGTAAAAACGGTGTAGGACCAAATAGTGTTTCGTTGTTTTACATAGGGTTGCTATGAGTTAAGAGCCAACTCAATGGCAACTAACAAGAAGAAGATGATTAATTTCCAGCCACATATAACTACTTTGGGGTTAGCTTGGTGAAATTATACCTCATGACAAAACCTAGTAAGACAAGGATATAAATCAGGTTAATGACTGTGTTCTTTTTTGTCTGTGCCCTCCTGGACCACATTGTGACTTAGACTAGCCCTGCCTTTGAAGTTATGGCACAGGCTCAGGTGGGGCCAAGCACTTATGACACAAGGGACAGCAGGAGGAATTTTTCTAGAAAGTTCATGACTTTTGTAGTGTTTACTAAGACTACATGGAATCAAGTATCCATCGCATCTCAAGGAATCCCCGTACAGGTCTTACTAAACTGTTTTACTTCCTCTATGAGTCGGGGCCGACTCGACGGCACATAACAACAACAACAACGTTACCCTGATTTTGCCCAAATGGTTCACTCTAGGGAGGGGGAAACCCAAAGGTTCTTGGGGGTTCCTATGTTATTATTTGTAGAGGCTTAGTTATTAACAAAATTCTTTCTTGGAATGACTTTAAAGTTGCCCCTTTTAACTTTCACCAGTTAGCACTAGTTCTGTACTGTGATGCTTTGAAAAAGGAGTTTAACCCTTCTTTCATGATTCAGCCCTCCAAATATTGGAGACATATATTGTGATCTCAGGAGCTCTGGTAGCATAGTGCCTAAGGCACTTGACTGCTAACCAGAAGGCTGGCGGTTCAAACCCACCAGCCACTCCTCGGAAGGAAGGTTGGGCAATCCTACTTCCGTAGTGATAACTGCCTCGGAAACCCAAGGAGGGGTCGCTATGAGTCGGGGCCGACTCGACGGCAAACAACAATAACAACAACATTGTGATCCCATACGTCTCTACTTTTCCAGGAGCATCA
Organism: Orycteropus afer afer; assembly: GCF_000298275.1. Lineage (NCBI taxonomy): Eukaryota > Metazoa > Chordata > Mammalia > Tubulidentata > Orycteropodidae > Orycteropus > Orycteropus afer. The sequence goes on along the minus strand of NW_006921626.1, from coordinate 7,354,390 downwards.
TCTCTAGAATCCCTCAATTGTCCATCAATTTACATGACATAAAGGCGCTCTGGTGGCACAGTGCCTAAAGTATTTGACTGCTAACTAGAAGCGTGGTGGTTCAAACACACCAGCTGCTCTGCAGAAGGATGATGGAGCAATCTACAATTTACCACCTTGGAAAACCTAAAGGGTGTTGCTATGAGTCGCCATCCACTCCATGGCGGTGTTTTTTTTTTTTCTTTTGGAGCCCGGGTGGTGGGGTGGGGTGGTGGTGGTGGTTGTTTACATGGTACAACCATCTTACTTTCCATCCCATCCCATATAGCTATCAGCGTCCCTAATGAAAGGTGGTCCAAGACAGCTGAGAAGGAAAATGGAGTTCCAGCCCAAATTATGGTTAGGTAGTCACTTAAATTTACCCAAGGTCAAAGATAAAATTTTAATAAAAGAGAAAAGCTTTTAAGAAAGTAATTTAAAGAATCTATCTTGTCAGTGCCAGCAGCCACGCCTCTGGTAGCGTGGTGCACCTGAGTCCAGCAGAAAATGAGCGATCATCGTATTGTGAATGATTCATGTAAAGTGATATTCTGCTTTTTTTATCGTTCCTCTCGCCTAGTCGCCCTCCGCTTTCCTTAAGTCCATTTGCAATTAAAGTCATTTTCTGGCTAGGACAGACAAAAACGTTAACCTGAAGATAAACAATCACGAACGCATCGGTTTCAGCCACTTCCGGTGTCGACAGAGTTGCTGGCACTGCTGAAGGAGCTATTAGAGGCGGGGTTACGTCTGCGCTCTGCCCGAGCGCCGGAGGCCTAATTTTCTCAAGCTTAGAGGAAACTCTGGCTGACGTCGCTTCCGGTAAGGATTTTCGGATGCTGTTCCGCAGAGCCTGGGAACAGTTTCGCGTTACCCTGGAACCACCTTCGTCAGACTGGTATTGCAGACGTTGTCCGTCATTCATAGCTTGCGTTCAAAGTGGAATGGAAAGGCTGTTTTAGGATTCACTCGTGTTCTGATATTATCTCCTGATGCCCTAGAACCTTAATTCTGAGAACGAGGAAGAGAGGGTGGAAAAACTTTGGTTACAGTGGTAATTGTGTGACACCCATTTGAGCCTTTGCGAATTTGGAAACGGAGCACTTCTGTAACGACTTCTTTTAAATACGTTGTTGATCGGATTCAGCTTTGACTTATAAATAAAATTAATGCTCCTAACCACATAATTTGGTTTTGCAAAGTTTACTGTGGTTGTAATATGGAGAGGCAAATTTTTAGGCAGCGTAACGAAAGCGAATACAGTAATCAAGGCAGTTAGAAGGGGACAAGAACTAGGGTAGTGGCGTAGAATTGGAGAGAAGAAAGTTGGAGAAATATTTGGAAGTAGTATCAATTATATCTAGTAATTGATTGGATATGAGGAATTAGGGGGAGAGGTCCTGAGCATCTTCAGGTTCAAGTCCAAACACCCTGTCATGACTTTCTAGGTCGTTTCTCATCATCAGTTCCAACTGCCTTTTGCCTCCTTCCTCCACACTCCCCTTTTCTGCACTTCAGCCCTGTCAAGCTGTTTGATGTCTTTCTACTTCCTAGAATATTGCCTACACACTTTTTGTGACTTAGGCAGTTAGTTAAGCGTTGGTTATTATTATTTTCCTCCATTTTAATGTTGAAAAAACTGAGGTGCTGCTTTTAGGAAGTAAAAAGAACGTCAAACTAGTCATGGCTAGAGCTTGGAGGATGTGCAGAGGTGGGTGGTGAAATGCAGTTAGAACAGCTGGTGGGAAAATAACCTAGAAAGATAGTCATATTCCTGGCTGAATTTGGGCTTTATCCCAAAGATGCTCAGGAACCCTGTCGATAATTCCCCACATCCATTCAGTTACTAGGTACTGTTGATACTACCTCCAAATATTTCTCCAATCTTCCATCTTTAGGATTGCTGTTATTTAATTTAGAGTTAAATTAGATAATACATATGCCTGCCATATGTTTAGGACCAGAAAATATTAGTAGCAACTACTATTGTACTTGTCAGTTGTTATGTTATTACTTAGTTTTCTGTTTTTTCCTCTAGACTAGGTTTTTTTTTTTTTTAATTTTAATTGAAGGAACAATAATTTACTTATCTTTAGATGTTCCTGGCACATAGAGTTGTTGTGTCTCTCCCCCACCCTCCTGAATGGAACATTCATTTTGGCTGTTGCTGACATAATTAAATTCACTTTTTACTTTAAAGAAACTACCAAGTACAATAAATTTTGCTGATCAAATGATATTTATTAGATAAAAAGATGACCATTTTTCTGTATAACTCAGAAGCATGTGGATTAAGATGTACTTATTCTCAGTTTGGAATAGGTATGAGTGATTTTAGTGACGAATTGACAAGGCCCATGGCAGAAGCTGATGAGGTGGAAACATCAATGCTCTCTGGTACAGGAATGTATATTCCCTGGCTCAGAAAGCAAATGGAAACGGTGGGTAAGTAAGATAACATTTAACCATTTTAACCTTAATGCAAGGAGATAATAAAATTCATCATGGCTACAAAATGAATAACCAATTTGGGAAGAGCTTCAAATTTCAAGATGTGAATATGTGAGGACTTTTTTTTTTTTTAGTTATATGTGAAAAAAAAGTGAATTATTAAAAACTAGGTTTTTGTCTTTTAGAGTTCTTTTCCTTTGAATTAATAGTCAATAGTCTGTATTGTGGCAGTGTCTTAAGTTTGAGGTACTTCAGGACTGATCAAGGAGAAAGATGTAACCATGAAGTAGCAGTGTGGCCCAACCAGCTGTTTTTTGGACAGCCACACGCAGGAGATCTTCCATAGGTAACAGGTGCTAAGAGCCATCAGTAAAATAGGTATCACTTTTATCTTAGTTACTTTTATGATATGTATTTCTAGAAAAAGAAAAGGTTTAATATCAAGTCTATTTCTTTTTGTTTAAATTGATGTAAATTCCAAGAAACCTTAGTCACACAAGATGAAAATGGATAGATTTTTGTTAGTGTAGTATATCAGTTCTTTAAACTCCTAAATTACTCATCAAAGAAATTGCATAGTGATTTAATATAAAAATTATTACCTTCTTTTCAGTTTTGATAAGCAAAGAATTGGAAATGACCTGACTCACAAATGAATGTGTTAGAGTCATTCTCTTTCTCAGTACTTTACACCTGTGTTTTCAACTTAAGGCTATTATAGTGATTTTGATTGTGAAGGCTTGATCACAGGCACAGTTTACTAGAAGATTAATTTTATGAAAGAGTATGTTAGGAAGTTCAAAGTCTATAAAATTGATTGTTTTTAAACTATTTTTGCATCATGCCCGTAGTCTTTGTGTACTCCCTGGTGTAAGGGTCCACCAGTTAGACTCCTGGCGTGGAGTGGTCTTATGGTGGTATAGGAAGTTACTCTTACATTAAGGCTGTAACTAAACCCAAATATTTTTAACATGGGCATTGCCAAACTTTAGGTGTAAATGCTAATGTCTACAACTATTTTAGTCTCATTTAATATCCTTGAGTTACTGGAACTCAGTCCTTAAAAACTGAAAGCTCACCTCTTGGAGTTTTCAGAACACTGGAAAGTAGTAAAGATCATGCTTGCATAGGATGACCCTGATTATTTTTAATACACATTCTTAATACCTGGGACTGTGATTTTTGGGGCTTCTTTGGGAGATGCTTCCAAGATTGTTTAGTGCAAGAATGAAAGGATGATTGAATCAGATGTGAATGGTAGCTCAAGAACATTCCAGTAACTTCAGAACATCAAATAAGTTATTCTTTTTATTTGCCAGAAATAGCTAATACCATTGTGGAAGGGTTTGTTTCAAGTGAACCTGCTTTGATACTAGGAATAGAGTGCATCAAGTAATATCTGCTGTTCCGCTTGTTAAAACTTTTGCTTGCCAGAAGAAAATTTTTTGAATTGTTGAATTGGGGGTCACTGGGGATTAGAAAGGAGCTCAGTGGTTAAAGCATTGAGCTGCTAACCGAAGGGTTGGTGGTTCAACTCCATCAGCTGCTGCGTGGGGGAAAGTTGAGGTAGTCGGCTTCTGTAAAAATTTACAGCATTGAAAAGCCTATGGGGAAGTTCTGCTCTGTCTTACGGGTCACTATGAGTTGGAATCTACTCAGTGGCAGTGGGCTTGGTGTGTTTTTTTTTTTTTTTTATGAGTAAAAATTCTTTTTTATCTTTATAGTGACTGGAGGAAGAAAGGAAAAGGATTTTGCTCAGACAACAAGTGCTTGTTTAGAATTAATCCAAGAAGCTCTACTGAAACACGAATGGCAGAAGGCTGCAGAATACATGCATAGTTATTTTCAAATTTTGGAGGATACAGATACCAGCAAAAGGCAGGCTGCCCCAGAGGTAAACAAAGTATAAGTGTGCTGGAAGATTAGATTTCTGAGAGTTTCTGCTTCTTGAGCTTTACCCAGAACACCTTTGTAAAATCTCAAATTGATATTACCAAAAACTAAAGGTAGCTTTGGATAGAAAGTTTGTATTAGGATTTTTGTTTTGTGGTATCTTATTTTATTGATTAGTGAAAGTTTACACAGGAAATTAGGTTCCCATTTGACATTCCATACAAATTAATTAATTTTCATTAGTTACATTAACACAGAATGCTAACATTCTCTTTGTGTTCTGTTTGTTCCCTTTCCAGTACTCTAGTTTCCCTGTCCCCTTATCTCCTCTTGTTTGCTTTTAAGAAATGATTGACCTTTTGGTCTCATGCTGATATTTTTAAGAAGGGTACTGATCATATGGATAGTGTCCTATATTTTTTATGTGCCTTCTGCTATTTCACTGAAAGGTGTGATCTCAGGCAATAGTTTGGTTCTAGATTTCTTTCTTCCTTCTTTTTTTTTTTAATTGTGCTCTGGGTGCAAATTTACAAAGCAGATTTGATTTATGTTCAATAGTTCACGCATATTTGATTTCACAGCCCTGATTACCATCCCCAATCATAAAAAACTCCCCTCCCTGTGACTCCTCCCTCCATATGTCCTTCTTAACTGTGCATTCCTGTCTGTCCAGGCTTCCATCTATATGAATGCTGCCTCTCTGGTGTCTCATGGCTGATTGATCCAAGGGGGGCATCTCCCTAGAGTAGGTGGGTGCATCTCCCTCGGGTAGGTGGGTGCATCTCCCTAGGGTAGGTGTTCTGCATGTAGGTCTTTCTACTGTTGGGCTAAGAGCCAATCCATGGAAGTGAGTCATTTCTAGGACTGAAGGGTAACCTGGGGCCATAGTTTTGGGAGTTCCACAAGTTTTTATCTGACTGGTAATGCTGGTCATTTTTGTGGTTTTGAATTTTGTTCCACATTTTACCTTCCACTCTATCCAAGATCTCTAGTTTTGATCCCTTTCCAAGTGGTTGGCATTGGTAGCTAGGCACCAACTAGTTCTTCTGGCCTCAGGGTCATGAAGGCTGAGGTCTGCATAGTCCATCTGATCCTTATTTCTGGATGCCTTTTATTTTCTTCACTCTTCTTTGCTCCAGATGACAGGAGACCAATAGTTGCATCATAGATGGTCACTTGAAAGCTTTTAAGACCATAGTCACTACTCACCAAAGGAGGTTGTAGAACAAGAGTTTTAGGTACTACATTGTGTCAGTTGATCATGATGCCTTCCAAGACAATGGTCCTGAGCCCACAGACCTGGTGATTCTCTATCTCAAGGTGTATGGTTATCTCTGAGAAGTTATTCCAACTCTGCCTTCTGTTGCTTCTGTAATGTAAGTGGCTAATTTTGTAGCACAACTGCATATGTAAAATTATATCTTCAGCCAGATGTATCGTTGGTCTAGGGTGTATTCCTGTTCACCTACCCTCACCTGATCTTCTCACTATCTATGCATTTATCTGTAGCCTGGTGTTTGGTGCTAGTGGTAATTCAGTATTATGCATGTAAAAGTATTTGCCTCTGACGTCTATATCTTATGTGCATGTTTCTGTGTCCTTCCTTTCCCCAGTATCATCATGCTGGTCACAGACTCTTTCCATACCATCCCTCCCCTCACTCAAATCGACGTGTGAGCCCCAACTAGTCCGAAATTTTCTCTCCTTTTCCTTCCCATCCCCAGTAAGCAACAAAGTGAATTTCCTTCCCTGAGTAAACCTTTCCTTGACTTTTTATAATATTGGGCTCATGCAATTTTTGTCCTTCTGCGATTGACTTATTTCACTCAGCATAATGTCCTCCAAATTCATCCACATTGTGAGGTGATTCACCTATTCTTTATTATTCTTTAATGTTGCATAGTATTCCATTGTGTGATTGTACCATAGTTTGGTTATCCATTTATCTGTTGATGGACATTTAGGTTGTTTCCATCTCTTTGCTGTAATGAATTTTGCTGCGATGAACATGGATATGCATATGTCTGTTTGAGTCCTATCTCTCACCTCTTCAGGATATATTCCTAGTAATGGAATTGCTGGATCAAATGGTATTTCTATTTTCCTTTTTGAAGGAAAGGCCATACCACTTTCCACAATGGTTGTACCATTTTGCAGTCCCACCAGCAGTGTATGAGAGTTCCAATCTGTCTGTAACCTCGCCAGCATTTGTTATTATCTGTCTTGTGGAACTTTGCTATTATTGCTGGGGTGAGATGATATCTCAGGTGGCGTAGTGCCTAAGGCATTTGACCACTAATCAGAAGGCTGGTGGTTCAAACCCACCAGCCACTCCTTGGAAGGAAGATTGGCAATCTCTTTCCATAGAGATAACTGCCTTGGAAACCCAAGCAATGGTTGTTGTGAGTTGGGATCAAGTCAACCGCAGTGAGTTTGGTTTTGTTTGTTTAATGGCTAATGATCATGAACAATTCTTCATGTGTTTGTTGGCCACCCGTGTATCTTTTCTAGTGAAGTGTCTGTTCATGTCCCTTGCCCATTTTTGAATTGGATTGTTTGTCTTTTTGGTGTTGAGGTGTTAAAGTTTTCTATAAATTTTGGAGATAAGTTCCTTGTCAGATATGTTACAGCTAAATATTTTTTCCCAATCTGTAGGTTCTCTTTATCATTTTGGAGAAGTCTTTGTCCCTATTTTATCTTTGATGAACTTTATAGTTTTGGATTTTACATTTAAGTCTTTGATCTAACTTGAGTTTGTTTTTGTATATGGGGTGAGGTATGGGTCTTGTTCCATTTTTCTGCAAGTGGATATCCTATTTTGTCAGTACCATTTGTTAAAGAGGCTTTCCACCGTTTAATGGGTTTTGGGCCTTTGTCAGAGATGAGCTGTCCATATAGATGGATGGGTCTATTTCTGGGTTTTCCATTCTGTTCCACTGGGCTGTCTGTCATTGTACAATACCATGCTATTTTGACTACTGTGGCTATATAGTAGGTTTTGAGATCTGGGAGTATGAGACTTACTACTTTGTTTTTCTTTTTCAGCAGTGCTTTGCTTATCTGAGGTCTCTTTCCTTTCCATATGAAATTAAAAACCAAACCAAACTCATTGCTGTCGAGTCAGTTCTGTCTTGTAGCAACCCCTTCTTGGGTTTCCAAGGCAGTATCTCTATGGAAGTAGATTGCCCAGTCTTCCTTCTGAGGAATGGCTAGTGGGTTTGAACCACCAGCCTTCTGGTTAGCAGTCAAATGCTTTAGGCACTACACCAAATTAGTGATTACTTTTTCCATGACCTTAAAAAGTGATGATGGAATCTGGATTGGGTTTGCATTGAATATGTATGTAGATTGCTTTGTGTAGTATTGACATTTTCACAGTATTTAGTCTTCCTGTCTATGATGAAGGCATGTTCTTTCATTTATGTAGATCCCTTGTTTCTTGTAGTAGTGTTTTATAGTTTTCTTTGTATAGGTCTTTTGTGTACCTTGTAAAATTTATTCCTAAGTATGTTCTCTTTTTGGTAGCTATTGTGAATGGTATTGTTTTCCTTACTTTTTTTTCAGAGGCCTCTTTGTTGGTGTAGAGGAATCCAACTCATTTTTGTATGTTGAGCTTGTATCCTGCCACTTTGCTGAATTTCTCTACTAGTTCCAGTAATTTTTTTGCTGAGTCTCTTGGGTTTTCTATGTATGGGATCATGTCATCAGCAAATAGAGATAGCTGTACTTCTTCTTTGTCAATTTGGATGCCTTTATTTCTCTTTCTTGCCTTATTGCCCTGGCAACGACTTCTGATACAGTGTTAAATAGAAGTGGTGATAGAGGGCATCTCTTCTGGTTATGTAGTGCTGCTCTGACAAGAAATATACCACAAATGGGATGGCTTTAACAAACAGGAGTTTATTCTTACAATTTGGAGGCTTTAAGTCCAAGTTCAAAGTGCCAAGCACTAGGGGCTGGGTGAAAGCCCCTCAGCCTTGGGGTTCAGCTCTGCCTCCTGTTCCCGAACCACTGGAGGTAGAGGCGTTTCTTCACTCAGACAGCTGCTGGCTGCTCAGGCTGAGAAACCCCAAGGTTGACAAGTAAAAAGGGCACAGTCATTAACTTAAATCCATTGTAAGTCCCAAGGTTGGCAGAGCATAGCAGGCTGCTGAGCAACAACATGGCTACATGCAGGGTCCAAGCGTGCCATATGCTAGAGACCATTCCCAAGGCTTCTCCTTATATATAGGAAGCAGACCACATCCCAAAGGCAGCTACTCAGCTGCTTGTGGTAGATCCCACC
>NW_006921626.1:7338536-7345523 GCF_000298275.1 Orycteropus afer afer | reverse complement strand
TCCCTATTTTGCTGAGAGTTTTGAACAGGAATGGGTGTTGGATTTTATTGAATGCCTTTTCTGCATCTATTAATATAATAATACAGTTCTTCTTTTTGTTTTGTTTTGTTTATGTGATGGATTACATTGATTTTTTTTCTGATGTTGAACCCTCCTTGCATACCTGGTATGAATCCCACTTGGTCATGATGTATTAGTTTTTTGGTATGTTGTTAATAGTCTGTTGGCTAGGATTTTGTTGAAGAGTTTTCATCTATACTCATGAGGGGTATAGGTCTGTACTTTTCCTGTTTAGTGGTGTCTTTCCCTGGTTTTGATATCAGTGTTATGCTTGCTTCATAGAATGAATGTGGGAGTATTCCATCTTTTTCTGTGTTCTGGAATAGTTTGAGTAGTATAGGTGTCAGATAGAAACCTCCAGTGAAGCTCTTTGGGACAGGACTTTTTTTTGTGGGGAGTTTTTTTATGACCTGGTCAATTTCTTCTTTTGTTATGGGTTTGTACAAATATTCTATTTCAGACTGGGTTAGTTTAGGCAGGTCTTGTGTTTCCAGAATCTGTTGGAGTACTTTTCTTCATAATATATTCTATTATTATCTTTTGTATTTCTGTTGCTTCTGTTGTGATGTTGCCCTTTTCATTTATTATTCATGTTATTTGCATCTTATCTTTTGTTAAATTTGTCAGAGGTTTGTCAATTTTGTTAATCTTTTAAAAGAACTAGCTTCTTGTTTTGTTAATTTTCTCTATCTTTCTTGTGTTTTCTGCTTCCTTTTTTCTGCTCTGATCTTTATTGTTTCCTTACTTCTGGAGACCATAGGTTCCTTTTGTTGTTCTTTTTCTAATTGTTGGAGTTGTTGAGTTAAAATGTTGGTTTTGATTCTTTGCTCTGTTTTGATGTGTATATTTATTGCTATAAATTGACCTCTGAGTACTCCTTTCGCTGTGTCCCAAAGGTTTTGGAAGGTTGTATCTTCATTCTCATTTGTTTCTGGAAATTCTTTATTTCAAATTTTATTTTATTCTGTTACCCAGTAGTTTTTGAGCAGTGTATTACTCAGTTTCCACATATTTGATTTTTTTTTCCCCTGGTCTTCCTATTACTGATTTCTCATTTTATAGCATTGTGATCCAAAAAGATGCTTTGTAGTATTTCAGTGTTTTTATTGAGGCTTGTTTTGTGTCTTAACATATGGTCTGTTCTGGAGAATGATCCATGTACACTGGAGAAGAATGTGTATTGTGCTTTTGTTGAGTGGAGTGCTCTGTATATGGCTGTGAGGTCAAGTTGGTTGATTGTGTTGTTGAGTTCTTCTGTATCTTTGTTGAGTGTTTTTCCAGTTGTTCTGTCCCTCCTTGAAAATGATGTGTTAAAGTCTCCTACTTCTATTGTAGAGTTGTCTATTTTTCCTTTCAATTCAGTTAATATTTGCTGAATGTATTTTGGAGCTCTTTCATTGGGTGCATAGATATTTATTATGGTAATTTAGTCTTGGTCAATTGACCCTTTCAGCATCATATAGTGTCCTTCTTTTTCCCTTATGCTGTTTTTCACCTTGCAGTCTATTTTATCAGAAATTAATATTGCCACTCCTGTTCTTTTGTGGTTATCATTAGCTTGGTATATATTTTTCCACCCCTTAATTTAAAATTTGTTTTTATCTTTGTGCCTATGGTGAGTCTCTTGTAGGCAGTATATTGATGAGTCTTCTTTTCCTATCCAATCTGCCACTCTCTTTCGCTTGACTGGTGCATTTAGTCCTTTCACATTGAATATAATTAGTGATAGGTATGAATTTGTTGCTGTCATTCTACTGTGTTTTTTGTTGTGTTGTTGTTGATTTCCTTGTTCCAAGTATTTTTCTATGCTGAGCTCATTTTGTTATCAAGTGTTTTTTCTTTTTTTGTTATTGTTGGTTTTGTGCCCACTAAGCCCCTGTGTTTTTTTTCTGAGTTTGCTTAGAAGGATTGTTAATTTTCTTCGTGGTTACCCTGAAGTAAATTCTTACCTCCCTAAGTTTGGAATAGTCTGTTCTATAAAGACATTGACCTGTCTTCCTCTCCATTTGGAAGTTTTGTAACTAAAACTTTTATTCCTTCTATTTGCTTTGTTGTTGGTGTCATGCAGATCAACTGCCTTGTTTTTGTATGAGCTTATTATGAACATCTATTTCTGGTTTGGTTTCTAAGTGGTGATGTCAAGTGTCTTGATTTTAATTTGTCGTTCTCTGTTGTGGGTTCTCTTTTGGAAGGACCCCCTTTAGCATTTCTGGTAGGGATGGTCTGTTTTTCTCAAATTCCCTTAATCTCTGTTTGTCTGAGAATGTTTTGATTTCACCCTCATATTTGAGGGACAGTTTGGCTGAATAAATAATTCTTGGTTGGAAATTCAAGGTTTTATATATGCTATCCCATTGCCTTCTTGCCTACATGGTTTTTGGTGAGAAATCAGAGCTTAGTCTTATTGGTTGTCCATTGTAGGTGACATTTTGTTTTTCCTGAGCTGCTCCCAAGATTCTTTCTTTGTCTTTGTCTTTGGAAAGTTTGATTATGGTATGTCATTGAGCTTCTTGGGTGGTTATCTTTTTTCCCTTCATGAGATGGAGGAAATTTTCTGTTAGCAAGTCTTCAACAATTTTCTCAGGGTTTTTTTTTTTTTTTTTTCCCCTTGCCTTCTCTTGTTTTGGTATTCCAATCAGGCGTATGTTGTTTCTTTTCATGTCATCCCATATAAGTCTTAGGTTTTCGTCATTGCTTTTAAATCTTTGTTCTGATTTTTTTCATAAAGTCCATTTTAGTCTACTGTTTGTTTTTTTTTTTTTTGTCCTTCTACTTTGTTATCTATCTCCGTAATTTTAGTGTTCATCTTATGGATTTCTAATTGCTGTTTTTGTATGAATTCTGTTTGTGTATTTATCTCGTTATTTTGTTCTTGAATGATTTTCCTGAATTCTTCCAGGGTACTGTCTGTCTTGTCATTGTTTCTGTGTATGGTTTCCTTGAGCTCTTTAAGGGTCCTGTGTATAATATATTAATTGTTAGTTATGTATTGATTTGTTTCACCCTTATTCTATACTTTACTGTATCTGAAAGTGTGGAGCACTTTGTACTTCTTTGGTTATTAACTGTATCTGTATTAACTGTATTAACTTTGGTTATTTACTGTATCTGAAAGTATGGAGCAGCTGTACTTCTTTGGTTATTAACTCAGCTGTGCTGGTAGCTCTCTAGTTCTCTCTGTGTTAGTGGAGTCACTGGTGGGGCTGTGGGTATAGGTCTCTATTTGTCATGAAGAGGATTTGGGGTTGGGATGAGCCGTTTTTGTCCACCATGCGTCTTTGATCCTGCAGTGCAGGAGCTATTGTTGTTACCTGTCTGTTGTGTGAGGTGTTCAGTGTAATATAGAGCAGTTGCCTAGTGGAGTTTTAATGTGTTCCTCCTATTGGATGAAGCAGGTGGGGGAAAAGGAAAAGAAAAAGCAGAAACGCCAGAAGTGAACCTCAGGACAGAAAGGCAGAATGAGTTTTCCACGTTTGGGGTGAGGTAATTTAGTCAGCGATGCAGGCACCGTCAGGGAGACCCTGTCTGCTGATGATGACACCCTGTTGTCAGTCAAAGACCCACAGTTCCCCAAAGATAGAGGGCCACCACTTTCTGGGTGTATCAATAAGCCGCAGAATCCAAATACACAGATCTACTCTGCACCAAAAAGGATCATCAAGAGTTGGACTTGAGCTTACTGCCATGTTCCCGCTCCAGGGCTCCATGTACTCAGTGGGAGTTTCTCCCTTTTCCCCAGTACCTCAGGACTCCACAGCAGCTCAAGCCAAGGGAGTCCTTGATCCATTTCCCAGTAAGATTATTGTTCTCACTCACAGCCCCAACTCACTTAAAAAACTCCTGGTATGACTGTTATAAGTCCCCAAGCCCTGTGGATTCCATGATATGTTTTTTTCTTTTTTTCCTTCCTTCCTTCCTCCTCAATCTCTTTTGTATTTCTAATGACTCATCTCCGTCTCTGTCTCTGCCTCCACTGGTTGGGCTGGTTCATTTATTTTTTCCCAGTGATTTAATCTGCTTAGTTTTATTGGTTGTCTGTTGTAGGTGACATTTCTTCACTTTCATTGAATATAATATTTTATCTTCTCCTTAGTTGCTCATAACTCCAGTATCATTATTTGTATCTCCTTTACCTAGTTACTCAGAATCTCAGTTGGAAGAGGAATTAAATGTGCATGCTCACTGTATGACACCATCTTCCTTCCTCCTAGAATATATATATTTTTTGTACACTTCTATTATCATTTTAAAGGAGACTAAAAATAGTTTGAATTCTTAGATTCTTTAAAATTCATTCATTGCAATAATTTCTCTCTGCATAGAATGTTTTCCATCATAATGCAAACACTTTTTTTCTTCCATCTTAAAATTATTTTCTGACCCCATATTCCCCACCAGCTGGGCTATATTTTTTCACTCTACCATTCAGCAAAACTCCTTAAAGAAGTATATATACCTGTTCTGTCCAAATCCTCTCCAAATAGGCTCCCACTATACCCAACATCATATTTCAACCACATTGCTTAGTCAAGGTCAGCAGTGACCTCTGTGTTGCTAAATCCAGTTGTCAATTGTTGATGCTCATCTAAGTTGATCCATCAGCAGTATTAACATAGTAGGTCACTCTTGTGTGATAAATTTCTTTATTTGGATATTAAGACTTTGTACTTTCTCTTCCTTTCTCTCCTACCTCATCAACTATTCTTCAGATTCCTTTTTTGATTGCAACTCTTCTTTTTGACCTTTTGACTTGGAAGTGCTCCAGGGCTCAATATGTGGTCCTCATCTTTATCTTTACTCACTCTTGGATGATCTCATTCAATTTTGTCACCTTAAGTATAATCTACATGGTGATGATTCCCAGTTGTATATGTCTGGGCCTGACTTTACTCTTCATTTTTAGATTCCTGTATTCCTAATGTAGGGTATTTTGTGACTGGCTTTTTTTGTTTACGATATTGTTTTCAAGATTCATGCATATTGTAGCATGTATTAGTATTTTATACCTTCTTCTAGCTGAGTAACTGTGGTAGTTAAGTTTGTGTGTCAACTTGATGGGCCTGGTTGAGTGGCTGGGCAGCTGGATGATGAGACCGGTAGTCAACTCCATGGTGGAATCTACTATGAGCAGCTGAGTAGCTGCTTTAAGGATGTGGTCTGCTTCCTGTATATAAGGAGAAGCCTTGGGGCTAGTCTCTAGCTTATGGCACACTTGAACCCTACATGTAGCGGTGTTGTTGTTCAGCAGCCTGCCATGCTTTGCCAACTTTGGGACTGAATGGATTTGAATTAATGGCCTACCGTGTAGTTTGGTAACATCAGGACTGTGCCAATTTTTTTACTGACTTTGGGCTTGTTATCCTCATCAGACAGTAGCTGCTTGACTGAAGAGATGCTTCTAGCTTCAGTGGGCAGGGAACAAGAGTCAGAGGGAAGCCCAAGGTTGAGGGGCTTTCACACAGCCCCTGGAGCCTGGCACTTTGAACTCAGACTTTTAATCTCCCAAACTGCAAGAGAATAAACTCCTGTTTGTTGAGGCCATCCTATTTGTGGTATATTCTTGTCAGAGTGGCATTAGGTAACCAGAACAGTAGTATTCCATTTTAGGGTTATACCATATATTAATTATCAGTGTATCAGTTAATGCACTTTTTTGAATATTGTGAGTAATGCTGCTATGAAGAGTCGTACAAAGGTTTTTGTGTGGACGTATGATTTCATTTCCCTCGAGTCTATATCTAGAAGTGGAATTGCTGTGTCCTACATTCATTCTATTTAACCTCTTGAGGAACTTCCAAACTGTTTTCCAAAGTAGCACAATTTTACCTTACCACCAGCAGTGTGTTGAGAGTTCCAGTCATTTCAAGTCATTCCCTGTACTGATTATCTGTCAGATTCTAGATATCCTAATGGGTATGAAGTAGTATCTCATTGTGGCTTTGATTTGTATTTCTGTGATGACTAATGATGCAGAGTGATCCTTTAAAACATAGGTCAGATCATGTCACTCTGCTGAATACTGATGGCTTCCCATTTCACTCAAGTAGAAGCCAAGTCCTAATAATTGTAAGTTCCAATATGATCTGATCAGTCCCTTTCTCCATTTGACCTCTCTAACCTCTCCTATTTCTCCCTTTTGCTTAGTGTGCTCCAGCCTGTTACTTAGACAGGTGAGACATATTCTTGCTTGATTGCTTTTTCCCTGGCTATTTCCTTTCCTTGGTGTTGTCTTTCTTCAGCTATCACTCTGGCCACCCTCCTTCAATTCACGTTTTAAATAAGGCCTATCATGACTTGTCTGTTTAACATTGTAACTGTATGCGCTATGCTCTTCCACTTTCTAACTAGCACTCCTGATCTTCTTACTAGTCTTCTTGATCCTTTCTGCCCCTTCCCTTACCTGAACCCTTGCTCCATTTTTTTGTCTACAACAGTCGCCACTTTCTAACCTATTATATAATTTTCTTAAGTTTCTTGATTATTGTTTATATCTCCACAAGAGAATGTACTTGCCAGAACATTCTAGAATACTACCTGCCATACACTGTTAAAGTTGTTCAGTAAAAGATAATGCATACACAATCTTTGCATGAATATCTTATATAGCTTCTTAAATAGCATTCATTGGATAGCTGATAGAGACAGCAAAAAATTTAACCATTGATAGAAAAGATTGTGGAATAAAGTTACATCAAAGTCTGAATCTCTAGACTATTTATTTTTAACAGCTAAGTTTAAGAAGTATAATAGGTAATCTCCAAGTTTTTTCAGGCTCCCAAATACTACAGTTTGATATTCTGCAAACAAAATCGTGATTGATATTTTTAAGTTGGAAAGGTAAATGTTACAATTATACAATTATACAATATATGTATGCTTATGGAAATAATTGACTTAAAAATTTAGTTCTTTTTTTTTTTTTTTTTT
>NW_006921626.1:7336546-7337987 GCF_000298275.1 Orycteropus afer afer | reverse complement strand
GTCGCTAGGACTAATTCTTTCCATGAATCTTTGGTGTTTTTTCATTCTTCTTTGCTCTGGATGAGGAGAGACCCATCATTGTATCTAGATGGCAGCTTGCAAGCTTTTAAGATCCCAGTTGCTACTTGCCAAAGTAGGAGGTGGAATAATGTTTTTTGTAGTATGTTATACCAATTGGGCTTGATGTCCCCTGTGCAGTGTAGTAAGTTATCTGGTATGGCTTTTCTAGCCATAAGCCTCTGTAAACTCCATGGTAGAATTTGCTGTGAACAACTGAGGAACTCCTGATTGTAAAAATTATCCACCTGAGGTATTTCTGTTGGGCGTGACACTGGAACAATGTTCTGGGAAGTTCGCTTTCTCTCAGATGCTTAGAATTCTGATGTTATGATTGGCTAGTTTGGCCACTCTGCCAGGCTCAAAAGGAGGTCTCCTAGAGGCAGAGGTCACTCTGACCGCTGAGACAGACACACGGTCCTGAGAGATATGCGCTGCTGGGAAAGAGATGCAAGAGACACGCATTGCTGAGTGAGACACTGAGGGACATGCACTGCTGGGAGAGAGACTGTGAGAGATTATTGGCTGGGAGAGAGACTGAGCGTTTTTCCTGAACTTGAATTGTAGCCTGGTGCTTCCCTAATAAATCCCATAATCTGTGAGTTCTGTGTGGCCACTGCAGCGAATTATAGAATCCAGGAGAGAGGTGGTGGGGTGCTTTGGGAGGAACAGTTGGTGAAAGGGCTGGAGGGAGGCAGCATGTCTGGCCTTGTAGCAATAGGCCTTGGGTTACAGATAGTGACTCTGTCTTCCTCTTGTGGGGTTAGAGGAGGTCAGGAGATGTGGCCTCCTTGTCTTTTTAGCACCCTGTGACTATGGTCCTGAGCCCACAGGTTCAGCTACTCGGTCCCTCTGCTTAGCTGGCTGTGACCAAGAAGTAACTAAAACCTTGTCCCTTGTCAGCTCTACTACACACCTGGTAATACAGATCATACAAATACACTTATAGGACCATTGTCTGCCAACCCTATACATGGTCTTGGGTACACTCCCTGCTTAATGTTGTTGTTGTTATGTTTCGTCAAGTTGCATCTGACTCATAGCGACCCCTCCTTGGGTTTCTGAGACAGTATCACTACAGAAGTAGATTGCCCCATCTTCCTTCCGAGGAGTGGCTCGTGGGTTTGAACCACCAGCCTTCTGGTTAGCAATCAAGTGCCTTAGGCACTATGCTACCAGAGCTCCCTCCTGCTTAATAGACATACTTAGTAGTTCAATCTTTCCACCCATTTATCCACCCGTATACCCATATTTGCCTTCACTAACAATGCAGTACAGTATGTGCAAAAGGGTTCATCTTTGCTGCCTGTACCTCCCATATACCTCTCTATGTCTTCCTCTTCCTCAATGCCACCATGCTGATCACTCACATTTGGTACATTGC
>NW_006921626.1:7334838-7336038 GCF_000298275.1 Orycteropus afer afer | reverse complement strand
ATATATACCTAGTAATGGAATGGCTGGGTCAAATGGTATTTCTAATTCCAACTTTTGAAGGAATTGCCATACTGCTTTCCACAGTGGTTAGACCATTTTACATTCCTGCCAGCAGTGTATGAGACTCCCAATCTCTCCTCAGTCTCGCCAGCATTTGTTATTTTCTGTCTTGTTGAACTTTGCTACTAGTGCTGGAGCAAGATGGTGTCTCATTCTAGTTTTGATTTGCATCTTTCTAATGGCTAATGATAGTGAGCATTTCTTAATATGTTTATTGGCCACCTAAATATCCTCCTTGTTGAAGTGTCTATTCATGTCTTCTGTCCATTTTTTAATTGGATTGTTTGTCTTTTTGTTATTGAGGTATTGGAGTTTTCTATAAATTCTAGAGATAAGTCCTTGTCAGATATGTCATTGCCAAATATTTTTTTCCCAATCTGTAGGTTGTCTTTTGAGTCTTTTTGAGAAGTCTTTGGAAGCACATAAAAATTTAATTTTTACAAGGTCTCATTCATCTACTTTCTCCTCTGCTGTTTGTGGATTTTGGGTTATGCTTGCTATTCTATTTATGTCATATATTAGGGCCCCTAATTTTGCCCCTGGTTTTTCCTTGAGGAACTCTATAATTTTAGGTTTCATATTTAAGTATTTGATCCACCTAGAGTTAGTTTTTGTGCTTCATGTGAGGTACAGATCTTGTTTCATTTTTCTGCAAATGTATATCCAGTTTTGTGAGTACCATTTATTAAACAAACAAATTTTTTCCCCATTTAATGGATTTTTGGCCCTGTGTCAAAGATCAGCTGACCATAGGTCGATGGATCTATTTCTGGGTTCTCAATTCTATTCCATTGGTCTATGTGTCTATCATTGTACCAATACCAGGTAGTTTTGACTACTGTCGCTGTATAGTAGGTTTTGAGATCCGGCAGTGTGAGACCTCCTACTTTGTTCTTCTTCTTCAATTGTTGTTGTTGTTGTTATGTGCCGTCGAGTCGGACCCGACTCATAGCAGCCCCTCCCTGGGATTCCGAGGCAGTATCACTACGGAAGTAGATTGCCCCATCTTCCTTCCGAGGAGTGGCTGGTGGGTTTGAACCGCCAGACTTCTGGTTAGCAGTCAAGTGCCTTAGCCACTATGCTACCAGAACTCCCTCTTCAATAGTGTTTTGCTTATCTGAGGCCTCTTTCCTTTCCATA
>NW_006921626.1:7332053-7333463 GCF_000298275.1 Orycteropus afer afer | reverse complement strand
GTCTATCATGGAAAATGTTCCATGTGCACTGGAGAAAAATGTATATTGTTCTGCTGTTGGGTGAAGTGCTCTGTAGATGTCTATAATGTCAAATTGGTGGATTGTATTGTTTAGCTCTTTGGCATCTTTGCTGAGTTTCTTTCCAGTTGTTCTATCTTTCATTGAAAGTGGTGTATGAAGTCTCCCAGTATTACTGTGGAGCCATCTATTTGATTTTTCAACTCTTTTAAAGTCTAATTTATGTATTTTGGGGCTCATTCTTTGGGTCCACAGATGTTTATTATGGTTATAACTTCATGTTCAATTGATCCTTTAATCATTATATCATGTCCTTCCTTGTCTCGTATGCTGGTTTTTGTCTTAAAGTCAGTTTGATCAGAAATTAATACTGCCACTTCTGCTCTTTTACAGTTGCCATTTGCTTGATATATCTTTTTCCAACCTTTGATTTTTAGTCTGTTTTTATCTTTGTCTCTAAGGTGTGTCTCTTGTAGATAGCATATTGATGGGTTTTGTTTTCTTATCCAATCTGTAGCTCTCCATCTCTTGAGTGGTGTATTTAATCCATTAACATTCAGTATAATTATTGACAAGTTTGAATTGGTTGCTGTCATTTTGTTATGTGTTTTTTCATGGTATCCCTGTTTTTTTTGTTCCATATTATTTTCTGTACTGAGCTCATTATGTTTATGAATTGTTTTATTATTTCCTTTGTTGCTGTTGTTTTAGTATATGCTGAATATTTGTGCTTGTCCTCTTTTTTATTGTTATGTGAAGGTTTATCATTTCTTTGAGGTTACCCCGTGATTTATAATTTTCTCCCCAAGTTTAGAACAGTCCATTCTATCTTGCAACTCTCTTGACTTACTCACCATTTTCAAGTTCTTTAACTGCACAGTATTTTCCCTTTTTTTGGTTTGTAGTTGTCCTCATTTGCCAATTGATGTCTCTGGTTCCCTGTTTACAATCTTGTAAGCTCATTTTACTTTGAATATGTCCATTTTACTTTTAATATCTCCTAATTTAATTTGAATATGTCCTAATTTCACCATCATATTTGAGGGGCACTTTTGCCCTGTATATAATTCTTGGTTGAAAATTTTTCTCTTTCAGCGTTTTATATATACCATCTCATTGCCTGGGCTCAAGGCAAAGAATACCAGAAAGATGTTTACTTGTGCTTTATTGCAAAGATTTGACTGTGTGGATCATGACAAATTATTGATAACATTGAGGTGAATGGGAATTCCCAAACGCTTGATTGTGCTCATGAGGAACCTGAACCTTGACCAGGAGCCTGTCGTTTGAACAGAACAAGGGAACACTGAATGGTTTAAAATCAGGAAGGGAGTGCGTCAGGGTTATATTCTTTCCCCATACTTATTCAGTCTATATGCTGAGCAAATAATC
>NW_006921626.1:7324954-7331953 GCF_000298275.1 Orycteropus afer afer | reverse complement strand
CGCTGATGATACAATTTTGCTTGCTGAAAGTGAGGATGACTTGAGGCACATACTGATGAAGATTCAGGAACATAGTCTGCAGTATGGATTACATCTCAATATAAAGAAGACAAAAATCCTCACAACTGGACCAATGAGCAGCATCATGATAAATGGAGAAAAGATTGAGGTTGTCAAAGAGTTCACGTTGCTTGGTTCTACAATCGAGGCCAATGGAAGCAGCAGTGAGGGCATTAGACAACGTGTAGCACTGGGCAGGTCAGCTGTGAAGGAACTCTTTCAAGTACTGAGGAGCAAGGATGTCTCCTTGAGGACTAAGGTACACTTGACACAGGCCATGATATTTCCAATCGCCTCATATGCATGTGAGAGCTGGATAGTGAATAAGGAAGACTGAAGAAGAGTTGATGCTTTTGAGTTGTAGTGCTGGCGAAGAATGCTGAAGGTACCATGCACTGCCAAAAGACCTAACATCTGTCCTGGAAGAAGTGCAGCTGAGATGCTCCTTGGAAGAGAGGATGGCCAGACTTCGTCTCACCTACTTTGGTCATGTTGTCAGAGCGGAGCATTCCCTGGAAAAGGATGTCATGCTTGGTAAAGGTGGAGGGTCGACGAAAGAGGGGAAGGCCTTTGATAAGATGGATTGAGATGGTGGCTGCAACAATGGGCTCAAGTATAGCAAGGATCATGGAGCCATTGCAGAATCGGGTGGTGTTTTGTTCTGCTGTGCATGGGGTTGCTATAAGTCGGAAGCGAGTCGATGGCACCTAACAGCAACAACAACATCCCATTGCCTTCTCACTTGCATGGTTTCTGCTGAGAAATCAGAACTTATTCTTACTGGTTTTCCTTTGTAAGTAACTTTTTGTTTTTCCCATACTGCTTTCAGGATTATTTCTTTGTCTGTTTGATGATGATATGTCTTGGTGATTTTCTTTTGGGGTCTATCCTGTTTGGGTTCGTTGAACTTCCTGAATGGATATATTCTCATCTTTCATTATATGAGGGATGTTCTCCTCCAACAGATCTTGGACAATTTTCTCAGTGTTTTTCTTTTTCTCTTCTTGTTCTGCAATTCCAGTGACACCTAGGTCATTCCTTTTGATGGTATCCCACATGAACCTTAGGCTTTCTTCATTTTGTTTTGGTCTTTTTTCTGATCGTTCCCTTTCCAAAGATTTGGGTATTTGTCTTCAATCTCATTAATTCTATCTTCCATTGCGTCAGCTCTACTCCTTTGCCCTTTCAATGTGTTACCTGTTTCTGGCAACTTAGTATTAATCTTCTGGATTTCTATCTGTAGATTTAGAATCATTTCTAATTTTTCATTTATTTTGTCATTTTGTTCTTGTATTTTCTTCTGAAATTATTCTAGGTTTTTTTCTGTGCTTTCCTTGGTCTGTCTCTCAATCCTTTGAAGATACCTAAATATAATTCTTTTGAATTCCTTATCAGAGAGTTCCAATGCTGCTTCTTCCTCAGGGATGTGTTCTGGGTCTCTGTCCTGCTCACTTGTTTCTACCCCTTTATCTTGCTTCTCTGTGTGGACTGTGATGGTCTGTTTTCTCTGAGACATCGTGTTGTTGTTGCATTTAGATCTCTTTTAACTATTTGTGAAGAGCAGCCAAGAGTGAGTCAGGCTCTTCTTGGTGGTGGTTTATCGTTGACCCATTGGTGGAGAAGGACGTGGTGTCTCTCACTCCATAAGTGATGCTGCAGGAGGTGTGGGTGGAGTTGTGTTGTATGGGCACTGTTGCTGTCTTCCACTCAGACAAAAATAACAATTGAATAACCATCAAAAAAGTAAAAGCAAATGGACAAAAACCACACCATATAATCACGCAGGAATGATAACTAAAAGTGAAAAACAAGAAAAAGAAGAAGAAAAAGAAGAAGAAAAATAATAATAACCCTGCAATATCTGGGATGAGGACAATATGAGAAAAAAGGTAAAGAAGGAGAATATTGAAGAATAAATGGGGAAAATGCAAAAATAAAAACAAGGAATGGGGTTATCCAGGAGAAAGAAAAAAAAAAAAATGCAACCAGGAACAGGGAAAAGAAAACTGAAAACTAGAACCTGGAAGGGGAAGAATAAAGAATAATGATAAAAAGGACTAAAGTAATAATAAGTAGTTTAAAAACAGACAAAAACATACAAACTAAAAAACAAAAAATAGGAAAAAAAAAAATCAGGGCAAGGCGGTATGGGGCACCCAGGCTCCTTCTGAGCACACTGACTGGGATGCAATTCCTGCTAGCCCAGAAGGTAGATGGGAGTGAGGTATGGCCGCACCTCAGTTCACCAAGAGGGTGTGGGATATAAGAGTAACAATGGGCATGTCACACCTTTCCAATTGTCTGGGTCCAGAATACCCTTGGGGTTCCTGGCAATAGAGCCTGTTGTTAAGTCCCTGGAATCTGGGAGAATGCTGTCACATTAAAAATCCAAAATGGTCAAGTCACTTGTAAACATTCAAAATGGCCATGTCCTCCGGACAGACAAAAGTCCACAGTTCAGCCCGCCTTACTCTTCACTGCTTCCTCTTTTATTCCCCAGCCACCAGAGCAGTCCCCCGTGCAGTCCCTGGCTAGCAGGCTTGATTTTCAGGTTAATTCTTACATCCTACCACCACTCAGCAATATCTCCGCTGTCTGTGCTGTTAGGATTGTTGCCAGACTGCAGCTCTACATGTCTCCTTTTTTGGTGTTTTCATGCAAATTTTTCTGCTAGTTGGAGTTTGTTGTTGTTGTTGTTGTTGTTATGTGCCGTCAAGTTGGACCTGACTCACAGCGACCCCTCCCTGGACTTCTGAGGCAGTGTCACTACAAAAGTAGATTGCCCCATCCTCCTTCCGAGGAGTGGCTGGTGGGTTTGAACTGCCAGCCTTCTGGTTAGCAGTCAGGTGCCATAGGCACTATGGTACCAGAGCTCTCAGTTGGAGTTTAGTCTGCTTCTATAGCCTTCCCTTCAAGAATCTGGGGTCCCTTATTATCTTCTGTGTCTGTGTTAATTGGTTCCCCTTTTCTTTGTTGAAGAGGGTCTGTGCAGTCTTTCTGCCTATTCTGCCATCTAATAATTTAGTTTTTAAATCTACTGTAAAGTTTATATTGAAATACTTAAAACTGATAAGAGAATAACTGATTCACTCCCATGAAAAGGAAGAGCTTCACATCTTACCCATTTAATGTGTCTGATGATCAGGGAAGAAAATTTATTTTTATTAAAATTTGTCCATTGTTGATAAAAATTCTGCAATTAGAGTTCTAAATATAGATACAATTTATTAACAAGAGTTGTAAAACTTTAAAGGGTTTAAGAAAACATCTAGTCCATTGTCCTCCTTTTGTAGATAATAATAAAGATGAGGCCAAGAACAGTGAAGAGCTATTATTACTAGACTATAGGTTTTCTCTTTTTAATATTCCTCTTCCTAATGAAATTTTTTGTCTTCAATATATACCTTATCTACCTACCTTCATTAAACCACTAATTAAACAACCATACTATTATAGTTATCTGGTGCTCCGTGGCTGCTAACCAAAAGACTGGAGGTTTGAGTCCACTGAGAGGTACCGCAGAAGAAAGACCTGGTGATATACTTCCCCCAAATCAGCCATTGGAAACACTGTGGAGCACAGTTCTACTCTGACACACATGTGGAGTTGCTATAAACTGGGGTTGACTTGATGGCAACCGATTAATTATAGTTATGTAGTACAGGTAGTCCACAATGTAAGATAGAGTTCACTTCTGACAATTCTGTTTTAGGTTGGTTCTGACATATACTGAATACCACCTTTTTTTCCCCCATTATTATTGCCATAGCCTGCTATATGGTAGTGTTTTGAACAGTTATTCATAACGTTGAACATCTGCAAGTGAACATTGGCAAGTGAACATCTGAGAATGATAGCATCAGCAAACTATGTTCTACAACATTGTATGTAGTGCATACTAATGATAAGATGTACAAATTAAAAAAAAAAACACAGTTGTAAGTACAGTTCCTTGTAAATTGGGACTCATCTGTATTTTAGTATTAATCTAATCTAATCAACTGAAAAAATTTTATTGCGTAAGATAGGATAGTTTCAATGTATAAAAAAATGGTAAAATATTAACAGTGATATCTAGGGAAATAAATTAGGAGTTTTTTTAATGTTATAACTAGGAAAATAAATTTAAGAATAACTTCCTTAGAAATTGACTAAGGTAAGGATTTTACATTTTGGTAGTGACTTCTGCTTTGACAGATTATTTGGAGGCTTGGAAGTGAAATTCTGTATTATCATCCCAAGAGCAACGTGGAGACTTTCAGTACCTTTGCTGACCGTATGAAAAATATTGGTGTCATGAATTACTTAAAGGTAAGAATTGGCTTTGCGTATTTACATGTGCAGTGTTAAGTTTTTTAAATTGCTAGTTTCACTAATAAGGTAGGTAATAATGTAAAAAGCATGGACAGGAAAATAAGACACCTGAATAAATAAAAGAAGCTGAAAACAAGTAGTGTTGTTCATTTACCTCTTGCTTTGCAGTTGCCGTACCTGTTCTCTAACTGAAAATCGCTTCTCTATGTATATGTCTGTCAATCACACTGTATCCCACTGTCTTCTGTTTGTAAGTTTATATAATTTCGTTATTATTTACATCATTTTTATTCTTTCATGTATGTTCTCTTCCAGGCTACATAAAAGCTTTGATCACAGAAACCATGTTGTATGTCATTTGTATTCTACCACCAAGGTCTTAGGCCAGCATATATCATATATTTACCATTCAGTAGATGTTGTGAGCTTTCTGACTAATGGTTATCTAATGGTCTGTGTGTTGGTGGCTTTTTTCTTATTATCATTATTGCAGATCTCCTTACAACATGCACTATACCTTCTACATCATGGAATGCTTGAGGATGCAAATAGAAATCTAAGCCAGGCAGAGACATGGAGATACGGTGAAAAGTCATCTTCTCAGGAAATATTAATCAACCTTATTCAGGCCTATAAAGGGCTTTTGCAGTATTATACTTGGTCTAAGAAGAAGACGGAATTGTCTAAGCTTGGTGAGTGAAAATGAGTGAACATTTTCTTAATGTAGTAGCTTTAGTGGCATAGTGGTTAAAACATTTGGCTGCTAACCAAAAGGTCTGTGGTTTGAACCCACCAACTTCTCTGCAGGAGAAAGATGATGAGGCGGTCTGTTTCCATAAAGATATACATCCTAGGAAACCCTGTGGGGGTAGTTCTACTCTCTCCTATAGTGTTGCTATGAGTTGGAATCAACAGTGGCAATAAATAGGTTTTCTTAAAGTGATGAGACTGAATCATGGAGGCAGAAGATACTTTATTTTTTAAGTAGCATTCATTCTTTTAATTTCTCATTTTTTTTAATACACACATTTATTTATTAACTTTTTATTGTGTTTTGAGTAAAAGTTTACAGTGCAAATTGGTTTTCTAGTTCAATTGTTCATACACATTTTGTTTCATTGACATTGAATGCAGTTCCTACAAATGTAACAGCACTCTTCCCACTTCTTCCCTATGGTTACCATGTCCATTTGTCC
Organism: Orycteropus afer afer; assembly: GCF_000298275.1. Taxonomy (NCBI): domain Eukaryota; kingdom Metazoa; phylum Chordata; class Mammalia; order Tubulidentata; family Orycteropodidae; genus Orycteropus; species Orycteropus afer. The sequence continues at coordinate 7,326,383 of NW_006921626.1, read as the reverse complement.
TTAAGAAGTAATCTTGTAATCCTCCTACTTCTAAGCCTAACTTACTCAAATATTACAGAGAGATGACAGTTCTTTCTATTAATATAAATTTCTTGAACATCCTGTATAATATTTCTTTTATTTATTTATTTATTTATATTGTGATTTGGGTGAAGATTAACAGAGCAAATTCACTTTCCATACAGCAGTTCACATACACTTTGTCCAATGACATTGACCACAATTTACCCCAACGCAACAGCTCCCTTCCCACTTCCTCCTGATAATTACCTCTTCCCTGTGTCCATCCCTCCTTGCCCTCCTGCCCCCTGAGCTGTCTCCTTGTGCATAAGCAGCCCTTCTTTCTCCCATGATTGTTCTCTCCAAGGAGTGTATCTGCCTCAGGTAAATGTTCAGCTCATATGCCTGTCTTTTGCTTGGCTAGAAGCCACAGATGTGGGTTCAATTCCAGACCTGAAGGGCAGCTAGGGGCCATAGTCTCATATAGTGGTTCCACCAGGCTCTATTGGACCAGCAAACCTGGTCCCCCCCCCCCCTTTTTTTTTTCCTCCAAATGATTTTGAGTTTTGTTCCACATTGTTCTCCCTCTCTCTCCAGGATCTCCTACATAGATCCCCTTCCAAGTGGATGACAGTGGTAGCTGGGCACCATCTAGTTCTTCTGGTCTCATAGTTGTATAGGCTGCAGATTGGATGGTGTACCAATCTCTAGGACTGATGGTATCCATAAATTTTTTGTTTTCTTCATTCTTCTTTGCTCTGGACGAGGAGAGACCCATCGTTGCATCTAGATGGCAGCTTGCAAGCTTTTAAGATCCCAGTTTCTACTTGCTAAAGTAGGAGGTGAAACAATATTTTGTGTAGTATGTTATGCCAATTAAGCTCAATGTCCCCTGTGACTATGGTCCAAGCTCACAGGTTTAACTGCTTGGTCCCTCTGGATAGTTGGCTGTGACCAAGCAGTGACTACCACCTTGCCTCTTGTTAGCTCTACTATACACCTAGGAATTCAGATCACACACAGAAACTTATAGGACCATTGTCTGCCAACCCTATACATGTTCTTGGGTACACTCCCCACTTCATAGACATACCTATTAGTTCAGCCTGTCCAACCATCTGTCCACCCATCTATCCACCCGTATACCCGTGTTTGCCATCACTGACAACGCAGTACTTTATGTGCAAAAGGGTTCATCTTTGTTGTCTCTACCTCCCATGTACCTCTCTATGTCTTTCTCTTCCTTGATGCCACCATATTGATCAGTCACATTTGGTACATTGCCCTTCTCTTCACCCAAATCAATACTTATCTCTATCTATCTAACGGTGTTCCCCTCCCCTCCCCTTCCACCCCTGGTAACCAACAAAGAAAATTTCCTTCCATAGATAAACCTTTCCTTGACTTTTACAATAATGGACTAATACAA
>NW_006921626.1:7311222-7319885 GCF_000298275.1 Orycteropus afer afer | reverse complement strand
GGAGGGTAGGGCAGGGCATCCAGGCTCTGCTTGAGCACACAGACTGGGAGGAGTTCCTGAGGGCCCAGAAGGTGGTGGGTGCGAGTGGGGGATGGCTGCACCTCTGTTCCCCAAGGGATGTGGTTTGATATTACCAAACCACATGGCAGGCCATTGACTTAAGTCCATTGTAAGTTCCAAGTTGGCAGAGCATGGCAGGCTGCTTAGCAATGACACGGCTACATGCAGGGTACAAGCATGCCATAGGTTAGAGACCATTCTCAAGGCTTCTCCTTAAATACAGGAAGCAGATCACATCCCAAAGGCAGCTACTCAGCTGCTTGTGGTAGATCCTACCATGCAGGTGATTGCCAGTCTTATCATGGGGAATAACTACCACTAGCTGCCCAGCCACTCACCCAGTCCCAGTCAAGATGATACACAAACATAACTACCACAATAGGTATATGAACTGAACATTTACATTGGGTAGATACATTCCTTGGAGAGTTCAATGATAGGAGAATAGAAGGGCTGTGTATGTACAGGGAGACAGCTCAGGGGGCAGGAGTGTGTAGGAAGGAAGGACACAGGGAAGTGGTGGCTCTGGGGAGGAAGTGGGAGGAGAGCTGTTGCATTGTGGGAGATTACACTCAGTGTCTTGAAACAGTCTGCTTACTGCTGTATGGAGGATGAATTTGCTCTTTAAACTTTCAGTCAAATCACAATAAAATTTTAAAAAAATACACAGTATATTATGTGGCAGTTGTTGGAATTAAAAAAAAAACTTTTTTTCCAAAAAAAAAAAGCCTTTAAGTTTTTTAGATGATTCATAAATTAAGTTCGTGATGTTTTATTTTTTAAAAACTGAATTCACAAGAAGGTACACATTTTATTCAATAGCCATCCTTACATATAATAAACATTTCTTTCTATGTATATAGAATGGTGTTTGATTTATAATGTTGTTTCTCAGAATAATATGTTTAAAGAGTATGGCAAAATAAAGTAATTATATTTTTGTACGGAGACTATACCAGACAATTTTCTTGTTTTATTTGCCACATCAAGAATTGAGCATGTATCCTCCTTACATCTCAAACTGGGTACTCTCTCTCTTACTTTCGTAGTGATGTTGTCTTCTCCTAACCACAGAGTTGTGTTTGTTGGAGCTGTGTGGTTTCCTGCACATTTCTTTCCTTTATATAGTTTTTCTGTAATTATATAATAAAGGATTAATCATTTTCTGTTTTCACATCCTCCATCTAAATCTTGGTCTGGGTATTTATTGCCCTATATCTCGCAAGGAAGGTTGGGCAATCCTACTTCCGTAGTGATACTGCCTTGGAAACCCAAGGAGGGGTCGCTATGAGTCGGGGCCCACTCGACGGCACATAACAACAACAACAACAACATGTGATAAGTAGTATTTCCTTAGGTAAGTGTGTTTTGGTCTTTGGACATGTAGGTTCACTAATCTCAATTCCCTTCTTTGTTCTGTCTATAGTCTCTCCCAAGACACTTCTGAAGTGCTTTCTTTGTCACCATAATCTTGTAAGGCATTTGTGCAATCTCTTCATTTAGACTATCCTCTGCTCCTCAAACTTAATAAATCCTGCCCTACCTCCCCATTCTTAAACCTAGTATATCAGGTGCATGTTTAGTTTATGTGATTTGGCTCTTCATTTCTTGCTTTTTATTTGTTCTGCAGTGTTCTATGTATATTTTATGTTGTCTTTTCCCATGTGGACTAATTAATCTTGATATCACAACAAATATGTCCTTTTTTTGTTGTTGTTATTAACTGTAATCCCTGGTATAATTATTTCTTTAAAAAGTGCCAACAGATATTAATTCATTTCATGAGTTTTAAAGTCAGTATCTACTTTTCTTCTTAAACATGACTAGGTAGAACTCAAGTAAATATTTAATGAGGAAAGCAGTGGGAACATGGCATTTACAGTTACCCAATGGGTAGATGATACCACAGCTGATACTTTGTTCTGTAGTAGGAGATGTAGCGCTCTTTAGGTATCTTTAACCTCAAATACTTAACAGAATGGGAAAAAAAAAAGTTAGGAATAGTTTTATATAACTAATATAACCCTTGAACATGTACCAGTGTCTATTTGGGATATTTTCTTGCTGCTGTGACTCTGTTTGGTTAGGTTTGATGTATTTGGTGCCTAGAAGCCTTTTTCTAGAGTAAAGTCATACCCACCTTATACTTTGTTAAAGGTCTTCATGTTTTCTTGTTTTAAAATTTCCATATCATTCTATATCTGTTGATCGCATTTTCAAGTCCATATTGATACATTTTTAATTGACTTACTGGGAAGAGAATATCAGTGCCTTCCTTTGGTTGTTATGCTTCTATTAACTTACTTTTGAAAAACAAACTTTCTTTTTAAACTTCTAACAATGTGAAATATATTCAGAGAACTGTATAAAACAAATGTGTGATATAATAAATAATTATAAAATGAACATTCATGTAACTGCTCAGATCAAGAAACGTAACATTGCTGTCACCCTAAAAGTTTCCCATGTGTGCCTTCCTGAAGCCGCTTTCTCCCATTCTGTCATGAGAGAACCACTGTCCTGATTCTTATAGTAATCATTTACTTGCTTTTCTTTATACCTTACCACTCGTGTATACATCATTAAACAATGTGATTTAGTTTTGCCTATTTTTGAATGTGTATTTGAATTCATACTGTATATGTTCTTTTGGGTCTTGTGTCTTTTGTTTAATGAATGTTGTTAAGATTAATCCACACTTTTGAATGTAGCTCTAGTTTATTTATTTTTATTACTGTGGAATATTTTTTGTGTGATAGTTACACAATTATTTATTCTTCTATTAGTGATGGTTATTTAAGTTATTAATAGTTGGGGACTGTTACAAATAATGCTGCTTTAACATTCATGGGCATGTGTACAGTGCACATAAGCTCATGTTTCTAGAAGTAAAAGTTCTAAGTTACGTTTATGCATCCTCAGATTTAGTAGATATAGTGCTGTTTAAATTGGATCCAATTTATAATCCCACCAGTAGTCTAGTGAGAATTTTCTTTTCTCTCTATTAGCCTCAACTAGTTACTGCCTGAGTTTTCATATTGGCCCATTTGTTGTGTGTGTGTGTGTGTGGTGATATCTTTTTTATTTTTGGGAATAACTGCTTTTTGTGAGATATATTTTACATATCAAACAATTTACCTGTTTCAAGTGAATAATTCAGTGTTTTTTTTTTTTTGTATATTCCTGGAGTTGTGCAGTCGTCTTCATAATCAATTTTTAGAACATTTTCATCACTCTAAAAAAGAAATGTTCAGCAGTCTCTCTTGGATTTCCCTCCGAACCCTTACCATTAGTCAATTGGAAATCCTACTTACTGTCTCTTCAGATTTGCCTATTCTGGGCATTTCATTCCAATGGAATCATATAACATGAGATCTTTTGTGACTGGCTTATCTTACTTTGCATAACATGTTCAGTATTTGTACATGTTGTGGCATGTATCAGTACTTCATTTTTTATGGCCAAATAACTTTCCATTGTATGGTTATACCACATTTTATTGATCTGTTCATCAGTTCATGGACATGTAGGTTGTTCCCACCTTTTGAGTATTGTGAATAATACTGCTTTGAACATGTACAAGTTACTGTGCTTGATGCACTTGGTGACTGGAAAAAAAAAAAAAACAAAAAACTCCCTGCCATTGAGTCAGTCCCGACTCATAGTGACCCATCCTTGGGTTTCCGAGGCAGTATCACTATGGAAGTAAATTGCCCAACTTTTCTTCCAAGGAGTGGCTGGTGGGTTTGAACCACCAGCCTTCTTGTTAGCAGTCAAATGCCTTAGTGATACACCACCAGAGCTCCTTAGGGACTGAAAGACCTCTTTTATAGTAAAGTCACACCCACCTTATACTTTTGTCGGAGATCTTTATTTTTATTTATTTAATGGATTTTATTGAAATATAATTTTTGAATATAGATATAATTATTGAAATTATATTTCAATAAAACGCAGTGAAATACACAAAACTAAAGTGACATGGGTCAATGCATTTTTTTTTGCAGTGTTCCCTCCTCTCGCCTCCCACCCCGACAACCAACAAAGAAAGTTTCCCTCCATTTATAAACCTTTCCTTGACCCTCCACAACAGTGAACTAATACTATATTTGTCCTGTGATTGACTTATTTCACTCAGCATAATGTCCTCCAAGTTCATCCATGTTATGCAGTGTTTGCAGACTCTACATTATTCTTTAGTGCTGCATAGCGTTCCATTATGTTTATATACCATAATTTTGTCATCCACTCTTCCACTGATGGGCACGTAGGTTGTTTCCATCTCTTTGCTATTGTAAATAGTACCGTGATGAATATGAGTGTGCATGTATCTGTTCCTGTCCTGGCTTTCACCTTTGTAGGATATATACCTAGTAATGGGATTGCTGGGTCAAATGGTATCTCCAATTCCAGCTTTCCAAGGAATTACCATATTGCTTTCCACAGTGGTTGTGTCACTTCACAGTCCCACCAGCAGCGTATGAGAGTCTCAATCTCTCCATATTCCCACCAGCATTTGTTACTTTCTGTCTTGTTGAACCTTGCCATCAGTGCTGGGGTGAGACAGTATATCTCATTGTTTTGATTTGTATCTCTCTGATGGCCAATGATTATGAGTATCTCTTCATGTATTAGCTGGAAACCTTAATATCCTCCTTGGTGAAATGTCTGTTCATGTCTTCTGCCCATTTTTCAATTAGATTCTTAATTCCTTTGGTGTTGAGGCATTGGAGTTTTCTGTAAATCTTAGAGATAAGTCCCTTGCCAGATATGTAACTATTGACAAATATGATTTTGTTGCTGTCATTTTTGTTATTTGCTTTTTCATGGTGTCAATTTCTTTATTCCATATAATTTTTTTTATGCTGAGCCCATTATGTTTATGAATCGTGTTATCATTTCCTTCATTGCTATTATTTTAGTATTTGCTAAATATTTGTGCTGGTCCTCTTTTTATTTTGATGTGAAGATTTATTTTTCTTTGAGGTTACCCTGTGGTTTATAGTTTTCTTTCCAAGTGTACAACAGTCCATTCTATCTTGTAGTTGTCTTGACTTCCCTACCATCTAGAAGTTCTGTAATGACAGTTTTTGCCCTCTTTTTGGTTTGTAGTTGTCCTCATTTGTCAATTGATGTCTCTGGTTCTCTGTTTACAATCTTGTAGGCATATTTACTTTGGATACTTCCATGGGTAGGTTGGTTTCTGGGTTATGTCACCATGTGTGTTAATGGTCAGTTGTTGGCTGTTGTTGCTCCTTTATTCAAAGGACTCCCTTTAGCATCTCTTGTGAGGTTTTAACAAATTCCCTTAGTTTCTGCTTCTCTGGAAATGTCCTAATTTCATTATCATATTTGAGGGTAGTTTTGCTGGGTACATAATTCTTGGATGAAGATTTTTCTCTTTCAGCGTTTTATATATACCATCCCATTGTCCTTTTGCTTGCATGGTTTCTGCTGAGAAATCTGAGCTTAGTCTTATTGGTTGCCCCTTGTAGATAACTTTTCGTTTTTCTCATACTGCTCTCATGATTCTATCTGTCTTTGGTTTTGTTGAGTTTGATGATGGTATGTCTTGGTGATTTTCTTTTGGGGTCTATCCTGTTTGGGGTTCGTTGGACTTCCTGAATGGATATATTTTCATCTTTCATCATGCCAGGAAAATTCTCTTCCAACAAATCTTTGACAATTTTCTCTGTGGTTTTCTTTTTCTCTTCCTATTCTGGAATTCCAATGACATGTAGGTTATTCCTTTTGATAGTATATCCCACATGAATCGTAGGCTTTCTTCACTTTGTTTTGATCTTTTCTCTGATTGATCCCTTTCTGAAGAAGTGTTCAGGTATTTGCCTTCAGTCTCCCTAATTCTGTCTTCCATTGATTCAATTCTGCTCCTTTGCCCATTCAATGTCTTATCTATTTCTGAAAATTTAGTATTAATCTTCTGGATTTCTGTGTATAGATTTTGTATCATTTCTAATTTTTCATTTATTTTGTCATTTTGTTTTTGTATTGTCTTTCAAAATTGTTCTAGGGTTTTCTCTGTGTTTTCCTTGATCTGTCTCTCAATTTGTTGAAGATACCTGAATATAATTCTTTTGAATTCCTTATCAGGGAATTCCAATGCTGCGTCTTCCTCAGGAATGTGTTTTGGGTCTGTGTCCTGGTCTCTTGTTTCGCCTGCTTTATCTTGCTTCTTTGTGTGGACTGTGATGCTCTGTTGTCTCCAAGGCATTGTGATGTTTTTGTGTTTATATTTAATTGGTAATTATATGTTGGAGTGACTTGCCCATGATTTTTGTTTTCTTTGTATGTTATCTACGCAAGCAGGGTACTGTGCTGTGCTCCTCTATTCACTAGTTGACAGCACTTATACACTTACCACCTGTCTCCTTTCCTGTTGTCAGCCTTGTGTATGTCCCTGCTGACCTTGGCAGAGCCTGTTCTTAGATCCCTGGAATCTGATGAGAATGCTGTCACTTTAAAATCCAAAATGGTTGCCGCTTGTGAAGATTCAAAATGGCTGCGCCTTTGGTCACTTTAAATATCCAAAATGGCCACCACTTGTAAACATTCAAAATGGCTCCGCTCTCAGTCACTTCCAATATCCAAAATGACTGCCGCTTGTAAACATTCAAAATGGCTGCATCCTTGATGAGTTTAGATATCAAAAATGGCTGCTGTGTGTAAACAATCAAAATGGCTGCACTCTCCAGACAGCAGAAAGTCAACAGCTCAGGTTGTCTCCCTCCTTGCTGTGTCCCTTCCTAGTAATAGGCCACCAGCACAGTTGTCTTTGTTTTTATTTTTAAAATGGACATATGTTTTCATATATATATTTATACACCTAGAAGTCAAACTGCTGAGGCATATGGTAATTCCTTTTAACCTTTTGAAGAGCTTCCAGACTGTTATCCCAAATGGCTATACCATTTTACATTCCCATCAGCAGTATATAAGGGTTCCATTTTTTCCACATCTTTCCAGTACTTGATGCTATCTTTCTTTTTGATTATAGCCATCCTCATGGGTGTGAAGTAGTATCTTATTCTGGTTTTGATTTGCATTTCCCTAATGACTAATGACATTGAGTGTCTTTTCATGTATTTATGGGTCATTTTCCTTGGAGAAATGTATATTCAGATCCTTGGCTCATATTTTAATTGGGCTGTTTGTCTTTTTATTACTGAGTTGTCAGAGTTCTTTATAGATTCTAGATACAAAATTCTTATCAGATATATCATATATAAACCAAACCAAACCAAACTCACTGCCACTGAGTCAGATCCAACTCATAGCGACCCCTCCTTGGGTTTCCCAAGCGGTATCTCCATGGGAGTAGATTGCCTGGTCTGTCTTCTGAAGAGTGGCTGGTGGGTTTGAACTGCTAGCCTCTGGTTAGCAGTCAGAGGCCTTAGGCAATACACCACCAGAGCTCCCATCACATATATGATTTCCAAATATTTTCCCCATTTTGTGGATTGTCTTTTAATTTCTTTTTTAAATTACGATCTAGGTTAAAGTTTATAGAGTGAATAATTTTTCTATTTAACAATTCATGCACATTTTGTAATATTGATTGCAATCTCCACAGTGTAATAGCACTCTTCTCACTTCCTCCCTGTGTTTCCCATTTCTATTTGTCCTTTCCTATCACTTCCTGCCTTCTGAGCTTTATTCCTGGTCAAGTGGTACCCTTTTGATCATGTATGCTTGATTATTCTAAGTAGTATATACGTCCCTGGTGTTATTTTTCACCATGTAGACCTGTCTGTTTGGCTGCTAACCAGAAAGCTGACAGTTCAAATCCACCAGCCACTCATCGGAAGGAAGATCAAGTGATCTACTTCCGTAGTGATACCACATCGGAAACCCAAGGCAGGGTTGCTATGAGTCGGATCCAACTCGACGGCTGTGAATTTTTTAGAGTTTAGAGCTGTCTGTTGTTTGGGTGAGTCCAGTCCTTTCCTCATTTTTTGAATGATTTTTCTTTGTATTATCATTTTGTTACAGTTCTTTATATATTCTGGATAGAGGTCCTTTACCAGATATGTTTGCAAATATTTTCTCTCATTCTGTGAGCTGTCTTTTCACTTTCTTGATAGTGTCCTTTGATGCACAAAAGTTGGTAATTTTGATGATGTCCATATTATCTATTATTTGTGTGTGTGTGTGTGTATGTGTGTATGTGGCATATCTAAGAATCCAAGGTCATAAAGATTTTTAGTATGTTTTCTTCTAAAAGTTCAATAGTTCTCTAGTTTCAATTTGATCATTGAAGCATCTTGAGCTAATTTTTGTATTTGATAAAAAGTAAGAGGTCCAAATTTATTCTGTTGTATGTGGCTATCTGGTTGTCCAGGGAACATTGGTGTCACAGTGGTCAAAACATTTGGCTGCTAACCAAAATGTTGGAGGTTTGAACACAACAGCCTGTCTGTGGGAGAAAGATGAGGCAGTCTCATTCCACAAAGATTTACAAACTTGGGAACCCTATGGGACAGTTCTACTCTGTCTTATAAGGTTACTGTGAGTCAGAATTGACTTGATAGCAGTGGGTTTTTTTTGGATTATCCAGTTGTCCTAGTACCATCTTTTTTTTTTTT
>NW_006921626.1:7287950-7310587 GCF_000298275.1 Orycteropus afer afer | reverse complement strand
GCCAAAGTAGGAGGTGGAACAATGTTTTGTGCAGTATGTTATGCCAGTTGAGCTTGATGTCCCCTGTGACTATGGTGCCAAGCCCACAGGTTCAACTACTCGGTCCCTCTGGGTAGCTGGCTGTGACCAAGCAGTGACTGCCACTTTGCCTCTTGTCAACTCTGCTATACACCTGGGAATTCAGATCATACACATAAACTTACAGGACCATTGTCTGCCAACCCTATACCCTAGTACTATCTTTTGAAAAGACTTTTTTAGTTTTCTTGAATAGTATTATTTGTCTTTAAATGTGTGTGAGCCACAAGGCCTCAGGTTTTCTTCCTGCAAGTTTCTTGATTACTAAATTAGCAGAAGTCCTCAACACTGAGTGACTTTTTTTTTTTTTTTAATGACATGTATATTTTATTCAGTCATATATGCTACATGTTTAGAAAAAAGTTACAACTCTGTCACAGACCAAGGAACAAGTAATTTTATTTATTTATTAAATATTTTCTAAGTGGCTGATACATTAATACTCTGCTAAGGCTGGAGATTCAAACATTAACAGTCAGTCTTAGTCTTATAGAATATGACAAGGGAAAAGCTACACAGAAAATGCCATAATGGAAGTTGTTGGGTTTCTTAAATTACACAGAAAAGAAATTTGATTCATATTTAAGAATACAATAACTGTTAGGTTCTTTCTTGTTCTCTATTACAAGGAATAATTTTGAATACTATAAAAATTATAAAAGTATAAATGATTTTACAATATAATAAGTGAAACAAATTCACTTGGACAGTAGTTTAGATTTACACTTTTTTAACGGAATGTCTTATTTTAAGGCTTTTTAGAATTTGTTCTTTTCTTTCATATTTCATTTCCATTCTTATTTCTTCAGAATTCAGACTCTTGAAATTTGCCCACTTACCACAAAATGAATAACAAAGTACAAAGAAATTAAAAGTGAGAAACTACCTGAAGTCTTGCTAGTTGTGCAGTACGAGCTACTATTTTGTTATACGGCTCCACAATTTTGGCTTTCATTCTATCAACAGCTCCCTGTAAGGCCCCAATTCTTGTCTGCATCATTTGAAGAACACCTTCCAAAGACTCGATTCCAGTTGCTTGTGCCAGTAAATCTTCATGTCTTGCAACAACCTGTAGGTGTAGTTCTTTATCCAACTGACTTATTCCTTGGGCAAGTTTTGCTAGTTGTTCAGCAATTACAGCTTGATGAATAGATTGAGAAGTATAAATCTTTACATCAAAGTCTTCATTTAAAAAGGCACTATAACACTCGTCCTGTAGAAGCTCCCGGACTGTTGCTGCAGCCGCCCCAGAGCTTAGAGCCCCAAGGCCAGCCACAGCAGCGCTGCTGTCGCCACCTTCCATGTTGCTAGCTGCAGAATTGATGGCCAACACTGAGTGACTTTTAAAAATCTTATCTTTTGGCAGATGAGGATGATTATGCTTACAGCACAGCAACCCAGAATATGCTCAACCACAGCTGGAAGACATCTATAAATTTTTGTGCATTGATTCAGATTCCTGGAGTTTGGGACCCTTTTGTGAAGAGTTATGTAGAGGTAATTAGACTTTTCATAAAGTGTTATTATCTTTTTTGTTTTTTGTAAGTCTGTGCCTAATCTTTATGGATTAGAAGAATGGAGAGAATTCTAGTAAAAAGGAATATGGTCTCTTTTTAAATTGTCTGAATATTTTTATTTTACTAGTCTGCTGTTAATGTTACTCTGTACTTATTTTTACTACAAGATAACCAGCTGTGAACAAGTGCTTATATATAAGTAGACGTATTGTAAATTTTAGTTCTCTGCTCTTGTTAAGCTTAAAAGCAGGGGTTTTTTTTTTTTTTTTTTTTTTTTTTGGTTTTGTTTTGTATATATTCTAATAGCCAAGGCAAATGTTAGTACAGAAAAGAGAAATGCAGCCAGAATGCTCCGTAGAAGCAAGAATAACTATAATTTGTCTCAGTTTCTTTTTTTTTTTTTTTTTTATGATTTGGTGAGGTTTATAGAAGGGAAGAGAAGAAAATTCTGTAACTAGGTTACAGTGTATGAGGTGAAGTAGAATGGCTTTTAGGAAGTTTATAATGATGTCCTTTTATCCCATTCTATCCATTGTAAAAGGATAGAGTGCATTGACATTGGGCAGTAGGAATAAATCTCAAAAGTAATTTGCTTGAGGAAAGTGTAATGAGTAGTGAAGTGATAATTGTGCTATTAGATGATAATTTCTGAAACTCTATACCAGAGAATCTTGGAATTTTATAAAAGGATGGGAATGAACTGAAGAGAAATTATAATCCTTGTACACCTTCTGTGGCTGAAGTTATGTAGGGCACTGAGGTTAGTTGCATCACATAATCTTTTTGCAGTCATTAGTGTGCCCTTCTCTGAGGTCTTTATTTCTTATTATGTTGAAGGTGCTTCATTTTCCATTAGCAAGTATCATGAAAAAAAATGTGAAAGCATATAGGCCTTGTCATAAGTGATTTTCTGTGTTCCATAAAGCTTGTAATATAGCTGGTAAAAGGAAAAACTGGCATTACTGTTACTCCTTGTACAGTACTATTTGTCAGTGTTTTGATTCTCAGTGTCCATCAGTAAAGCTATTATCTTTCATATAGTTCTCTGACAATTTAGCTAAGCTATTATGACTTATTTTGTATAGATGCTGGAATTCTATGGGGATCAAGATGGAGCACGAGAGGTCCTCACCAATTATGCATATGATGAGAAGTTTCCATCAAATCCGAATGCCCATATGTACTTGTATAACTTTCTAAAGAGAGAGAAGGCACCAAAGGAGAAACTGATAAGTGTGCTTAAGGTATAGAATTTTTATTTCAATTTTTGAACTGGGTTGGGGTTTACTTTAAAACACTCTCAGGTCAGTGCTTTTCAACTTTCCTATTATGGCACCCATAGAAGACTACACTGGGGTACTTGGAAGATACTGCTCACACCTGAAGGATCCAGAAGCTTTCCTTGCCCCCTATGTGAGACTGAGGGGAAAGGATCAGTATTTGAGCAACTCCTCGCTACACTGCTTGAAAAGCATTGCACTGACATTTTTTGAAAATCAATGTTACTGAAATATAATTTACATACAGGAAAACGCAATTATATTTTAAGAGTGTAATTAGATACATTTTGTCGAATATGTGTATCCACTTCACTACCATGATAATCAAGATACAGGACATTTCTGTCACCCCGATACCAAAAAAAGAATACCAAACTCACTGCCATTGAGTTGATTCTGACTCATAGTGACCCCCGTTGGGTTTCTGAGATGATAAATCTTTATGGCAGTAGATTGCCTCATCTTCCTTCTGTGGAGTTGGCTGGTGGGCTTGAACCACCAACCTTCTGGTTAGTAGTCAAATGCCTTAGGCACTACACCACTAGAGCTTCCCAGTAAGTTCTCATATTTCCCCTTCCAGCCTATCCACCCTACACATTGTAACCCCAGGCAATCACTGATCTGCTTTCTGTCACTATACATTGATTTAGCCTCTTCTAGAATTTCATATAAACAGAATCTTATCATACATACTCTTGTATCTGACTTCTCTTGCTCAGCATAATGTTTTTGAAATTCGTCTATGTTGTTCCATGTATCAGTAATATCAGTGTTCCTTATTGTTGAGTAGTAGTCCTACTTTTTATATTTGGTTCTTGATGGACATTTGGGTTATTTTTATTTTTGGCTGTTATGAATAATGCTGCTATGAACATTCAAGATTAAAGTACAGTTCTTTATATGCACACTTATGTTCACTTATTTTGGCTAGCTACCTAGGAATGGAATTGATGGTTAAAGTATATGTTTAAGAAACTGCCCAACTATTTACTGAAGTAACTGTACCCATTGAGACTTCTACCAGCAATGTATGAAAGTGCAGTTTTTCCACAGGCTCATCCATACCTGGTATTGTCAGACTTGAATTATAGTCATCCTAGTGGGTATGTTGGGAGCTCTGGTAGTTTAGTGCCTAAGGAACTTGACTGCTAACCAGAAGGCTGGCGGTTCAAACCCACCATCTACTCCTCAGAAAGAAGATGGGGCAATCTATTTCTGTAGTGATACTGCCTCAGAAACCCAAGGAGGGGTCACTATGAGTCGGATCTGACTTGATACCAACCAACCAACCAGTGGGTATGTTAGGACCCCTGGTTGCACAGTGGTCAGAATACTTAGCTGCTAACTGAAAGGTTAGCAATTTGAACCCATCAGCCACTCCTTGGGAGAAAAATGTGGCAATCTGCTTCCAAAAAGATTATAACCTTGGAAACCCTGTGAAACAGTTCTACTGTGTCACATAGGGTCACTATAAGTTGGAATCAACTCAGTGCCAGTGGTTACTTCTCCACCCCCAGTGGGTGAGTAATGGTATCTCATTGAAGTTTTCATTTTCATTTTTCTCAGTAACTAGTAATATTGAGTATCTTCTGATGTTCTATAAACCTGTCTTTTGTGAAGTGTATTTTCAAATATTTTATCTATTTTGGGGGGAGTTATTTGTTTTATTGTTTTGGAAGAGTCATTTTTTTTTTGTTGTTTGTTCATTTTTAATATAACATGGTATAAGTTTCTCCCCCTCCTCCCAGGCATATGAATTTTAAATATCTGCTCCCAGTTTGTGGCTTATCTTTTTGTCTTCATAACAATGTCTTACAAAATACAGAATTTTAAAATTATGATTAAATCCAGTTTAAGCATTTTTTTTTTCTTTTTTGGGTTAGTGCTTTTTGTTTAAGAAATCGTTGCTCACTGTACGATAATGGAGAGTCTCTGCTATGTTTTTTTTCTAGGAGTGTATAGTTTTATGTTTAGTTCTTAAAAAAAACCCAAACTTACTGCCATCAAGTCGATTCTAACTCATAGTGACCCCCATTGGGTTTCCAAGGCAGTAAATCTTTACAGAAGTAGATTGCCTCATCTTCCTTTGTGGAGCAGCTGGTGGGTTTGAACTATTAACCTTCTGGTTAACATTCAGATGCCTTAGGCTTTGTGTCACCAGAACTCCTTGTATTTAGGTCTGTGATTGAGTTTTCAGCTAATTTTTCTGTGGAGTGAGGTAAGTAAGGGTCAAATTTCATTTTTTCCATATAGTAATTCTAGCACTATTTAATGAAAAGACTATCCTTGCAGCTTGAATAATTTCTTTTATAAGTATCAGCACAAGGCTGGTCCCTATGAGGCAGATGTTAAAGATGTTCCAAATGTCTAGATTTTCCAAACTGCTGTACCACTCTGTCATCTCTAATATCAACCTCTCCTCTTCCCCTCAGTACTTTCCCTCCCATCGTTGTTGTTGTTTTGTGCCGTCGAGTCAGACTGACTCATAACAACCCCCCCCTTGGGTTGCCGAGGCAGTATCACTACGGAAGTAGATTGCCCAAAAGGGTTCATTGTTTACCTTTAACATCTCACAGAACTCATACACTGCCAAGGAGATTTCTCATGTGGTGGTGGAGGTGGGGAAGCTGGCAAGTCCCAAATCTGTGGGTCAGACGTAGATCTGGAGGATTCTCCTCACTCACATAATTGCAGGGGCTGGCGAACTCAAATTGGCAGGTCAGATGACTGGTTGCTGTCTCAGGTCCAGGGATGACATGATGATGAACCAAATGCAGGATCCAGAGCAAGAGAGAGCCGACTTTGCCAGGACGTTCACGTATATATCCTGAAGGAAGTTAAAAGTGGTGACTTGAGTCACACCCTTCAGCAAGGTGGAACTCAAGATAACATCCCACTCTAAACAGGCATAGAGGCTAGGGTTTACAATACATCACAAAATGGAGATCTATGACTAGAAGGGCCATATTAAGCAATTCACTGCACTGCATTTGCCAAATTGAATTACATAGGTAACTTTGTTGGAAGTCAGTTGACTATATAGAATGACTATATATGATCAATAGCATGTGTCTTGATTACTGTAGCTTTGTAGCAGGTCTTGGAATCATGTCATAAAAGTCATACAAATTGGTCTTATCTTTTCAAAATTATTTTTAGATTTTCTAGATCCTTTGAATTTCTATATACAGTTTAAAATCATTTGTCTATTGCTACGAAAACAATCCTGCTGGAGTTTTGAATCTATAGATCCATTGGAGGGACTTAGCATCTTAACAATATTGAGGGTTACAAACTGTGAACATGATATATATTTCAATTTTTTGCTGTTGTTAGGTGCTGTTGAGTCAGCTATGGCTCATAGTGACCCTATGGACAACGGAACAAAACACCGTCCAGTCATGTGCCATCCCTACAATCCTTGCTATGCCTGAGCCCATCATTGTAGCCACTGTTTCAGTCTATCTTGTTGAGTTTCTTCCCCTTTTTCACTCACCCTTTACTTTACCAAACATGATATCCTTCTTCAGGGAACGGTCCTTTCTGGTAATATGACCAAAGTACATGAGATGAAGTCTGGCCATTCTCACTTCCAAGGAGCATTCTGGCTGCACTTCTTCCCTGACAGGTTTTTTCGTTCTTCTAGAAGTCCATGGTGCTTTCAGTATACTTCTCTTAACACCACAACTTAAAAGCATCAACACTTCTTCAGTCTTCCTTGTTCATTGTCCAGCTTTCACATGCATATGAGTCAAATACCATGGCTTGGGTTAGCTGCACCTTAGTCTTCAGAGAGACATCTTTGTTCTTCAGCACTTGAAAAAGGTCTTTTGCAGCACATTTGCCCAGTGTGACATGTCTTCTGTTTCTTGACTGCTGCTTCCATGGGTGTTGATTATGGATCCAAGTAGTATGAAATCTTTGACAACTTCAATCTTTTCTCCATTTATCATGATATGCTGCTTATTGGTCTAGTTGTGAAGATTTTTGTTTTCTTTATGTTAAGGTATAATCGATTACTGTACACTGTAGTCTTTAATCTTTATCAGTAAGTGCTTCAAGTCATCCTCACTTTCAGCAAGCAAAGTTGTGTTGTTTGCATATTGCAGGTTATTAATGAGTCTTCCTCTAATCCTGATGCCATGTTCTTCTTCATATAGTCTAGCTTCTTAGAGTATTTGCCTGGGATACAATTGATTATGTATGGTGAAAGGATACAACCCTGATGCACACCCTTGCTGATTTTAACCATGCAATATCCCCTTGTTCTTCTGTTTGAATGACAGCTTCCTGGTCTATGTACCGCTTTCTCAGGAGCACAATTAAGGGTTCTAGAATTCCATTCCTCTCAATGTTATCCATATATGTTATGATTCACACACAGTCAAATGCTTTTGCATAGTCAGTAAAGCACAAGTAAACATCTTTCTGGTATTCTTTTCTTTTAACCCAGATCCATCTGACATCAGTGGTGATATTCCTCATTTGATGTCATCTTCTGAATCCAGCTTGCATTTCTGGAAGTTCTCTGTCAGTATACTGCTGCAGGCATTTTTGAATTATCTTTAGCAACTTTTACTTGCGTGTGATATTAATGATGCCGTGCAGTGAACACCTTTCTTTGGAATTGGTATAAATATGGATTTCCCTCTGATAAATTTTGTAGTTGTTTTTTGGAAGGTATAGATAGGTATTTATTTATTTTTTACTGTGGTAAAATATACACACCATAAAATTTTCCATTTTAGTTGTTTTCAAATGTACAATCCATTGTAGTCATACTCATGATGTTGTATAACCATTATCACTATTTGTTTCTAAATGTTTTTCATCACCCCAGACAGAAACTCTGTACCCATTAAGCAATAACTTCTCAGTCGCTCCCTCTTCCCAAGCCGTGGGAACCACTCATCTATTTTCTGCCCCTATGCATTTGTCTATTTTATGCTTTTTGTATTTTGTCATGGTTGCTTGGGTTCTTTCAACTTATTACAGTCTACTTGAGAGTTACTATTGTACTGCATTATGTAAAATATAGCATCTTCTTCTCAGTGTATAGGTTTATTTATAACCCTTGTTGTTTATTTTTTAAAATATTTTTATTGTGATTTGGGTGAAAGTTTACATAGTAAATTCACTTTCCATACAGCAGCTCACACAAACTTTGTCTCATGAAATTGACTACAATTTCCCACAGTGCAACATCTTCCCTCCCACTTCCTCCCTATAGTTAGCTCTTCCCTGTGTCTTTCCCTCCCATGTCCTCCTGCCCCCAGAGCTGTCTCCCTGTGTTTGCACAGCTCTTCTGTTCTTCCATGATTGATCTATCCAAGGAGTGTATCTACCTAATATAAATGTTGACCTCATATACCTGGGAATTCTTACAGAACATACAAATACACTTGTAGAAACATTGTCTGCCAACCCTACACATGGTCTTGGGCACACTCCCCACTGCATGTTGTTGTTATGTGCCGTTGAGTCCCTGCATAGACATACCTAATTGTTCACCCTGTGCACCCATAGATCAATGTTAGCCTCCACTGACAACGCTGTACTGGATATTCAGAAGGGTTCATCTTTGTTGCCTGTATCTTCCATGCACCTCTCTGTGTCTTCCTCTTCCTCTGTGCCACCATGTTGATCATTCACATTTGGTACATTGCTCTTTTCTTCACCCAAATCAATACTTGTCTCTGCCTATCTAGCAGTGTTCCCTGCCTCCCCACTCATCCCTGGTAACCAACAAAGAAAAGTTCCTTCTATATATCAACCTTTTCTTGACATTTTACAATAATGGACACACTAATACAATATTTGTCCTTCTGTGATTGACTTATTTCACTCAGCATACAAGTTCATCCATGTTATGCAGTGTTTTTCATACACGTTACGTGTTATTTTGCTGATTCTATGTTATTCTTTACGGTTGCATAGTATTCCATTGTGTGTATGTACCATAGTTCGGTTATCCATTCTTCTGTTGATGAGCACCTAGGTTGTTTCCATCTTTTTGCTATTGTAAATAGTGCTGCGATGAACATGGGTGTGCATATATCTGTTCTTGTCCTGACTCACTTCTTTAGGATATATACCTAGTAATGGAATTGCTGCATCAAATGGTATTTCTATTTCCAACTTTTTGAGGAATTGCCATACTGCTTTCCACAGTGCTTTTTTCATTTTACAGTCCCACAAGCAGTGTATGAGAGTCCCAATCTCAGCATCCTTACCAGCATTTGTTATTTTCTGTCTTACTGAATTTTGCTACTAGTGCTGGGACAAGATGGTATTTCATTGCTGTTTTGATTTGTATCACTCTAATGGCTCGGAAGGAAGATGGGACAATCTACTTCTGTAGTGATACTGCCTTGGAAACCCAAGGAGGGGTTGCTATGAGTCGGGTCTGACTCAATGGCACATAACAACAACAACAACAATGGCTAATGGCATAGTGCCTAAAGCATTTGACTGCTAACCAGAAGGCTGGCGGTGCAAACCCACCAGCCACTCCTTGGAAGGAAGGTTGGGCAATCTAGTTCCATAGTGATTCTGCCTTGGAAACCCAAGGAAGGGTCGCTATGAGTCGGATCTGACTAGAAGGCAGTGCATTGCATTTAATGGCTAATGACTGTGAGCATTTCTTCATATGTTTGTTGGCTGCCTGAATATCCTCTTTGGTGAAGTCTCTATTCATGTCTTCTGCCTATTTTTTAGTTGGATTATTTGTCTTTTTGCTGTTGAGGTGTTGGAGTTTTCTATACATTCTAGAGATAAGTCCCTTGTCAGATAGTCATTGACAAATATTTTTTCCCAATCTGTAGGTTCTCTTTTGACTCTCTTTGGAGAAGTCTTTGGAAGCACATAAAAATTTAATTTTTAGAAGGTCCCATTTATCTAGTTTCTCTTCTGCTGTTTGTATATTTTGGGTTATGCTTGGTAGTCTATATATTAGGGCCCCTAGTTTTTCCTTGAGGAACTTTATAGTTTTAGGTTGTACACTTAAGTCTTTGATCTTTTGGAGTCCTGTCATTTATTTTATAGTTATCATATGTTCTTTAATGTTTACCAACACTCCTAATAGTGTTATTTTTTAAATTTAAACAGTAATATCTTTTTAATACATTATTAATAGAATAATTTTTAAAAAACCTCACTGCCATCGAGTTGATTTTGACTCATAGTGACCCCTTCTTGGGTTTCCCAGGCATTATCACTATGGAAGTAGATTGCCGAATCTTCCCTCCAAGGAGTGGCTGGTGTGTTTGAACATCCAGCCTTCTGGTTAGCCATCAGATGCCTTAGGCACTACGCCACCAGAGCTCCCAGAATAAATATAAATGTACTCATTTATTTTTACCTACATATTTATCATTTTGGCACTCTTCCTTCCTCCCAATTAGAGTTTCCTCATGATGTAATTTTCTTTCAGTCTGCAGGATATATTTTAGTATTTCTTGTGCTGCAGGTCTGTTTCAAATAATTGTCAGTCTATTAGTTTTGAAGGTTAGTTTTGCCAAATGTAGAATTCTGGGATGACTTTTTTTTTTTAATAAGTACTTTATGATTTTGTCACTTCAGATCTGTATTGCTTATGTTTTAATTTTAATATCATTTAATTTAAATTCCCCCTATGTATTGTGCTTATTCCCTGTGGGTCTTTTCAGAATTTCTCTATCTTTGGATTTCAGACTTGGATGAGCCTAGGTTTTCCTTGTATTTATCATGGTTGAGGACTACTGAACTTTTCTGGATTTTTAAGTTGGTGTTTTTCAGCAGATTTGGAAAGTTTTCTGTCATTTTGTCTCATACCATACTTTTGTCTCTCACCTGTACAACTGGAAATGTAGTATACTTTGCATATCTTTGCTACACATATTTTCATTGGGCAGAGCAATGTGTGGAAAAATACTTTCATTCTAAATTGCTAAAGAATCCAAGATTAGTTTCTTTTACATCTTTTAAATGTAGAACAGAGTAAATTATAAAGGTTAGAGAAAAATCCTCATCTATCAAGTTTATTTCAAAAGATTAATTAGCTATCATATTCATCAAAATATATAAAATACATACTTTCATATTCATCAAAAGCAATTTAACCTATCAATTTAACCTTAAAATATGAAAACTGTATGCTTATAAATTTTCTAACAGGCTTTATTTTATTAAGCACCTCAAACTCAACTCACTGCCATTGAGTTGGATCTGACTCATAGCGACACCTCCTTGGGTTTCTGAGGCAGTACCAGCCACTCCTCGGAAGGAAGGTTGGGCAATCTGCTTCCGTAGTGATACTGCCTCGGCAACCCAAGGAGGGATCGCTATGAGTTGGGTCCGACTCAATGGCACATAACAACAACAACAACAGCATTACCATGGAAGTAGATTCCCCCATCTTCCTTCCAAGAAGTGTCTGGTGGGTTTGAACCGCCAGCTTTCTGGTCAGTAGTCAAATGCTAAGTATACTACTTTTAAAGTTGCTATTTAAATTTTACTCTTCAAAATATCCTTTTGATCCATTTATAACAAAATATTACGGATAGTTAACAACAAAAGCAAGGTGATACCTTCACAGGTTTTCAATCATTAATAGTGTTTTTTAAAAGATTTAAAAATGTTGTAAGAAACAGCTAAAGCTATAAAAATCTTGGAAGAAAACATAAGGATAAACCTTCATGATCTTGGATTTGGCAATGGTTCTTAATTTTGAGACAAAAAGCATGAATAACCAAAGAAAAAAACAGATACAATGGTCCGTTAATGATAATCTACATAAGGCTGATTCTCAAAATGGAAAGTGTGATGGTTAATGTTGTTTGTCATCTTGGCTGGGCCTTGCTTCTTAGTGATTGGCAGTTATGATAAATCATCTCCCATAATATAATAACCTCCATGATAAGATCTGCTATGAGCAACCAGTCCATGAAAAGGGACTCAAAAGTTGGGTCCTCAACTGCTGTATGGAAAGTGAATTTGCTCTGTAAATCTTCACCCAAATCACAATTAAAAGGAAAAAAAAAAAAAAAAAAAGTTGGGTCCTCACAAGTTAGAAAGACTATTTCATTCTAATCAACTGCCAGATAGGCAGATGCCAGGCCCTACTGGCCCTCACAGTCCCTAGTAGGTTCAGTAATTCAATAGAATGCCTCATAGAACTTACAGAAGAGGCAACACTCATTTAACCTTTTCAATATAACCACATATATTTGAAGCATATATACAAAGAGATGTAGAGGTGAGGTCTGGGAGGAGTTTTCCTCATGAAATTTCACATCCCCAGAAACATACAGGTCTTCATATGTTTATCATTAATCCAGAAGCTTCACAGTCCATAGTCCTTTATATACTCCTTAAGGCCTCAATGCAAATATATGACTGGTGTCTCATTGCATATGCATGATCAATCTAATTAATGAATATGATGAATATGTCTGGTTTTGGGGGCTTCCACTACATTTGTACATATTTAAGAGTTGCCTGGCTATTTTAAAAAACATAGATACCTTGATTGCTGGTACATTCTAAGGGTTATTTTCAGGAACTAGAGACAAAAGGCCAAATTGAATTTTTTATCCTACACAACTGGATTTCATCAAAATGATAAACCTCTGTGTTTCAAATGACACCATTATGTGAAAGTAAGAAGACATCCCATAGAATGGGAGAAAATATTTGCAAATCGTATGTTTGATAAGGGATTCATACCTAGAATATATAAAGAACTCTTACAACTCAGTAATAAAAAGACAGTTTTTTAAATGGGCAAAAGATCCGAATAGACATTTTTCTAAGAAAGGTATGCAGATGGCCATTATATGTGCATTAAAAGATCATTAGTTATTAGGGAAATGCAAATCACATCACAATGAGATACCACTTCATACCAACTAGCATAGCTAGAATGAAAAGACAGATAATAACAAATGTTGGCAAGGATGTGGGGAAATTAGAACTCTCATACACTGCTAAAATCCCATTGCTTGCTCTTACCTACTAAAAGGTAGGCAGTTTGGACCCACAAAGCAGTGCTGTGGAAGAAGGGCCTGGCGGTCTTCATTAGTAGATATTACAGTCAAAACGCCTTTCATTTTCTACTGTGTAATACATGGATTGTCATGAGTTGGAATTGTCGGCAATGTATTTGGTTTTTCTTTTTCTTTTTTTTTTTTTTAATACACTTCTGATAGAATGGAAAATAGTAAATTGCTTTGAAAACAATCTGGCAATTCCTCAATTAAGCACAGAGGTGCCATAAGATCTAGCAGTTCTGCATATGTACCCAAGAGAAATAAAACATATGTACATACAAAAAACTCTTACACAGATGTTTCTAGCATAATAGCCAAAAGGTGTAAACAACTTTAATGTCCATCAGCTGATAAATGGATAAACAAATGGTGATATATCTATACAATGGAATACTATCTGACCAAAAAAAAAAAAAAAAATGAAGTACTGAAATGTGCTACAACATGGATGAACCTTGAAAAATAAGCTTGGTAAAGTCAGTCACAAAAGACTACATATTGTGTGATGATATTCGTAAGAAAATTCAGAATACAGAAAATAGATTAGTCATTGCTTTAAAGGAGCCCTGGTGGCACAGTGGTTAAGTCTTGGCTACTAACTGAAAGGTCGGCCAGAAAAACGTGACAGTCTGCTTCTGTAAAGATTACAGTGTTGGAAATTCTTTGGGACATGTCTACCTTGTTGTGTGTAAGGTCTCTGTGAGTTGTAATCTACTTGGCAGCAAAGTGTGTATTTTTTGGGGGTTTATAGATAGGGAGTGGGGAAATGGAGGACAGTAGTCAAAAAGTACTATATTTCTTTCTGGGATAATGAAAATTTCTTAAAATGACTGGTGATGTTTGCATATATCTGTTAATATAGTAAAAATTATTGAATTGTATACTTTAAATGAGTAAATTGTATGATTTATGAATCATATTTCAATAAAGCTCTTTTAAAAAAGAAAAGATAATGTCAGGAAGAAGAGTAGGTATTTTGACTTCAGCCTGTGTATGAAAGAGAAGCCCTAACATTCTAGGTGTGAATTTACTTTTCTGGTTTACAGTTAACCCCCCTCATTTCTTCCTGCATGCAGATGTTGAACGAGTGACAAGAGCTATAGTTAAAAAAAATAAGTTAGAGACAGTAACTATGTTGAGCACTTATTTATGTTCAGGACATGATGGATTTAGAAGAATTGTTCTTTCTTTTTAAAAAAGGCAATATTTGAAATGAAGAATTCATTGTTGTTGTTGTTGTGTTATTATGTGCCATCAAGTCAGACCCGACTCATAGCGACCCCGCCTTGGGTTTCCAAGGCAGTATCACTACGGAAGTAAACTGCCCCATCTTCCTTCCGAGGAGTAGCTGATGGGTTTGAACGCCAGCCTTCTGGTTAGCAGTCAGATGTCTTAGGCACTACATTACCAGAGCTCCCGAAGAATTCAATAGATGTGTTTAATAGCAATTGGACATAGTATAAGAGATTAGTACACTATACAGAAAATATCAGACTAAAGCACAAAGAGTAAAAAAAAAAAAGATGAAAAATATAGAAAAGTGTGATAAGGGATTTGGTGAAAAGATCCTACATACTTATAATTGGGAGTTCTAGAAGGAGAGGAGAGAACAAAGGGGGAGGAGTGTGTGTGTATGTATGTGTACTGTTGTTGTTGTTATGTGCCGTCAAGTCAGCCCCGACTCATACTGACCCCTCCTTGGGCTTCCGAGGCAGTATCACTACGGAAGTAGAATGCCCAACCTTCCTTCCGAGGAGTGGCTGGTGGGTTTGAACCACCAGCCCTCTGGTTACTAGATATATGTATATATATTTGAAGAGTTAATGGCAATATTTGAAATGAAAATTTTTCAAAACTGATGAAAGCTTTCTAGAGTTTTATTAATGTTCCTTTTTTTTGATCTTCATGCTGATTACCTGGATATGCTTACTTTATGAAAATTAGTTAATAGTACTTTCATTATTTATATATATTTCTTATGTATATTTTAGTAAAATGTTTTTTAAAAATCTAAATGCTTTGAGCCATATACAAAATCCATAAATTATGGGAGCATTGTGACTTTTATATGGCTGAGTTTTAATAATACTTTCAGATACTGGTATATTGATGTTGATAGAGTTTCTTTTCAAATGACCTTATTTTTAAAAAACTTTTAAGAAGAGGAATTAACAATATTTGCTTTTATTAAGTTGGACTTTGCCTCTGTGTGAAGTCTACCTCAGTAAGCAACCAGAATTAATTCATTTCTAATGTAAAATGTGTTTGTATGAGAAATGTAGTTTTATTTTAAATTTTTATTTTTTCATTCTTGTAAGAATTATCCATCCTCTTCCTAAGGGTTGGAGTCCTGGTGGTACAGTGGTTAAGCAGTCAATTGCTACCTGAAAGGTCTGCAGTTTGAACCTACCAGGCGATTTGAACCCACCAACCACTTCGTGGGAGAAAGATGTGTCATTCTGCTTCCATAAAGATTTACAGCCTTGGAAACTCTATGGGGTAGTTCTCTCCTGCCCTGTAAGGTCGCTATTGACTTGACAGCAGTGGGTTTGGTTTTTTGGTTTGGTTCTTCCTAAGGAGAAAAAACTTTGAATTTTTCTCTCTGTATAAAAAGGTTGTTAAATTCTTTATTCAAATACACTTAATGTCTGTGTTCCTCAATACAGTCTTCCAAAATAGCCACCTCTGCCATATTG
Source organism: Orycteropus afer afer (assembly GCF_000298275.1). NCBI lineage: Eukaryota > Metazoa > Chordata > Mammalia > Tubulidentata > Orycteropodidae > Orycteropus > Orycteropus afer. The sequence goes on along the minus strand of NW_006921626.1, from coordinate 7,294,988 downwards.
GGAGCTCTGGTGGCACAGTGCCTAAGGCACTTGACTGCTAACCAGAAGGCTGGCAGTTCAAACCCACCAGCCACTCCTCAGAAGGAAGGTTGAGCAATCTACTTCTGTAGTGATACTGCCTCGGCAACCCAAGGAGGGGTCGCTATGAGTCGGATCTGACTCAATGGCACGTAACAACAACAGCAGCAGCCATATTGGGCTTTTTGTTTTACATAAATATTCTATAGCTTCTCTAATTGGTAAATACAAAATCTCTTTTTTTTTTCTACATGATAATGATTTTTTTTTACCCCTTTTCCTCAGTCTTCTAAAAATAAGTTAGTTTTTAAGTGGGGTAGACAGTATAGAAGTATATGTGGTCCCCATGTATCTCTATCTCTTTCCTCTAGTTCTACTGATGATCTTGTTATTAGAATTTTTTTAAGCTTTACAAAGAACAGCTTTCTGTACCCAAATCAAAAGTATATAAAAGCAAATTATCTTCTAAATCATTGGTTTATTTACTGAATGCATATTAGAAAAGAGCTTCCTTTGAAAGCAAGCTGAAATTTGAAATACCCTGAGAGATGTAAAAATGACAAAATTATTCTGTCTTTCAGATTTTGTATCAGATTGTACCATCTCATAAACTGATGTTAGAATTCCATAGAATACTTAGAAATTCAGGTAAATTTTGTTATATACCTCTTTGTTCAGACAAGTTATAGAACAGGGATTGGCTGTCTATAACCAGTAGGTCAGATCCACCCCCTCCTGGAGTTACAAATAAAGTTCTGTTGGAACACAGCCATGCCTATTTGTGTATATATTGTCTGTGGCTGCTTTCTGACTGCAAAGGCAAATCTGAGTACTTGTTAAATTGGACCACAATGTCCAAAATATTTACTCTCTGATCTTTACTGAAAAAGTTTGCTCACCCCTGCTGTAAAATATTAGGCAATGGTTAGCAAAAGAGAAAAGAGTTTAATTTATATAATTCACTTCATTTTAATCCCTACTAGGCTTGAGTTTTTGAGGGCTTCAGCTTAGCATAGAGAAGAACATACTCCTTCATGTAGAAAAGCAACTCAGTAAGCTCAACTGCATCCTTCTCATAATGTAAGTGCTAAAGGGACAAGGAGGTGGCATCTTCTGATATCCCCTAGCTCCACAAGAGGAAGACAGAATCACCATCAGCAGCCCAAGACCTGTCCTTATGAGGCCAACATGCCACCACCCTCCATCTCTCTTACTAACCTTGACACCAACTTTCCTCCCCACCATGGCACCCACCTACCTCTCTGCTGGATTCGATAATTTGGTGCAGTGGTCACACAGAACTCACAGATTATGGAGTTTATTAAGGAAGCAACAGGCTACAATTCAGGTTCAGAAACACGCTCAGTCTCTCTCAGCCAGCCATCTCTCTCACGTCTCTCTCAGCAGTGCTTCTCTCTTTGTGTCTCTTTCAGCAGTGTGTCTCTCTCATGTCTCTTTCTCAATAGTGCTTCTCTCTTGCAGCTCTCTCTCAGCAGCATGTCTTTCTTGTGTCTCTCAGTAGCATGTCTCTCGTGTGTCAGCAGCGCATCTCTCTCAGCAGCGTGTCTTTCTCAGCAGCCCATTTCTCTCAGCGGCAATCAGAGAGATTCCTCCTGCTCCTAGGAGGGCTCATTTTAAGCCTGGCAGAGTGACAAAACCAACCAATCTCAACATCAGAGTTCTACACACCTGGGAGAGAGCAAACTTCCCAGATGATTGCTTTGTACTGCTCCAACAGAAATATACCTGGTGGATAACTAATAATCAGTTACTCAGTTGCTCACTGCAAAGTGGGAGTTACAAAGACTGTAGCTAGAAAAGCCATACCATGTAATTTACTACACCTCAGGCTACCCCCTGGGTTTTCTAGCCATTATCCCTTTTATACTTCAAAAATTAACAACCCCTTCACCATCAGTTTGTGAGAATCAATTTGAAGGCAGTGAGTTTTGGTTTCGGTTCACCATCAGTTTGAGGATAACCCATAACACCCATGAAAGTGTATAAACCAGCCACTTCATGCTTATATCTTCCCCCATTTTACATAGCCAATTTCTAATTTGCCCATCCTTGTCAAACCAATATTCTGAGCATGTTCTTTTCTCTCTGGAGAATCTTCTGTTTCTGCTTGGAAACTAGTGACTAAGGCATTTAACTGCTACCCAGAAGGCTGGTGATTCAAACCTACCAGCCACTCCTTGGAAGAAAGGTTGGGCAATCTACTTCCATAGTGATACCACCTCGGAAACCCAAGGAGGGGTTGCTTTGAGTCGGATCCAACTTGAGGGCAGCATGTTGCATTTGTTTTTGTAAACAAGCAAAGTCCAGCCCAGCACAAATCATCAAATTGCAGCAACTTAACACCAGTTCAGTGTCAAACATCTTCTTCTTCATTTGGTCGGGTTCTGGTCAGCTCAGCCCTAACCATCCCAGCTAGGTCATGGGTTCCAGCTTCCAAGTTTGGGGTCTTCCTTTCACTTTAGACCAGCCAGCACCTTTTCTGTCATTCTCAGTCCTTAGGGACTATTTCAATGCCTGTAGGCTGTCAACTGCTTGCACTTAAGACCAGCCACCCCTTCCTCTCACCCCTAGCCTCTGTGACCTAGGTAAGAGTACAAAACTCAGCCCGTTTCTTCAATACTGCACTTCCCCCACTTCCACTCAGGTGGAGCCAGGTGGTCACAAGCAAGCAGCATACAAGGCCATCTACTCTCTAGCTTCCTATAACTTCTAGTCCTGGAAGGGGTTTGTCTCACAGACCCTGACTTTCCTGCCTTCATGCATAACTTCTTGCTCCTGAAATTCCAAAGCCAAACAGTAATTTTTTTTCTCTTCAGGTCCTTTCTTCAAATGCAAATCTTATGTTCTCCCAGTAATTCTAGGTGGATCTTTTCAAATGCAGATTTCCTCACTCATTGGGTTCTGGGTGGGGCTCAGGTTTTCTACTTAAGCCCCCTATATTCTAAACACAGGGTTTGAAAGAGAAGCCTCTGTTTCTTCTGGGAAAATTCGGTTTCCCCTTTTAACATATCCAATCAAATACTGGCTGAAGGTGGACTTATATGCTCTCTGTTATCCATACCCCTTAATCATTTCTAAGGTCCAAGTAGGTGAGAAAACATTCAGTGTCCATAGTACATTCAGATAAACACAAAATCCAAAACACATAATCCTTTTTAAGACATTCTAGTTTCATATGTTCACATATATTATCTTTCCCTTGTATGTGTATGGCCTTGGGCCTTTGGCTAGGTGTAACCAAAAGCCCTAGCCTCTGGATCAATTATCTCCTTTAATAGGTAACACCAACCAAAGTAACCATCTAAGAATCCAAAGTTTCACTTCCCAGTCCCCTTCCTTCTTTCTTTTACAAAATCCCATGCTTCTATGAGTCAGGAACCCACTGCAATGGATCCCACCACTTCTGACACCAACTGCTAAAGGGGCAACACGGCAGCATCTTCTGACCTTCCCTAACTCCACAGGAGGAAGACAGAATCACCATCAGCAGCCCAGGGCCTTTCTTATGAGGCCAGACATGCTGCCACCCTCCCGGCCTCTTACTAACCTTGACATCAGCCATCCCTCCTATGGCACGCACCACCTCTCTGGTGGGTTTGATAATTCACTGTAGTGGCCACACAGAACTCACAGATTATGGAGTTTATTAAGAAAGCAACAGGCTACAATTCAAGTTCAGGAACTTGCTCAGTCTCTCAGCCAGCTGTCTCTTTCAGCCAGCCATCTCTCTCAGTCTCTCTCAATAGCACGCCTTCCTCTCAGCAGTGGTTCTCTCCCACGTCTCCCTCTCAGCAATACATCTCTCTCAGATCTCTCTCAGCAGCGTGTGTCTTTGAGCAGCACATGTCTCTCAGCAGTGCATCTCTCAGCATTGTGTCTCTCTCAGCAGTGTGTCTCTCTCAGCAGCACATCTTTCTCAGATGGCAATCAGATAGATTCCTCTTGCCCCTGAGAGGGCTCATTTTGAGCCTGGCAGAGTGGCAAAACCAACCTATCCCAACATCAGAGTTGTACACACCTGAGAGAGAGCAAACTTCCCAGAAGATTGCTTCATTCTGTTCCAACAGAAATACACCAGGTGGATAACTTTAACAATCAGCTACTCAGTTGCTCATGGCAAAGTGGGAGTTATTAAGACTATGGTAATTTACTACACTGCAATAAGAGAATATATATATAACATGGAAAAATAATGCAGCTATTTTAAATAATGTTCTCAGTAGTATACAAATGGAGGAGTACAACCCATGAAGGGATCAGACTCCCACCCTGGCCTTATTAGCATGGACCAAATTTTGAAATATTCAGATTCATCACTGGAGAATATGAGAATAATGAGTTGTTTAAACTGTTAACTAAGCCAAAGACTTATGACTCAGTAATATTTTTATCAGTTTTATGTAAATTGTTTAGCTTTGTGTACTTCACAAAGTATATAAACTTGAGCTGGTTTGATGATTGCAGAAAAAGAAGAACACCGTAAACTGGGCCTGGAGGTATTATTTGCAGTCTTAGATTTTGCTGGCTGCACTAAGAATATAACTGCATGGAAATATTTAGCAAAATATCTGAAACAGACCTTAATGGGGTAAGTAAGACACATGCAGTATGTATTACTGGACCAACGTAAGTAATATTTTCCAATATTTTAGCTAATATCCATGAATTTTTAAATAGAGTTCTTATGTTTTTTAATTTCTTGAACTCTGTCTTCAGCTGTCTTTTTATGAGTACATCAGAAGCAAGGAAATACAGAGTCCTAAGCATAACTTACAAAACTTCTATCCAGATTTGTGTGTACAATTAAAATTAAGTAGGAGCTCTGGTGGCGTAGTACCTAAGGCATTTTACTGCTAAACAGAAGGCTGTCAGTCCAAACCCACCAACCTCTCCTTGGAAGGAAGACTGGGCAGTCTACGTCCATAGAGATACCACCTCGGAAACCCAAGGAGGGTTTTCTGTGAGTCGGAATCAACTTAATGGCAGTGAGTTGCTATACCTTAGCACTACACTGCTAGGGAATAAGTATGCATTTTTACATTGGAAATAAGAACTAAGAGAGATCACTCCCAGTCTTTGTGAAGACTGTTAAAGCTTTTTGTAAAGACTCAGTATTTTCCATAATAATGAAGTATGTTATCAGCTTCTAAGATCACATGGTAGGCAGTTTTCAGTCGTTTTCAATGTGATTTTTTTTTAGAGCCTCACAAGATCATTGGTTATTCATTCAGCAAATACTAAGTCCATTGTGAGTTGAGTATCAAAAAAATACCTCTGGTCCTAGTATCCTTAGTGCCACATTTTGAGCAGGAAAAGGAGTGGCTCTTGTCAGAAGTTATCACAAAATTAATTTTTTTTGTTTTAAATTTATTGTATCTATTTTAGTTGGTTAGAAAATTCAGTATCAATGGGCCCTTATTTTATACTTTAAATCTGACTTGACCTTGGAGATAAAACAGTATTGAGAAGAAATGTTTTAGTATGATGTGTTGGTGCACTTATCGTAAACCACTTTTAAAGTCTAAAGCAGTACATAAACCTATACTAGACTGTTCAGTTTCTTGAAGTCAGAGAAATGTACTATTCATTTTTTAAAAATATATATGTATATATTGTGATTTGAATGAAAGTTTACGATCAAATTCACTTTCCATACAGCAGTTCATGTACATTTTGCCTCATGACATTAACTACAATTTACCTCAATGCAACAGCTCCCCTCCCACTTCCTTCCCATAGTTACCTCTTCACTGTGTCCATCCCTCCATGCACTCCTGCCCCCTGAGCTATCTCCCTGTGCATAAACAGCCCTTCTTTCTCCCATGATTGTTCTCTCCAAGGAGTGTATCTACCTCAGGTAAATGTTTAACTCATATCCCTGTTTTTTGTTTTGTCTGGAAGCCATAGGTGTGGGTTCAATTCCAGACCTGAAGGGCAGCTAGGGACCATAGTCTCAGTGGTTCCACCAGGCTCTATCAGACCAGCAAATCTGGTCCTCTCCTCTTTTTCTTTTTCCAAATGTTTGTGAGTTTTGTTTCATATTGTTCTCTCTCTCTATCAAGGATCTCCTACATAGATCCCCTCCAAGTGGTTGACAGTGGTAGCTAGGCACCATCTAGTTCTTATGGTCTCATAGTCATATTAGGCTGAGGATCACATGGTGTACCAGTCACTAGGACTAATTGTTTCCATGAATCTTTGGTTTTCTTCATTCTTTGCTCTGGACAAGGAGAGACCCATCGTTGCATCTAGATGGCTGCTTGCAAGCTTTTAAGATCCCAGTTGCTACTCACCAAAGTAGGAGGTGGAACAATGTTTTGTGTAGTATGTTCTGCTAGTTGAGCTTGATGTCCCCTGTGACTATGGTCCTGAGCCCAGAGGTTCAACTATGTGGTCCCTCTGGGTAGCTGGCTGTGACCCAGAAGTGACTACAACCTTGTCCCTTGTCAGCTCTACTATACACCTGGAAATTCTTACAGAACATACAAATACACTTATAGGACCATTGTCTGCCAACCCTATACATGGTCTTGGGTACACTCCCCACTGCATAGACATACTTAATAGTTCAGCTTGTCCACCCATCTATCCACCCATATACCCATGTTTGCTTTCGCTGATAACGCAAAATGTACTATTCACTTTTGAACCTCTAGAAATTCTACCACAGAGAACTCATAGGTGCTAACTAAATATTTGCTAAATTAAATTATTGAAGAACACTTAGCATTGCTTAAGTTTCAGCTGTCAAGCCCATGTGAATATTTGTATAACATTGGTAGCTTGATTTGGATAGTAATGCTTGGTAGCATGTAATTTTAAAGTAAGGTTTTACAGTAACTTTAATAATAATAATTAACATTTACTGAACATTTACTATGTACTAGACACTATCTAAAGGACTTTATATGAGCCCTGCTATACTACTGGACCACTTTAATTCTGGTAACAATGTTATGGGGATGTTGTTGTTGTTGTTATGTGCCGTCGAGTCAAACC
>NW_006921626.1:7278293-7279615 GCF_000298275.1 Orycteropus afer afer | reverse complement strand
CCGGCAAAATTGTCCCTCAAATATGATGGTGAAATTAGGAGATTTCCAGATAAGCAGAAACTAAGGGAATTTGTTAAAACCAGACCACCCTTACAAGAGATACTAAAGGGAGTCCTTTGAACAGAGAACCAAAAATAGCAAATAACAACTGATCATTAATACACAAGATGACACAACCCAGAAATGAGCTTACAAGATTGCAAACAGGGAACCGAGACATCAATTGGCAAGTGAGGACAACTACAAACAAAAAGAGGGAAAATACTGTGTGGTTACAGAACTTCTAAATGGTGAGGAAGTTAAGAGAGCTGACTATTTGCAATAGTCAAAAGATGGAAACAACCTAGGTGTCCATCAGCTGAGGAATGGATAACCAATCTATGGTACATACACACAATGGAATACTATGCAACGCTAAACAATAATGTAGAATCTGCAAAACACCTCATAACGTGGATGAACTTGGAGAACATTATGCTGAGTGAAATAAGTCAATCACAAAAGGACAAATAGTGTATTAATCCATTATTGTAAAAGTTAAGGAAAGGTTTATCTATAGAAGGAAATTTTCTTTGTTGGTTACCAGGGGTGGGATGGGAGGGGAGGGAAAGCTGTTTAATAGACAGAGATAAGTATTGATTTGGGTGAAGAGAAGGGCAATGTACCAAATATGAATGACCAATATGGCAGCATTGAGGATGAGAAAGACATAGAGAGGTACAGACAACAAAGATGAACCCTTTTGCACATACAGTACCGCGTTGTCAGTGAAGGCAAACATGGGTATATGGGTGGATAGATGGGTGGACAGGCTAAATAATTAGGTATGTCTGTGAAATGGGGAGTGTATCCAAGAACATATATAGGGTTGGCAGACAATGATCCTATAAGTTTATGTGAATGATCAGAATTCCCTGATGTATAGTAGAGCTGACAAGGGGCAAGGTTGTGGTCACTGCTTGGTCACAGCCAGCTACCCAGATGGACCAAATAGTTGAACCTGCGGGCTTGGGACCATAGTCACAGGGGACATCAAGCTGAGTTGGCATAACATACTATACAAAACATTGTTCCACCTCCTCCTTTGGCGAGGTGCGACTGGGATCTTAAAAGCTAGCAAGCTGCCACCTAAATGCAATGATGGATCTCTCTTCATCCAGAGCAAAGAAGAATGAATAAAACCAAAATTCATGGAAACAATTAGTCCTAATGACTGGTACAAAATCCGATCTGCAGCCTATACAACTATGAGACCAGAAGAACTAGATGGTGCCCGGCTACAACTGTCATCCACTTGGAAGGGGATCTATGTAGGAGATCCT
>NW_006921626.1:7272671-7278193 GCF_000298275.1 Orycteropus afer afer | reverse complement strand
GGATTGCCCAACCTTCCTTCCGAGGAGTGGCTGGTGGGTTTGAACCGCCAGCCGTCTGGTTAGCAGGCAAGCGTCTTAACCACTATGCTACCAGAACTCCCAACCACAAGCATAGAAGCTAGCATTTACCACAGTAGTTTTTTGGGAAAATGGTCAATCTGTAATAGTTACCAAGTTAGCTATTGTGAGAGGAAAAGGAGTTAAAAAATAAAATAACTTAAAACTTTTTCACTAGTATGTTCATGAAAAGAGATAGAAATGTGATTTGGACTATGATTTTCTATTATTTTATTAGACACAGGGGTATCTAATACAGTGTTTGACCAGAGTTAGAAGACCTCAGTTCATTTTCCAGTGCTGTCATTTATTTGCTACGTAACCTCTGTGAGCCTTCTCTGAAATGGTCATTATATCTATCACCAGGCCTGATTTGCATACCAGATTGTTTGAACATCAAGTAACATAATGTCAAAATGCTTTTTAAGTTCTGAAGTTTTATGTGAATTTCAGACATAGTTATGTCTGAAAATGGCCATCTCTTCTGCTATCAGGGTGGCAGTGTGAAGGTTGAATCAGTCTGTTCCAGAGTTTAGCTGAGTTGGAGTTGTTGCTCTGGTTACCATTGCTACATTGTAGGATTCAGAGTCTCCTGGTTGTGGTCTGCTGTTGTTTCGTGCTTAGGGTAGGAGCTATTTATATGGTGGCTGCCTCCTCTTTCCATATTCTGCTATCGATAAGCCAGTCTCTGTATCCCTTTTCTCCTTGGAAGGGCCTCAACTCCTTGGAATTCAGGCTACCTGGTTGCCCTGTGACTTCAGCTCTCCAGTGGGTTTAAGAGGAATTAGGATTTTGTACTTTATTTGGCTTTTTCTTGTTCTTAGCATGTATGGTAGTTAAAGTTGTGTGTCAGCTTGGCTGGGCCTGGTTGAGTGGCTGGGCAGCTGGTGGTAGTTATTCCCCATGATGAGACGCAACCAGCTCCATGGTGGGATCTACCACAAGCAGCTGAGTAGCTGCTTTAGGGATGTAGTCTGCTTCCCGCATATAAGAATCAGTTTTAGGAATGGTCTCTAACCTTTTGGCATGCTTAAACCCTGCATGTAGCCAAGTCATTGTTCAATAGCCTGCCATGCCCTGCCGATTTGGGGACTTCGTCTAGACTTGAATAAGTGTCCTGCCATGTGGTCTGGTAACATTGGGATTGTGCCTTTTTACTTGTCAACATTGGGCTTGTAGGCCTCAGCAGCCAGCAGCTGTCTGAGTGAAGAAAAGCCTCTAGCTTCAATGGACTGGGAGCAGGAGGCAGAGCTGAAGCCCAAGGTTGAGGGGCTTTGACCCAGCCCCTAGAGCCTGGCACTTTGAACTTGAACTTAAAGCCTCCAAAACTGTAAGAGAATAAATTCCTGTTTTTTCAAGCAATCCCACTTGTGGTATTTCTGTTAGAATGGCACTAGGTAACCAAAACAGCATGGGAGCAAAATTCTTTCTAGCTTTCTATATCTTAGGGGGAAGGAGAAATCTCCTTCACCTTTTTTGCTGAAGTAGTATGATTAGCTTAGAAAAACAAATTATTTAAGTGGTATCATAGAAACTAGTTCTTCTCAGCTAATTAAATAAGGCAATTCTGACATACTGTTTTCAAGGATAATAAAATGGTTACCGTAGGTACATACACATCCTAGCAACTTCCTAGAAAAGATGAGACTATAATGAAATTAATTTTTCATGTGTGATTTATGGTTTCATTATTAATTTATTGAATATAGAAAATCCTGTTACTTAAAATATCCACTTTACATTTTTCTTATGGAAATTTGATTTGTTTCTCTGAAATATTCGATAAATGGGTCTCTTAAGACTGAAGAAGTCATAAGACTGAAAAGCATGTAGAACTTAAAATGAGCATTAGGTCTCCTTTTCAGAGCTGCCTCATCACAATCTAATTGCTTGTTAGGTGATTAGAATGAATAGATGACCTTTGGTCTTTTCCAACCTATGATTCATTTATTCTGATTCTTCCCACAAGGATTTTCTATGGAGAACTTTAATATTTGTATAGTTACCCTTTTGGCTAATTTACAAGCTAACACTGCATAGTAATTGCTCTGGGAGAAAACATTCACTGTAGTTGGAGTTTTGGGGGCAGGATAAAAAACAAGCTGAAATATATGTTTTAATTATGATCAGATTAATTTTATCAGGAACATGTTTGTATGCAGGAAGCAATACATTTCATTGGTGACAGATCTTGGATTACATAGGATATATTAGTAGAGATAATAAAAATCAGTCTGTCTTTATAATCATTAGTATGCCACAGTTGACACAAAATTTGAAAATACTTGAAGAATTTGATGACAAGTATTAAAACTCCTTTTGTTTATTTTGTTTTTTAGGTTGTAGATATTTTAGGTATGTTTCAAAACAAGGTCACCAAGTCTTAAGGAAGAAAATTAAGCGGATGAACAAATCAGTGAAAAGATACAGTATTGTAAATCCGGGACCCTGATACTTATTTTTTTACTTATATTGTCTTGAACATAGCACCTCAGTAGACATTGAATATGTTCACTTACTTGTTTAAGAAGGTAGCTTATATGGCTTTCTAAAAGTGGTTTATATATTTCTATATTCCTTTTACTATCAGTTAAAGCTAGAGAAACAGTCTCACTGCCTTTGCTCTTTATAAATACGTATTTTTTTCTTTTTGTACTGCTAAATGTAACATATTTATTAAAGAATAATTCTTCAAATAAAAAAAAATGTATGTATTTGTTTAGTCAGAGAATACATCTCCACAGTTGTTATTGCAGTCTGCACATAATTTGATTCTGACTCTTGTGTTAAATCACTGGTTGTTTTGTTGTTGTTGTTGTTATGTGCCATCGAATCGGAGCCGACTCATAGCGACCCCTCCTTGGGTTTCCGAGGCAGTATCACTACGGAAGTAGATTGCCCCATCTTCCTTCTGAGGAGTGGCTGGTGGATTTGAAATCACCGGTAGTGCTATAAAATAAATTTATAGTCTTCGTTTAATATCTAATTGATCAGTGTTAGGTTTCTGGCCATGAAGAAATGCATTAGTGGTGAGTTCTGTTGAAGAATTTTGGAAAGAGAGAAAGATTTAGACAAGTTCTTCTGTTTTTCTTTTCATATAAAGATGTGGCAGCTTGGGGTCAACTGACCTTCTCAAGAGGTACCTTTGACTCTAGTGAACTAATTTTGGTCAGAGAGGGTAGAGGGAGCAGGCTCCTTAAGCAGGCACTGGCCTAACTCAAAAAAGGCTCAAGATTTTCTGATATCTAGCATAGCAACCTAAGATGGGGACAAGACATGCTTTAGAGCTTATGTGTCCCCTTTCCTTTTTCTCTTGGAAATTGTTTGGGTTTGAATACTGGATCTGTCATTTGGTAGTTCTGTGATTCCTTGGGCAAGATATTAAGCTCTTTTAATTTCAGTTTCTTCATCTGTAGGATGGAGACAATAGGATTTATCTATTTGGCTTGCTATAAAAAATAAAAGAAATAGAATTAATACTTAGGATAATATGCTTACTAAATATTAGATATTACCACCACTCATCTGTCTCTTTGTCGTACTGTGGTGGCTTGCATGTTGCTGTGAAGCTGGAGGCTATGTCACCAATATTTCAGATAACAGCAGGATCTCCCATGGTGGACAGGTTTCAGTGCAGTTTCCAGATTAAGACAGATTCGGAAGAAGGAAGGGACCATCCACTTCTCAAAGAATTAGCCAGTGAAAACCTTATGAATAGCAGTGAAACACTGTCTGATATGTTACTGGAAACTTTATGAATAGCCCTGATAGTGCTACTAGATGAGTCCCTAAGGTCTGAAGGGACTTAATGTACTACTAGGGAGGAACTACCTCCTCAAAGTAGAGTCGACCTTAATGATGTGGATAAAGTAAAGCTTTTGGGACCTCCATTTGCTGATGTGGCATGACTCAAAATGGGAAGAAACAGCTGCAAACATCAGTCAAAAATCAGAACATGGAATGCACAAAGTATGAATCTAGGAAAACTGAAAATTGTCAAAAATGAAATGGAACAGATAAAGATCAGTATCCTAGGCATTAGTGAGCTGGAATGGAGTAGTGTTGGCCATTTTGAATTAGATAACCATAAGATCTACTATGCCGGGAATGGCAAATTAAAGAGGAATGGCTTAGTGTTCATCACAAGAAATGTTTTAAGATATATCCCGAAGTACAGTGTTGTCAGTGATAGGATAATACCCATATGCCTATAAGGAAGCCCAGGAGCTCTGGTAGCATAGTGCCTAAGGCACTTGACTGCTAACACCAGAAGGCTGGCAGTTCAAACCCACCAGCCACTCCTTGGAAGAAGGTTGGGCAATCTACTTCCATGGTGATACTGCCTCGGAAACCCAAGGAGGGGTTGCTGTGAGTCAGATCTGACTTGTTGGCACACAACAATAACAACAACATAAAGAAGACCAGTTAATACTGCTGTTACTCAAATTTACACACCAACCACCAGAGTCAAAGATGAGGAAATTGATTTTAACAGACTTCTGCAGTCTGAAATTGACAAAACATGCAATTAAGATGGGTTGATTATTACTGGTGAGTAGAATGTAAAAGTTGGAAAAAAAGTATCAATAGCAGTTGGAAGATATGGCCTAAAATAATGTTGGAGATTGCATGATAGAATTTTGCAAGACCAACGACTTCCTCATTGCAAGTACATTTTTTAAACAATATAAATGGTGGCTGTGCACATGGACTTTGCCAGGTGGAATACGCAGGAATCAAATTGGTTACATCTGTGGAAAGATGCCATGGAGAAGCTCAAAAGCTTCAGCCAAAACACGGCCAGGAGCTGATTGTGGAACAGACCATCAACTAGTCATATGCATGTTCAAGTTGAAGCTGAAGACAATTAAAAGAAGTCTGTGAGAGCCAAAATATGACCTTGATTATATCCTACTTGAATTTAGAGACCATCTGAAGAATAGATTTGCCTCATTGAACACCAATGACTGAAAACCAGACAAATTGTGGAGAGGATATCAAGAACATCATACATGAAGAAAGCAAAAGGTCATTAAAAAGATAGGAAAGGAAGAAAAGTCCAAAATGGATGTCAGAAGAGACTGTTGAATGGAGAGTAGTTAAAGCAAATGGAATGACAAAAGAAAAGAGCTGAACAGAAAATTTTAAAGAGAGGAGAGGATCCAAGATGGTGGACTAGGCAGACAGATGGCACAGACCCTCTTCAACAAAGAAAAGGGAAACCAATTAACACAGACACAGAAGATAATTCTGGACCCCTGAGCCTTGAAGAGAAGGATATAGAAGTGGACTAAACCCCAACTAGCAGAAGAATTTGCATGAAATTACCAAAAAAGGAAACAGATGGAGTTGCGGTCTGGCAGCGATCCTGAGTGATTCTGATGGCACAGACAGCTTGGAGATTCCCGAGTGGTGGTAGGACCTAAGAATTAACCTAAAAATTACCCTGCTAGCCAGAGACTGCA
>NW_006921626.1:7265600-7269096 GCF_000298275.1 Orycteropus afer afer | reverse complement strand
CCACTGAGACTGTGGCCCCTAGCTGCCCTTCTGGTCTGGAATTGAACCCACACCTGTGGTTTCCAGCCAAACAAAATACAGGCATATGAGTTGAACATTTACCTCAAGTAGGTACACTCCTTGGAGAGAACAATCATGGGAGAAAGAAGAGCTGCTTAGGCACAGGGAGACAGCTCAAGGGGCAGGAATGTATGGAGGGATGGGCACTGGGAAGAGGTAACTATGGGGAGGAAGTGGGAGGGGAGCTGTTGCATTGTGTTAAATTGGTCAAAATGACATGAGACAAAGTATATGTGAACTGTATGGAAAGTGAATTTGCTCTGTAAATCTTCACCCAAATCACAATTTAAAAAAAATATATTAAAGAGTAGCTTGAGAAAACAAAGTTCATTGTTACAGTGAAATATATACCTGGAGTTAGAAAACCAAAAGGGAAGAACACAGTTTGCATTTCTCAAGCTGAAAGAACTGAGGAAGAAATCTAAGCCTTGAGTTGCAATATTGAAAGATCATATGGGCAAAATAATGATGCAGGAAGCATCAGAAGAAGATGGAAAGAATACAGAGTCACTGTACCAAAAAGAATTGGTTGATGTTCATCCATATCAGGAGGTGGCATATGATCAAGAACCAATGATATTGAAGGAAGAAGTTGACATTGAAGCTTAACCGAAGGAATTGGTGAAAAACAAGGCTCCAGGAATCGGCCAAATACTCATTGAGATGTTTCAACAAATGGATGCGTTTATTCATCTGTGCCAAGAAATTTGGAAGACAGCCACTGGGCCAACTGACTGGAAGAGATCCATATTTGTACCCATTCCAAAGAAAGGTGATCCAATAGAATGTGGAAATTATAGAACAATATTATTAATGTTACTTGCAAGTCAAATCTTGCTGAAGATAATTCAAAAACGGTTGTAGCAGTATATGCCAGGGAAGTTTCAGAATTTCAAGTTGGATTCAGAAGAGGATGTAGAATGAGAGTTATCATTGCTGATATCAGATGGATCTTGGCTGAAAACAGAATACCAGAAAGATGTGTACTGGTCTTTCATTGACTATGCAAAAGCATTCAACTGTGTTGTGGTATTTAAGGTTATGTGTCATTTTGGCTGGGCTTGGTTTTGAGTGGCTGGGCAGCTGGTTATAGTTATTCCCCATGCTGAAACTGGCAATCAGCTCCATGGTAGAATCTGCTGTGAACAGCTGAGTAGCTGCTTTAGGGATGTGGTCTGCTTCCAGTATATAAGGAGAAGCTTTGGGAATGGTCTGCAGCTTTTTGGCATGCTTGGACCCTGCATGTAGCTGAGTCTTCATTCAGCAGCTTGCAGTACTCTCCTGATCTTGGGACTTTTTCTGGACTTGATGTTGTTCGATAATCTAGAGATTCTGCATTTTTACCTGATGACCTTGGGTTTGCCAGACTCAGCAGCCAGCCACAGTCTTGAGTTAAGAAAAGCCTCTAGCTTCATTGGGCCAGGAGCAAGAGGTAGAGCTGAAGCCCAAGTTCAAGGGGCTTTCACCTAGCCCCTAGAGCTGGCACTTTGAACTCAGACTTCTAGCCTCTTAATAAGAAAATAAACTCCTGTTTGTTAAAGCCACCTGTTTTGGTATTTTCTGTTAGAGCAGCACAAAGTAACCAAACTGTGTGGAATATAACAAATTATGGATAACATTGAGAAGAATGTGAGTTCCAGAGCCCTTAATTGTGCTCATGAGGAACCTGTACATAGACCAGGAGACTGTCATTCAAACAGAACAAGGGGATACTGCATGGTTTAAAATCAGAAAGGGAGTGTGTATGGGTTGTATCCTTTCACCATACTTATTCAATCTGTATGCTGAGCAGATATCCAAGAAGCTGGACTAAGAAGAACGTAGCATCAGGATTGGAGGAACTCTCATTAACAACCTGCGATATGCAGATGACATAGCCTTGCTTGCTGATAGTGAAGATGACTTGAAGTACTTACTGATGAACATTAAAAATTACAGTCTGCATTATAGATTACATCAGAACATAAAACGAAAAACCTCACAACTGGACCAATAAGCAGCATCACAGTAAATGGAGAAAAGATTGAAGTTGTCAAAGACTTCATATTACTTAGTTCTACAAGCAACACCAATGGAACACCAGTCAAGACATCAGACAATATATTGCATTGGGCAAATCTGCTGCAAAAGACCTCTTTCAAGTCCTGAAGAGCAAAGGTGTCTCCCCGAAGACTGAAGTGTGGCTAACCCAAACCCTGGTATTTTCAGTCACCTCATAAGCATGTGAAAGCTGGACAATGAATAAGGAAGACTGAAGAAGAGTTGATGCTTTTGAGTTGTGATGCTGGCCAGGAATACTTGAAGTACCATGGACTGTCAGAAAAACTAACAGATATGTCCTGGAAGAAGTATAGCCAGAATGCTCGTTGGATGCGAGAATGGGTCCCACCTACTTTGGTCATGTTGTCAGAAGGGACCAGTCCCTGGAGAAGGATATCATGCTTGGTAAAGTGGAGGGTCAGCGAAAAAGAGGAAGGCCCACAATGAGATGGATTGACACAGTGGCTGCAATTATGGGCTCAACAACAAAAATAGAAATAAATACTAACCTTTAGAAGAAAGGCCTGGCAATCTAGTGCTGAAACATCCTTTCAAAAAACAGTCCTTAAAAGCCCTATGGAGGACAGTTCTACTTTGAAACAGATGGAGTCACCATGGGTCTGAATCAGTTCCACTGCTACTGGTTACTGAGTAACCATCTGTGATGTAGTAAATTACCTGGTATGGCTTTTCTAGCCATAAGTCTTTGTAAACTCCATGGTGGAATTTGTTGTGAGAAACTGAGTAGCTTCTGATTGTTAAAATTATCCACCTGGGGTATTTCTGTTGGGAGTAGCACAAAGTAATGTTCTGGGGAGTTCACTCTCTCACAAGTGCTTAGAATTCTGATGTTGTGATTGGCCACTCTGCCAGGCTCAAAAGGAGGCCTCCTAGAGGTGGAAGTCTCTCTGACCGCTGGCTGGGAAGGATGTGCTGCTGAAAGAGACACACACTCCTGAGAGACACTGCTACTGGGAAAGAGATGCAAGAGACACACATTGCTGAGTGAGACACCGAGGGACAGACACTGTTGGGAGAGAGACTGTGAGAGACTGTTGGCTGAGAGACGGCGGGTTGAGAGAGACTGAGCATTTTTCCTGAACTTTAATTGTAGCCTGGTGCTTCCCTAATAAACCCCATAATCTGTGAGTTCTGTGTGGCCACTGCAGTGAATTAATCAAACCCGGCAAAAAGGTGTTGAGTGCTGCGGGAGGATCGGATGGTGTCAGGATTGATGAAAAGGCTGGAGGGAAGCAGCATGTCTGGCCTCACAGTAATGGGCCTTGGGCTACTGATAGTAACTCTAACTTCCTCTTTTATTTTTTTATTTTTTTATTTTTATTTATTTATTTTTTTATTAGGATTTGGGTGAAGATTTACAGAGTAAATTCACTTT
>NW_006921626.1:7254571-7259300 GCF_000298275.1 Orycteropus afer afer | reverse complement strand
GTCCAAGATTATCTTCTGTGTCTGTGTTAATTGGTTTCCCTTTTCTTTGTTGAAGAGGGTCTGTGCAATCCTTCTGCCTAGTCCGCCATCTTGCCCCGCCACTCACTAGCTTTTTTCTAACTTCCTCTTGTGAAGTTAGAAGAGGTCAGAAGATGTGGCCTCCTTGCCTTTTTAGCACCATCCATCATGACTGTATTGTTATTAAACTGCTGTCAAGTCAACAGTGACTCATAGTGACCTTAGTACAACAAAAACAAAACACTTCCCAGGTCCTACATCATCCTCATAGTCACTATCATTGCAGTTATTGTGCCATTCAGTCTCTCTGAGGGTCTCCCTTTCTCTCATTGGGCCTCTACTTCACTGAACATAATGTCCTTCTCTAGTGATTGGTCCCTCCAGATGATGTGTCCAAAGCAAGTGAATCAGACAGTGTTCTGTTGTGATGCATAAGGCTTTCACTGGTTGATTTTCAGAACTAGATTGCCAGGTGTCTCTTCCTAGTCTGTCTGGCACACTGGTGACAGAGCTTCCAGCATTATAGCCATATGTAACCTACTACAGTACAAAAGACTGACAGATGGATGGTGAATAAGTACATTGTTGTTGTTACATGCCATCGAGTCTGACCCGACTCATAGTGACCCCTCCTTGGGTTTCCGAGGCAGTATCACTATGGAAGTAGATTGCCTCATCTTTCTTCTGAGGAGTGGCTGGTGGGTTTGAACTGCCAGCTTCTGGTTAGCAGTCAAGTGCCTTAGGCACTACACTACCAGAGCTCGCATGAATAAGTACATTAGACACTTTAAATAACAGGAACTAAATAAAGAGAATTTAACGTCTACTTGTTTTTTTTCCTGAACACCTTTGAAATAGTGAAATTGTTTCATAGACGAGCTAATGCCTCCCACTGCAAAATATACCGCCTTTTTATTTATGGACAGCCCCATCATCCACCATGGACTAAAAGGCATCTCTTATACACACACACAAACTCTGGATTACCCTCTCTGCACAGTTTCCTCCTGGATGATTCCAGATGCCCCAAACTCTGAATACTGACACCTCAGTTCAGTGGGTTGCCATGGTTGGATTCCTGTTAGATGCACTGGCCTTGGGAAATTATATATCCTTTTGGCTGCTAACCAAAATGTTAGCAGTTTGAACCCACCAGCCACCCTGTGGGAGAAAGATAAGGCAGTCTGCTTCTGTAAAGATTTACAGTCTTGGAAACCCTATGGTCTCTTTGGACCCTATAGGTTCACTACAAGTTGGAATTGACTCAGTGGCAGTTGTCTTAGTTTTATAGTGCTGCTGTAGCAGAAATACCACAAGTAGGTGGCTTTAACAAATGTACTCTCTTAAAGTTTGGAAGGCTGATTTGAGACTGCCAGCTCTAGGGGAAGACCCTCTCTCTTCAGATCCTGAATGGAGGCCTCAGCTCTACCTTCCAGGCCTACTGGAGCAATCTGGAGGTGTCTCCTGACTCAGGCAGCTGCTGGCTGCAGAGGCTGAAAAACTCAAGATCAGCTGACAAAATGGCAGATTGTTCGCTCACAGGCTGCAAAGGCAACAGTCCCAAGATTGGCAGGCAATATGGCACGTTACTGGTTTAAGTCCAGAAACTAGAGGTGAAGACAGGCCAAATGAAGGATCTAAAATGAGCAAAAACCTAGAGACTTATCCCAAAGCTCCATATATACTGGAAGCAGGCCACATCCCGAAGACAATACTCCTTTAACTCATTAGCTGCTCACTGAAGATTCTACCATGGAGGTGATTACACTATATCCAATCTCATCATGCAGAATAACTACATCCAGCTTCAAAGCCACTCAAAATCACAGCAAGGCAATTTGACCCACAACCTTAACTACCATGGCAGTGGATTTAGTTTTGGGATTTTCCCATTCACTTAAAGTGTAACCCTAAATATTTCAAACTTCTCTGAGACTTAATTGACTTGCCTATAATTGGTCATGAAAATATCTACTAGCCACTCTGTGTTAGAAAGATGTGGCAGTCTTCTTCTGTAAAGATTACAGCAAACCCTATGGAAACCCTATGTGGCAGTTCTACTCTGTCTGGAGAGTTACTACTATGAGTCAGAATTGACTCAATGGCAATGGCTTTGGGTTTTCTGATTTTGTATTATTTGGACACTTATTTTATCCTTTCTTCTCAGCATAAACTCCTTGAAAGAGTTATATATCAGTTTTTTTTTTTTTTTTTTAACTTTCCACTTACAGCATAATACTTTGCACATAATAAAACATATTTACTGGATTGACACTGAGACATCTGTTATAAAACATACATAATTATAATTGCATCTATTATGTAATTATATCAGAAATGTTATGTAGTCCTATCTGACGTGTTACATATTTCATTATAAACTCATGATGTCAGTCTGAAAAGTTTCTACTAGCTAATCTTGCAATGACTCTTGACCTTAAAAAATAAGATCTGATTTAGACTCCTCCTACCAGTCTCATGTCCTGGGTGGACAAGAAGATTTGTGTTTTATTCTATGCAAATTTCTTTATTTATTAATATAGTGCTATAATTCTGTGAGCCAGCCAAGGAGCAGAAGCAGGCAGGTGTTTGTATGCATAAAGCATCCCAGGGGCAGGCAGCAGTGAGCCAACCAGGAGCAGTGGAAGGCAGGTATTTGTGTGGAGCACCCTAGAGGCAGGCCGGGAAAGCAAGCAGGGCAGGGGAAACCAGGAAATGAGCAGAGCAGTTTGGAAGAGCTAAAGGAGACTGTCATACTATGATGGCTTGAGTGTTGTGAGGCTGGAGGCTATGCCACCACTGTTTCAAATGCTAGCAGGGTTCCCCATGGTGGACAGGTTTTAGCTTCTGGACTAATACAGACTCAGAAGAAGGAAGAGGCCATCCACTTTGCAAAGAATTGGCCAGTGAAAACCTTATGAATAGCAGAGGAACACTGTCTGATATATAATTGGAAAACTTTATGAATAGCCCTGAAACTGCGATATAGTGCCAGAAGATGAGTCCCTCAGGTCAGAAGGCACTCGAAATATGACTGGAGAAGAGCTGCATCCTCAGAGTATAGCTGACCTTAATGATGTGGATAGAGTAAAGCTTTTGGGACCTCCATTTGCTGATGTGGCACATCTCAAGATGAGAAGAAACAGCTGCAAACATCCATTAATAATCAGGACATGGAATGTATGAAGTATGACTCTAGGGAGATTGGAAGTTGTCAAGAATGAAATGGAACACAAATTGACTCAGGTTGGTTCCAGTAAGATGGTGGAAAAAGCAGACAGACTATACAGACCCTCTTCAAAGAAAAGAGGAACCAGTTAACACAGATACAGAACATAATCCTGGAGCCCTGAGCTTTGAAAGGAAGGATACAGAAGTGGACTAAACTCCAACTAGTAGAAGAACCTACATGGAAACACCAAAGAAGGAGACATACGGAGCTGTAGACTGTTAGCAATCCTGACAGCATGGACAGCTTGGATATTGCAAAGTGGTATTAGGACCTAAGAATTAACCTGAAAATCAGCCCTGCTAGCCAGAATCTGTGTGGAGGACAGCACTGGTGACTGGTGAATAAAAGGGGAAGTGGCGAAAAGGGAGATGGGCTGAGATGTGGACTTTTGCCTGTCCGGAGGGCACAGCCATTTTGAATGTTTACAAGTGGTTCGACCATTTTGGATATTTAAAGCGACAGTGTTCTCTCAGATTCCAGGGACCTAAGAATAGGCTCCACTTGCCGGGACTGCAAGGACATTCTGGACACTGAGGACTGGAAAGGAGCAACATTCCCCTCGTCACTCTTATACCTCACACCTTCTTGGTGAACGGAGGTGCAGCCATCCCTCATTCCCATCCACCTTATGGGTCAGCAGGATTTCCATCCCAGCCTGTGTACTCTGACGGATCCTGCCCCGCCATGCCCAGATTTTCTTTTTTAAATTTGTTTGTTTTTGTCTGTTTTAAAATTATTATTAGTATTTTTTATTCTTTATTTTGTCATTTTTATTACAGTCCTTCTTCTTCCATTCCCAGGTTCTAGTTTTTGGCTTTTTCTCTCTTTCCTTTTCCTGGTTCCCATTTTTTTCTTTCTTGGGGTTCTCCCCATTCCTTGCTTTTCTTTTTGCATTTTCCCCATATTTTTCTTCATTATTCTCCTACTCTGCCTCTTTTCTCTTATTCCCCCCCCCAAGATATATACTTTTTCCTCCCTCCTCCTTTTACTATTCATATTTCTTTGGGCTTTTGAAAATATTTTCTCTCATTTACTGCCTTTCCTCTTTTTCTTTCTTTTTTTTTTCTTTCTTTTTTCTCTTTTTGGTGATTGTTCCTGTGTGTTTATGCAGTGTGTGTTTTTTGTACTCTTGCTTTTACTTTTTTTAATGGTTTTTTGATTGTGGTTTTTGTCTGAGTGGGAAAAAGCAACCATGCCCGTATGACCCAACCACATACGCACCTCTTGCAGTTCCACTTACTGACTGAGAGCCACCACTTCCTTCTCCACCAATTGTCCAGTGATACACAACCACCAGTAAGAGATTGAATCACCCTTAACTGCTTTTATCAAACCGTTAACAGAGACCTGGACAGCAACTCTCATTCTCTATCACACCCACCAGAAGACAGGTGGCAAGTGTATAAGTGCTGCCAACTAGTGAATAAAGGAGCAGAGTACTCTGCTTACTTTAGGTACATCCAAAAAAAAAAAAAAAAA